>NC_090896.1:36515785-36563285 GCF_036669925.1 Montipora capricornis
ATGGCCGATTTTTTGGTCGAACTTCGGAAGGCTAAAAAAATAGGAAATACAAGTCGCCTGATAGCCTAATTAGTATGGATTGAAAGCTAAACTATCCTAGATTTGCGCTATGCAAAAAACCGCATGGAAAAAGACCTATTAGAAGAGAAATAACATTTTTCGCAAAAGTGTCGAAAATGGCCATTTTTCGCAAAGTAGCAAAGGGGGGACCAAAGGAAAATTTTCAAAAATGGCCGATTTTTTGGTCGAACTTCGGAAGGCTAAAAAAATAGGAAATACAAGTCGCCTGATAGCCTAATTAGTATGGATTGAAAGCTAAACTATCCTAGATTTGCGCTATGCAAAAAACCGCATGGAAAAAGACCTATTAGAAGAGAAATAACATTTTTCGCAAAAGTGTCGAAAATGGCCATTTTTCGCAAAGTAGCAAAGGGGGGACCAAAGGAAAATTTTCAAAAATGGCCGATTTTTTGGTCGAACTTCGGAAGGCTAAAAAAATAGGAAATACAAGTCGCCTGATAGCCTAATTAGTATGGATTGAAAGCTAAACTATCCTAGATTTGCGCTATGCAAAAAACCGCATGAAAAAAGACCTATTAGAAGAGAAATAACATTTTTCGCAAAAGTGTCGAAAATGGCCATTTTTCGCAAAGTAGCAAAGGGGGGACCAAAGGAAAATTTTCAAAAATGGCCGATTTTTTGGTCGAACTTCGGAAGGCTAAAAAAATAGGAAATACAAGTCGCCTGATAGCCTAATTAGTATGGATTGAAAGCTAAACTATCCTAGATTTGCGCTATGCAAAAAACCGCATGGAAAAAGACCTATTAGAAGAGAAATAACATTTTTCGCAAAAGTGTCGAAAATGGCCATTTTTCGCAAAGTAGCAAAGGGGGGACCAAAGAAAATTTTTCAAAAATGGCCGATTTTTTGGTCGAACTTCGGAAGGCTAAAAAAATAGGAAATACAAGTCGCCTGATAGCCTAATTAGTATGGATTGAAAGCTAAACTATCCTAGATTTGCGCTATGCAAAAAACCGCATGGAAAAAGACCTATTAGAAGAGAAATAACATTTTTCGCAAAAGTGTCGAAAATGGCCATTTTTCGCAAAGTAGCAAAGGGGGGACCAAAGGAAAATTTTCAAAAATGGCCGATTTTTTGGTCGAACTTCGGAAGGCTAAAAAAATAGGAAATACAAGTCGCCTGATAGCCTAATTAGTATGGATTGAAAGCTAAACTATCCTAGATTTGCGCTATGCAAAAAACCGCATGGAAAAAGACCTATTAGAAGAGAAATAACATTTTTCGCAAAAGTGTCGAAAATGGCCATTTTTCGCAAAGTAGCAAAGGGGGGACCAAAGGAAAATTTTCAAAAATGGCCGATTTTTTGGTCGAACTTCGGAAGGCTAAAAAAATAGGAAATACAAGTCGCCTGATAGCCTAATTAGTATGGATTGAAAGCTAAACTATCCTAGATTTGCGCTATGCAAAAAACCGCATGGAAAAAGACCTATTAGAAGAGAAATAACATTTTTCGCAAAAGTGTCGAAAATGGCCATTTTTCGCAAAGTAGCAAAGGGGGGACCAAAAGAAAATTTTCAAAAATGGCCGATTTTTTGGTCGAACTTCGGAAGGCTAAAAAAATAGGAAATACAAGTCGCCTGATAGCCTAATTAGTATGGATTGAAAGCTAAACTATCCTAGATTTGCGCTATGCAAAAAACCGCATGGAAAAAGACCTATTAGAAGAGAAATAACATTTTTCGCAAAAGTGTCGAAAATGGCCATTTTTCGCAAAGTAGCAAAGGGGGGACCAAAGGACAGTTTTCAAAAATGGCCGATTTTTTGGTCGAACTTCGGAAGGCTAAAAAAATAGGAAATACAAGTCGCCTGATAGCCTAATTAGTATGGATTGAAAGCTAAACTATCCTAGATTTGCGCTATGCAAAAAACCGCATGGAAAAAGACCTATTAGAAGAGAAATAACATTTTTCGCAAAAGTGTCGAAAATGGCCATTTTTCGCAAAGTAGCAAAGGGGGGACCAAAGGAAAATTTTCAAAAATGGCCGATTTTTTGGTCGAACTTCGGAAGGCTAAAAAAATAGGAAATACAAGTCGCCTGATAGCCTAATTAGTATGGATTGAAAGCTAAACTATCCTAGATTTGCGCTATGCAAAAAACCGCATGGAAAAAGACCTATTAGAAGAGAAATAACATTTTTCGCAAAAGTGTCGAAAATGGCCATTTTTCGCAAAGTAGCAAAGGGGGGACCAAAGGAAATTTTCAAAAATGGCCGATTTTTTGGTCGAACTTCGGAAGGCTAAAAAAATAGGAAATACAAGTCGCCTGATAGCCTAATTAGTATGGATTGAAAGCTAAACTATCCTAGATTTGCGCTATGCAAAAAACCGCATGAAAAAAGACCTATTAGAAGAGAAATAACATTTTTCGCAAAAGTGTCGAAAATGGCCATTTTTCGCAAAGTAGCAAAGGGGGGACCAAAGGAAAATTTTCAAAAATGGCCGATTTTTTGGTCGAACTTCGGAAGGCTAAAAAAATAGGAAATACAAGTCGCCTGATAGCCTAATTAGTATGGATTGAAAGCTAAACTATCCTAGATTTGCGCTATGCAAAAAACCGCATGGAAAAGACCTATTAGAAGAGAAATAACATTTTTCGCAAAAGTGTCGAAAATGGCCATTTTTCGCAAAGTAGCAAAGGGGGGACCAAAGGAAAATTTTCAAAAATGGCCGATTTTTTGGTCGAACTTCGGAAGGCTAAAAAAATAGGAAATACAAGTCGCCTGATAGCCTAATTAGTATGGATTGAAAGCTAAACTATCCTAGATTTGCGCTATGCAAAAAACCGCATGGAAAAAGACCTATTAGAAGAGAAATAACATTTTTCGCAAAAGTGTCGAAAATGGCCATTTTTCGCAAAGTAGCAAAGGGGGGACCAAAGGAAAATTTTCAAAAATGGCCGATTTTTTGGTCGAACTTCGGAAGGCTAAAAAAATAGGAAATACAAGTCGCCTGATAGCCTAATTAGTATGGATTGAAAGCTAAACTATCCTAGATTTGCGCTATGCAAAAAACCGCATGGAAAAAGACCTATTAGAAGAGAAATAACATTTTTCGCAAAAGTGTCGAAAATGGCCATTTTTCGCAAAGTAGCAAAGGGGGGACCAAAGGAAAATTTTCAAAAATGGCCGATTTTTTGGTCGAACTTCGGAAGGCTAAAAAAATAGGAAATACAAGTCGCCTGATAGCCTAATTAGTATGGATTGAAAGCTAAACTATCCTAGATTTGCGCTATGCAAAAAACCGCATGGAAAACGACCTATTAGAAGAGAAATAACATTTTTCGCAAAGTAGCAAAGGGGGGACCAAAGGAAAATTTTCAAAAATGGCCGATTTTTTGGTCGAACTTCGGAAGGCTAAAAAAATAGGAAATACAAGTCGCCTGATAGCCTAATTAGTATGGATTGAAAGCTAAACTATCCTAGATTTGCGCTATGCAAAAAACCGCATGGAAAAAGACCTATTAGAAGAGAAATAACATTTTTCGCAAAAGTGTCGAAAATGGCCATTTTTCGCAAAGTAGCAAAGGGGGGACCAAAGGAAAATTTTCAAAAATGGCCGATTTTTTGGTCGAACTTCGGAAGGCTAAAAAAATAGGAAATACAAGTCGCCTGATAGCCTAATTAGTATGGATTGAAAGCTAAACTATCCTAGATTTGCGCTATGCAAAAAACCGCATGGAAAAAGACCTATTAGAAGAGAAATAACATTTTTCGCAAAGTAGCAAAGGGGGGACCAAAGGAAAATTTTCAAAAATGGCCGATTTTTTGTTCGAACTTCGGAAGGCTAAAAAAATAGGAAATACAAGTCGCCTGATAGCCTAATTAGTATGGATTGAAAGCTAAACTATCCTAGATTTGCGCTATGCAAAAAACCGCATGGAAAAAGACCTATTAGAAGAGAAATAACATTTTTCGCAAAGTAGCAAGGGGGGACCAAAGGAAAATTTTCAAAAATGGCCGATTTTTTGGTCGAACTTCGGAAGGCTAAAAAAATAGGAAATACAAGTCGCCTGATAGCCTAATTAGTATGGATTGAAAGCTAAACTATCCTAGATTTGCGCTATGCAAAAAACCGCATGGAAAAAGACCTATTAGAAGAGAAATAACATTTTTCGCAAAGTAGCAAAGGGGGGACAAAGGAACATTTTCCAAAATTGGCGATTTTTGGTCGAACTACAAGTCGCCTGATAGCCTAATTAGTATGGATTGAAAGCTAAACTATCCTAGATTTGCGCTATGCAAAAAACCGCATGGAAAAAGACCTATTAGAAGAGAAATAACATTTTTCGCAAAAGTGTCGAAAATGGCCATTTTTCGCAAAGTAGCAAAGGGGGGACCAAAGGAAAATTTTCAAAAATGGCCGATTTTTTGGTCGAACTTCGGAAGGCTAAAAAAATAGGAAATACAAGTCGCCTGATAGCCTAATTAGTATGGATTGAAAGCTAAACTATCCTAGATTTGCGCTATGCAAAAAACCGCATGGAAAAAGACCTATTAGAAGAGTACTTATTATTTTCGCATAAGTGTCGAAAATGGCCATTTTTCGCAAAGTAGCAAAGGGGGGACCAAAGGACAAATTTCAAAAATGGCCGATTTTTTGGTCGAACTTCGGAAGGCTAAAAAAATAGGAAATACAAGTCGCCTGATAGCCTAATTAGTATGGATTGAAAGCTAAACTATCCTAGATTTGCGCTATGCAAAAAACCGCATGGAAAAAGACCTATTAGAAGAGAAATAACATTTTTCGCAAAAGTGTCGAAAATGGCCATTTTTCGCAAAGTAGCAAAGGGGGGACCAAAGGAAAATTTTCAAAAATGGCCGATTTTTTGGTCGAACTTCGGAAGGCTAAAAAAATAGGAAATACAAGTCGCCTGATAGCCTAATTAGTATGGATTGAAAGCTAAACTATCCTAGATTTGCGCTATGCAAAAAACCGCATGGAAAAAGACCTATTAGAAGAGAAATATCATTTTTCGCAAAAGTGTCGAAAATGACCATTTTTCGCAAAGCAGCAAAGAGGGGACCAAAGGAAAATTTTTAAAAATGGCCGATTTTTTGGTCCAACTTCGGAAGGCTAAAAAATTGGAATTACAAGTCGCCTGATAGCCTAATTAGTATGGATTGAAAGCTAAACTATCCTAGATTTGCGCTATGCAAAAAACCGCATGGAAAAAGACCTATTAGAAGAGAAATAACATTTTTCGCAAAGTAGCAAAGGGGGGACCAAAGGAAATTTTCAAAAATGGCCGATTTTTTGATCGAACTTCGGAAGGCTAAAAAAATAGGAAATACAAGTCGCCTGATAGCCTAATTAGTATGGATTGAAAGCTAAACTATCCTAGATTTGCGCTATGCAAAAAACCGCATGGAACAACACATCATAAAAGAGAAATAACATTTTTCGCAAAGTAGCAAAGGGGGGACCAAAGGAAAATTTTCAAAAATGGCCGATTTTTTGGTCGAACTTCGGAAGGCTAAAAAAATAGGAAATACAAGTCGCCTGATAGCCTAATTAGTATGGATTGAAAGCTAAACTATCCTAGATTTGCGCTATGCAAAAAACCGCATGGAAAAAGACCTATTAGAAGAGAAATAACATTTTTCGCAAAGTAGCAAAGGGGGACCAAAGGAAATCTTCAAAAATGGCCGATTTTTTGGTCGAACTTCGGAAGGCTAAAAAAATAGGAAATACAAGTCGCCTGATAGCCTAATTAGTATGGATTGAAAGCTAAACTATCCTAGATTTGCGCTATGCAAAAAACCGCATGGAAAAAGACCTATTAGAAGAGAAATAACATTTTTCGCAAAAGTGTCGAAAATGGCCATTTTTCGCAAAGTAGCAAGGGGGGACCAAATGAAAATTTTCAAAAATGGCCGATTTTTTGGTCGAACTTCGGAAGGCTAAAAAAATAGGAAATACAAGTCGCCTGATAGCCTAATTAGTATGGATTGAAAGCTAAACTATCCTAGATTTGCGCTATGCAAAAAACCGCATGGAAAAAGACCTATTAGAAGAGAAATAACATTTTTCGCAAAAGTGTCAAAAATGGCCATTTTTCGCAAAGTAGCAAAGGGGGACCAAAGGAAAGTTTTCAAAAATGGCCGATTTTTTGGTCGAACTTCGGAAGGCTAAAAAAATAGGAAATACAAGTCGCCTGATAGCCTAATTAGTATGGATTGAAAGCTAAACTATCCTAGATTTGCGCTATGCAAAAAACCGCATGGAAAAAGACCTATTAGAAGAGAAATAACATTTTTCGCAAAAGTGTCGAAAATGGCCATTTTTCGCAAAGTAGCAAAGGGGGGACCAAAGGAAAATTTTCAAAAATGGCCGATTTTTTGGTCGAACTTCGGAAGGCTAAAAAATAGGAAATACAAGTCGCCTGATAGCCTAATTAGTATGGATTGAAAGCTAAACTATCCTAGATTTGCGCTATGCAAAAAACCGCATGAAAAAGACCTATTAGAAGAAATAACATTTGTCGCAAAAGTGTCGAAAATGGCCATTTTTCGCAAAGTAGCACAGAGGGGACCAAAGGAAATTTTTAAAAATGGCCGACTTTTTGGTCCAACTTCGGAAGGCTAAAAAATTGGAATTACAAGTCGCCTGATAGCCTAATTAGTATGGATTGAAAGCTAAACTATCCTAGATTTGCGCTATGCAAAAAACCGCATGGAAAAAGACCTATTAGAAGAGAAATAACATTTTTCGCAAAAGTGTCGAAAATGGCCATTTTTCGCAAAGTAGCAAAGGGGGACCAAAGGAAAGTTTTCAAAAATGGCCGATTTTTTGGTCGAACTTCGGAAGGCTAAAAAAATAGGAAATACAAGTCGCCTGATAGCCTAATTAGTATGGATTGAAAGCTAAACTATCCTAGATTTGCGCTATGCAAAAAACCGCATGGAAAAAGACCTATTAGAAGAGAAATAACATTTTTCGCAAAATGTCGAAAATGGCCATATTTCGCAAAGTAGCAAGGGGGGACCAAAGGAAATTTTCAAAAATGGCCGATTTTTTGGTCGAACTTCGGAAGGCTAAAAAAATAGGAAATACAAGTCGCCTGATAGCCTAATTATTTCACCGAAAGGAGAGAAATACGCAAAAAAGTGCAGTGAACTGAAACTTTGTGTTGACAATTTTTGTTCAATGGCATAAACGACAGTACAACAATTCGGCTTGTCGGGAAATTAGGAATGCAAATGGTTAATCGTAGGTGGTTAAGCGTATTCGGATTTATGATAAGTCGCCTGTTTGGTCCCACTGTTTACGGCGCGTACGCTAAAGAACACAGGACAAAGAATATGGATCTTTGAGTTGCTTATGATTATAACCGTTGTTGTAAACAGACTATGGCCTTGTAACAAAACATATATTGTAGCTTAGCGGTGAATTTCCATTGAAGTGACTAGTACAAATTACAGTACAGAACCTCATGAATGGCGTCATCCACTGTTCAGTCACCATAGGTTATCCCAATGTACTCTGTTATATGCCCTGATATTGCAGTGATACGGCTTGTCTCTCTAGAAACTTTGTAACAATTAAAGATAGTTGTTGGTTCTACAGAAGAAATCGTTTGTTAATATCGTATACGACGTCCATGACTCGTAATGACAGCATCTAATCGCTTGTCTGTAGAAGCAATCAATTTATCTATTGTGCCAACAGGAATAGCTTTGATTGTCGTAATAACTCTCTTCTTAAACTCGCCGAATGACTCTTTGGTTATTCTCTTCACTTTAGCCTCTTCTTTTAATTTTTTACTCGTGATGTGAAATACATTCTCAATGCAGTGCATATCAGGAGAACGCACGGGCACGTTAATAACTCTACACTGCACTCGAGACATGGCTCTCTTCGCTACAGCCGAATTCTGCAATGGGTCTCCATCTTGGATAAAAATGCATTCACCTCCTTTGGCAGCCTCTTCAAACATATGTGAAAAGTTCGTATCGATGAAATTCGCAAAATACGCCCCACACATCCTCTCGTAGGGCTCACACGCTATTACTCCCTTTCCGTAGCTAATAGCAACCATTAATCTTAGTACTCGGCCACCAGTTCCCTCTTTACACCCCTTTGAAGTGCATCCAAGGTGAAATCCCTCCGATTTTTTTCTCCATATCCTGCCCTTTGGAGCACAGGCTTGCTCGCATGGGTTGGTTTTGTGCGCAAATGCCGTACCATCTAAATAAAAAGACACCTTTTCTGTCCAAAACTTCTTATCATAATGTCTTTTGTAGTGTTTCGCAAAAGCGACTCTCTTTTCACAGTCTTGTCTTTTCAGAAGACCCTTTTTCCTTGCTTGTAGATAAAAGTAACCATGTGCATTTAAAAATCGCGTAACTGTACGCACTGACACAGCATTGGTTGACATTCCAGCACTCTCCATAAGACGTTGTGCAGTAAAATTGCCATCTTCATCGCGCAATTTGACCAAACATCTCAGAAGTAAACGCCCCTGTCTACCTGTTAGTTTTCTCGGACGTCCGCGTTGTAAAGTTGAAGTCTTGCTTTTACTGCGGTTAGATTCTTTCTCGCGCTGTCGCTGGATTATTCTCCAAACAACTCCACGTGAAACATTGCAATGCACTGCCGTTTTTCGAATTGACATTCCCTTAACTTGACTCAAATAATACACACGAGCACGTGTGTTATTATCAATCCACCGCCGAGAAACCATTTTCATCGCCTTTCAGCTAAGTCCTGTATCGTGCAGTTGCAATCTCTCCCTAAATACATCGGCAACTACACAGAAAATATGTTCCAGAACATATTCGGCAACAATTTGACACATTTTCCTCATCCAAAGCATAGGAGCACTCACCCAAATGACGCGAGGACAAACGTGACACATCCATATCTTTACACCCAAACCGCAACGAGATCTCTGTAGAACTTTCTACAGTTCTGTAATCAACACAATCCCGGTCAAAAAGATCGTGACACCAAAGCATGTTTGAACCCCCCTCCCCCGTGACAATGTTGATGGCGTAAAAACTGTCGGGCTCCTGGAAAACGCCGTTTTTTTTGCAACATTGAATAGGGGGAAGGGGTAATCTGCTACGCAGCGTGAAGTGTCCCCTTTATTTTTGTCTGAGATTGTAGCTATAAAAGCCTCAGTCAGCCGTCCAAGGTTCACCTGGCAGTTTGTCTTCTATAGTAAACCAACTAGCTGTTTGCAATTTGTTAAATTTTTCCCCTCCCTCCCTTTAATTGGGGATGGGTTGGATATATCGCTTTGCCTTCATTAAAGGGGCTAGGCCACGCAATTTTAGGCAATTTCAGCATTGATCAAATGGTCATAGAATTAACTGAAATAACAAAATAACGGCTCAAAACTATAGAAGAACTCAAACAAAACACAGGAAAGCTAAGAAGGGACAAGGATGGACGAAACTAGGGAGGATTGAAGAGGATTGCATTTGGGTAAATTTGAAAAACGTCGGCCCACCTTTTTGCAAATTTATATCAGTTTATATCAAAATGTCATTTAAACAGCTGGAAAATCATTCTCAATTGTTATGTGGCCGTGATTTTGCAAATGAAAGACTCTTGCTCTGCCAGTTTGACGTTTAGAGCTCATAACTAACAATTATAAACAAAATTACCTAAAACAGCGTGACCTAGCCCCTTTAAAATTGGGTCCTCTCCTGTACGGTGACTTCCACCAAGCTTGTTGGCTCGTTTGCCTTGGTACATCGCTCGCTAACCAATACTCTTGTCCGATCCAGCACGTGCTGTTTACTACTCAGCTCGTAGTGCTGGGTAGATAAGTGAGGTTGTTCTACGTCACGCAATCTGGAAGTCGCATAGGCTAACCAGCCGCAAGGCAGTGTTCCCCTCAAAAAACGCCAATACGTCTGTTGTCTCGTTCTATTGCGCCTTGCGTTGTGCGTTTAAAAGCTAATTATGCATGTTGATACCAAGTAACACCGTTGAGAGAGTTTGAGTTCACATTTCTATCTTTATTTCTTGAGAGTTTCAATACACGAAGCGAAATAAGAATGACAGGCCAAGTGACCCACACTATAGTATTCCATTCCGGAAACGAAACACTACTTTTTGTTTTTTGAAATAGTTTCTTGTTAAAAGTCTAGTCCACCGCATGGCATATTGCTGGTACCGGTAAGTTCAACCTTTGCAGGGACATAACCTAGAAAAATCCTGGTTCACATCCTATTGATCCTAGTAAACAAAACCTATCAAGGTGATGTTTTAGTGTATGGCTCAAATGCTGGTAGTGAATGTGCAACTATGTCACCATGTGCCATTATATAATTATAATTATGATAGGAAATTAATTACTTCCCCGTAATTATCAGTTGTAAATGTAGGAAATGATCTATACACTGCCTTATCAAGCTTGTCGAGACAAACATATTTCATGTTAACAGAATTACCTGCAGAAGTCATAGCGTTCAACACAACTTTTAAGATTCAATACAGCCCAAGTCATACTGGTAGTGTACTTGGAAGTTGCACAATAGATTTTGCCTGCTGTATGTCTTTGATAGGTACTTTCCAAAATTTGGTCACAGAGAATTATTATTTCTTTTATTTTTTTCTCAATGCATGAGTGGGCGGAATTCAACAAATCCTGCAATCTGATTGGTTCTGGGAGCGGGCGGAATTTTCTCATCCGGCCTGCTCACGGCAGGCGGAAACCTAGCCTTAATTGCGTGAGCTTGTTTGATGACCTTAAATTTCCATTTCTTTTACACCGACTCCGTCTACATACAAAGGTTATTTTTCATTAGTCAAGAGGTTCGGAAATGGAGTTTCTCTTGAAACGTTCAATTTGTAAGTCGCTTTAATACTGTATTCACTATCAAGCGCGGTGCGAGTCAACAATTAAAACAAGTGATTTCAGAGAGGATGGGGAAGAGAAAAAAAAAGTTATTTACCAGCAAAGGGTCGCTCTGTATAGCAAAAAACTGTGACATCGTTCTTGAAAAAGCAGCAATTTCAAGGCCTCGGTCACAGTTTTTCCCTATACGGACCTCCCAGCTGGCAAATAACATATTTATTTTGACAATTGGGTGCATATTACTGCGAGTATTTAAATTACAACAAATGGTATATTTTAAATATTTGATTCTCGTGCTATGGATTCATTTGGCATGGCCTCAAGGAACTTTTGCACTTCTGGAAGTATTTTCAAGTGTCGATATATAGTGCACATCTTCACGTGACAAGGTGACCTTTACGTGCACCACTGCACGAAACTTTGGTCATCTTGGAAAGATGTTTTCACATCTCACCTTCGTTTCTCTTTCATTTTTTTCTGCAAAAGATGTTTCGACGAGTCATTTCGTTTCATCTTAAGCCGTTCAATTAGCGTTTTCTTTCTCAAACACTGAGCAAGAATACCCATCGATCAGTAAAAAACAATGTCAGGCTTAGCCACTTTGGCATAAATACACTATTTTACCTCGTTTCCATGGTCCAGTGGTCATTATCACCACCTGTAATGAAGATAATCTGGGTCCGGGTATTCACTACATACACAGTCGAACATCATGAGAATCGCAATGTAAGGCCGATGTGAGAAGGACAAACTTCTCTCTGTTCTTTTCTTTAGAGCTAAATTAACCGTACACCACTCACTGTACTTTTGCAGGCCCGAGTAAAGGCTACTTATAGCCTCTTATTTCTCTTCTAATAGGTCTTTTTCCATGCGGTTTTTTTGCATAGCGCAAATCTAGGATAGTTTAGCTTTCAATCCATACTAATTAGGCTATCAGGCGACTTGTATTTCCTATTTTTTTAGCCTTCCGAAGTTCGACCAAAAAATCGGCCATTTTTGAAAATTTTCCTTTGGTCCCCCCTTTGCTACTTTGCAAAAAATGGCCATTGTGGACACTTTTGCGAAAAATGTTATTTCTCTTCTAATAGGTCTTTTTCCATGCGGTTTTTTGCATAGCGCAAATCTAGGATAGTTTAGCTTTCAATCCATACTAATTAGGCTATCAGGCGACTTGTATTTCCTATTTTTTTAGCCTTCCGAAGTTCGACCAAAAATCGGCCATTATTGGAAAATTTTCCTTTGGTCCCCCCCTTTGCTACTTTGCCAAAAATGGCCATTTTCGACACTTTTGCGAAAAATGTTATTTCTCTTCTAATAGGTCTTTTTCCAAGCGGTTTTTTCCCATAGCGCAAATCTAGGATAGTTTAGCTTTCAATCCATACTAATTAGGCTATCAGGCGACTTGTATTTCCTATTTTTTTAGCCTTCCGAAGTTCGACCAAAAAATCGGCCATTTTTAAAAATTTTCCTTTGGTCCCCCCTTTGCTACTTTGCGAAAAATGGCCATTTTCGACACTTTTGCGAAAAATGTTATTTCTCTTCTAATAGGTCTTTTTCCATGCGGTTTTTTGCATAGCGCAAATCTAGGATAGTTTAGCTTTCAATCCATACTAATTAGGCTATCAGGCGACTTGTATTTCCTATTTTTTTAGCCTTCCAAAGTTCGACCAAAAAATCGGCCATTTTTGAAAAATATCCTTTGGTCCCCCCCTTTGCTACTTTGCGAAAAATGGCCATTTTCGACACTTTTGCGAAAAATGTTATTTCTCTTCTAATAGGTCTTTTTCCATGCGGTTTTTTGCATAGCGCAAATCTAGGATAGTTTAGCTTTCAATCCATACTAATTAGGCTATCAGGCGACTTGTATTTCCTATTTTTTTAGCCTTCCAAAGTGCGACCAAAAAATCGGCCATTTTTGAAAATTTTCCTTTGGTCCCCCCTTTGCTACTTTGCGAAAAATGGCCATTTTCGACACTTTTGCGAAAAATGTTATTTCTCTTCTAATAGGTCTTTTTCCATGCGGTTTTTTGCATAGCGCAAATCTAGGATAGTTTAGCTTTCAATCCATACTAATTAGGCTATCAGGCGACTTGTATTTCCTATTTTTTTAGCCTTCCAAAGTTCGACCAAAAAATCGGCCATTCTCTAAATTTTCCTTTGGTCCCCCCTTTGCTACTTTGCGAAAAATGGCCATTTTCGACACTTTTGCGAAAAATGTTATTTCTCTTCTAATAGGTCTTTTTCCATGCGGTTTTTTGCATAGCGCAAATCTAGGATAGTTTAGCTTTCAATCCATACTAATTAGGCTATCAGGCGACTTGTATTTCCTATTTTTTTAGCCTTCCGAAGTTCGACCAAAAAATCGGCCATTTTTGAAAATTTTCCTTTGGTCCCCCCTTTGCTACTTTGCGAAAAATGGCCATTTTCGACACTTTTGCGAAAAATGTTATTTCTCTTCTAATAGGTCTTTTTCCATGCGGTTTTTGCATAGCGCAAATCTAGGATAGTTTAGCTTTCAATCCATACTAATTAGGCTATCAGGCGACTTGTATTTCCTATTTTTTTAGCCTTCCGAAGTTCGACCAAAAAATCGGCCATTTTTGAAAATTTTCCTTTGGTCCCCCCTTTGCTACTTTGCGAAAAATGGCCATTTTCGACACTTTTGCGAAAAATGTTATTTCTCTTCTAATAGGTCTTTTTCCATGCGGTTTTTTGCATAGCGCAAATCTAGGATAGTTTAGCTTTCAATCCATACTAATTAGGCTATCAGGCGACTTGTATTTCCTATTTTTTTAGCCTTCCGAAGTTCGACCAAAAAATCGGCCATTTTTGAAAATTTTCCTTTGGTCCCCCCCTTTGCTACTTTGCGAAAAATGGCCATTTTCGACACTTTTGCGAAAAATGTTATTTCTCTTCTAATAGGTCTTTTTCCATGCGGTTTTTTGCATAGCGCAAATCTAGGATAGTTTAGCTTTCAATCCATACTAATTAGGCTATCAGGCGACTTGTATTTCCTATTTTTTTAGCCTTCCGAAGTTCGACCAAAAAATCGGCCATTTTTGAAAATTTTCCTTTGGTCCCCCCTTTGCTACTTTGCGAAAAATGGCCATTTTCGACACTTTTGCGAAAAATGTTATTTCTCTTCTAATAGGTCCTTTTTCATGCGGTTTTTTGCATAGCGCAAATCTAGGATAGTTTAGCTTTCAATCCATACTAATTAGGCTATCAGGCGACTTGTATTTCCTATTTTTTTAGCCTTCCGAAGTTCGACCAAAAATTCGGCGATTTTTGAATAGTTTCCTTTGGTCCGCCCGTTTGTACTTTGCGAAAAATGGCCATTTTCGACACTTTTGCGAAAAATGTTATTTCTCTTCTAATAGGTCTTTTTCCATGCGGTTTTTTGCATAGCGCAAATCTAGGATAGTTTAGCTTTCAATCCATACTAATTAGGCTATCAGGCGACTTGTATTTCCTATTTTTTTAGCCTTCCGAAGTTCGACCAAAAAATCGGCCATTTTTGAAAATTTTCCTTTGGTCCCCCCTTTGCTACTTTGCGAAAAATGGCCATTTTCGACACTTTTGCGAAAAATGTTATTTCTCTTCTAATAGGTCTTTTTCCATGCGGTTTTTTGCATAGCGCAAATCTAGGATAGTTTAGCTTTCAATCCATACTAATTAGGCTATCAGGCGACTTGTATTTCCTATTTTTTTAGCCTTCCGAAGTTCGACCAAAAAATCGGCCATTTTTGAAAATTTTCCTTTGGTCCCCCCTTTGCTACTTTGCGAAAAATGGCCATTTTCGACACTTTTGCGAAAAATGTTATTTCTCTTCTAATAGGTCTTTTTCCATGCGGTTTTTTGCATAGCGCAAATCTAGGATAGTTTAGCTTTCAATCCATACTAATTAGGCTATCAGGCGACTTGTATTTCCTATTTTTTTAGCCTTCCGAAGTTCGACCAAAAAATCGGCCATTTTTGAAAATTTTCCTTTGGTCCCCCCTTTGCTACTTTGCGAAAAATGGCCATTTTCGACACTTTTGCGAAAAATGTTATTTCTCTTCTAATAGGTCTTTTTCCATGCGGTTTTTTGCATAGCGCAAATCTAGGATAGTTTAGCTTTCAATCCATACTAATTAGGCTATCAGGCGACTTGTATTTCCTATTTTTTTAGCCTTCCGAAGTTCGACCAAAAAATCGGCCATTTTTGAAAATTTTCCTTTGGTCCCCCCTTTGCTACTTTGCGAAAAATGGCCATTTTCGACACTTTTGCGAAAAATGTTATTTCTCTTCTAATAGGTCTTTTTCCATGCGGTTTTTTGCATAGCGCAAATCTAGGATAGTTTAGCTTTCAATCCATACTAATTAGGCTATCAGGCGACTTGTATTTCCTATTTTTTTAGCCTTCCGAAGTTCGACCAAAAAATCGGCCATTTTTGAAAATTTTCCTTTGGTCCCCTCTTTGCTACTTTGCGAAAAATGGCCATTTTCGACACTTTTGCGAAAAATGTTATTTCTCTTCTAATAGGTCTTTTTCCATGCGGTTTTTTGCATAGCGCAAATCTAGGATAGTTTAGCTTTCAATCCATACTAATTAGGCTATCAGGCGACTTGTATTTCCTATTTTTTTAGCCTTCCAAAGTTCGACCAAAAAATCGGCCATTTTTGAAAATTTTCCTTTGGTCCCCCCTTTGCTACTTTGCGAAAAATGGCCATTTTCGACACTTTTGCGAAAAATGTTATTTCTCTTCTAATAGGTCTTTTTCCATGCGGTTTTTTGCATAGCGCAAATCTAGGATAGTTTAGCTTTCAATCCATACTAATTAGGCTATCAGGCGACTTGTATTTCCTATTTTTTTAGCCTTCCGAAGTTCGACCAAAAAATCGGCCATTTTTGAAAATTTTCCTTTGGTCCCCCCTTTGCTACTTTGCGAAAAATGGCCATTTTCGACACTTTTGCGAAAAATGTTATTTCTCTTCTAATAGGTCTTTTTCCATGCGGTTTTTTGCATAGCGCAAATCTAGGATAGTTTAGCTTTCAATCCATACTAATTAGGCTATCAGGCGACTTGTATTTCCTATTTTTTTAGCCTTCCAAAGTGCGACCAAAAATCGGCCATTTTTGAAAAATATCCTTTGGTCCCCCCTTTGCTACTTTGCGAAAAATGGCCATTTTCGACACTTTTGCGAAAAATGTTATTTCTCTTCTAATAGGTCTTTTTCCATGCGGTTTTTTGCATAGCGCAAATCTAGGATAGTTTAGCTTTCAATCCATACTAATTAGGCTATCAGGCGACTTGTATTTCCTATTTTTTTAGCCTTCCGAAGTTCGACCAAAAATCGGCCATTTTTGAAAATTTTCCTTTGGTCCCCCCTTTGCTACTTTGCGAAAAATGGCCATTTTCGACACTTTTGCGAAAAATGTTATTTCTCTTCTAATAGGTCTTTTTCCATGCGGTTTTTTGCATAGCGCAAATCTAGGATAGTTTAGCTTTCAATCCATACTAATTAGGCTATCAGGCGACTTGTATTTCCTATTTTTTTAGCCTTCCGAAGTTCGACCAAAAAATCGGCCATTTTTGAAAATTTTCCTTTGGTCCCCCCCTTTGCTACTTTGCGAAAAATGGCCATTTTCGACACTTTTGCGAAAAATGTTATTTCTCTTCTAATAGGTCTTTTTCCATGCGGTTTTTTGCATAGCGCAAATCTAGGATAGTTTAGCTTTCAATCCATACTAATTAGGCTATCAGGCGACTTGTATTTCCTATTTTTTTAGCCTTCCAAAGTTCGACCAAAAAATCGGCCATTTTTGAAAATTTTCCTTTGGTCCCCCCTTTGCTACTTTGCGAAAAATGGCCATTTTCGACACTTTTGCGAAAAATGTTATTTCTCTTCTAATAGGTCTTTTTCCATGCGGTTTTTTGCATAGCGCAAATCTAGGATAGTTTAGCTTTCAATCCATACTAATTAGGCTATCAGGCGACTTGTATTTCCTATTTTTTTAGCCTTCCGAAGTTCGACCAAAAAATCGGCCATTTTTGAAAATTTTCCTTTGGTCCCCCCTTTGCTACTTTGCGAAAAATGGCCATTTTCGACACTTTTGCGAAAAATGTTATTTCTCTTCTAATAGGTCTTTTTTCATGCGGTTTTTTGCATAGCGCAAATCTAGGATAGTTTAGCTTTCAATCCATACTAATTAGGCTATCAGGCGACTTGTATTTCCTATTTTTTTAGCCTTCCGAAGTTCGACCAAAAAATCGGCCATTTTTGAAAATTTTCCTTTGGTCCCCCCTTTGCTACTTTGCGAAAAATGGCCATTTTCGACACGTTTGCGAAAAATGTTATTTCTCTTCTAATAGGTCTTTTTTCATGCGGTTTTTTGCATAGCGCAAATCTAGGATAGTTTAGCTTTCAATCCATACTAATTAGGCTATCAGGCGACTTGTATTTCCTATTTTTTTAGCCTTCCAAAGTTCGACGAAAAAATCGGCCATTTTTGAAAATTTTCCTTTGGTCCCCCCTTTGCTACTTTGCGAAAAATGGCCATTTTCGACACTTTTGCGAAAAATGTTATTTCTCTTCTAATAGGTCTTTTTCCATGCGGTTTTTTGCATAGCGCAAATCTAGGATAGTTTAGCTTTCAATCCATACTAATTAGGCTATCAGGCGACTTGTATTTCCTATTTTTTTAGCCTTCCGAAGTTCGACCAAAAAATCGGCCATTTTTGAAAATTTTCCTTTGGTCCCCCCTTTGCTACTTTGCGAAAAATGGCCATTTTCGACACTTTTGCGAAAAATGTTATTTCTCTTCTAATAGGTCTTTTTCCATGCGGTTTTTTGCATAGCGCAAATCTAGGATAGTTTAGCTTTCAATCCATACTAATTAGGCTATCAGGCGACTTGTATTTCCTATTTTTTTAGCCTTCCGAAGTTCGACCAAAAAATCGGCCATTTTTGAAAATTTCCTTTGGTCCCCCCTTTGCTACTTTGCGAAAAATGGCCATTTTCGACACTTTTGCGAAAAATGTTATTTCTCTTCTAATAGGTCTTTTTTCATGCGGTTTTTTGCATAGCGCAAATCTAGGATAGTTTAGCTTTCAATCCATACTAATTAGGCTATCAGGCGACTTGTATTTCCTATTTTTTTAGCCTTCCGAAGTTCGACCAAAAAATCGGCCATTTTTGAAAATTTTCCTTTGGTCCCCCCTTTTGCTACTTTGCGAAAAATGGCCATTTTCGACACTTTTGCGAAAAATGTTATTTCTCTTCTAATAGGTCTTTTTTCATGCGGTTTTTTGCATAGCGCAAATCTAGGATAGTTTAGCTTTCAATCCATACTAATTAGGCTATCAGGCGACTTGTATTTCCTATTTTTTTAGCCTTCCGAAGTTCGACCAAAAATCGGCCATTTTTGAAAATTTTCCTTTGGTCCCCCCTTTGCTACTTTGCGAAAAATGGCCATTTTCGACACTTTTGCGAAAAATGTTATTTCTCTTCTAATAGGTCTTTTTTCATGCGGTTTTTTGCATAGCGCAAATCTAGGATAGTTTAGCTTTCAATCCATACTAATTAGGCTATCAGGCGACTTGTATTTCCTATTTTTTTAGCCTTCCAAAGTTCGACCAAAAAATCGGCCATTTTTGAAAATTTTCCTTTGGTCCCCCCTTTGCTACTTTGCGAAAAATGGCCATTTTCGACACTTTTGCGAAAAATGTTATTTCTCTTCTAATAGGTCTTTTTTCATGCGGTTTTTTGCATAGCGCAAATCTAGGATAGTTTAGCTTTCAATCCATACTAATTAGGCTATCAGGCGACTTGTATTTCCTATTTTTTTAGCCTTCCGAAGTTCGACCAAAAAATCGGCCATTTTTGAAAAATTTCCTTTGGTCCCCCCCTTTGCTACTTTGCGAAAAATGGCCATTTTCGACACTTTTGCGAAAAATGTTATTTCTCTTCTAATAGGTCTTTTTTCATGCGGTTTTTTGCATAGCGCAAATCTAGGATAGTTTAGCTTTCAATCCATACTAATTAGGCTATCAGGCGACTTGTATTTCCTATTTTTTTAGCCTTCCAAAGTTCGATCAAAAAATCGGCCATTTTTGAAAATTTTCCCTTGGTCCCCCCATTGCTACTTTGCGAAAATGGCCATTTTCGACACTTTTGCGAAAAATGTTATTTCTCTTCTAATAGGTCTTTTTTCATGCGGTTTTTTGCATAGCGCAAATCTAGGATAGTTTAGCTTTCAATCCATAAAGAAATAACATTTTCGCAAAAGTGTCGAAAATGGCCATTTTTGGCAAAGTAGCAAAGGGGGCACCAAAGGAAATTTTTCAAAAATGGCCGATTTTTTGGTCGAACTTCGGAAGGCTAAAAAAAATAGGAAATACAAGTCGCCTGATAGCCTAATTAGTATGGATTGAAAGCTAAACTATCCTAGATTTGCGCTATGCAAAAAACCGCATGAAAAAAGACCTATTAGAAGAGAAATAACATTTTTCGCAAAAGTGTCGAAAATGGCCATTTTTCGCAAAGTAGCAAAGGGGGGACCAAAGGAAATTTTTCAAAAATGGCCGATTTTTTGGTCGAACTTCGGAAGGCTAAAAAAATAGGAAATACAAGTCGCCTGATAGCCTAATTAGTATGGATTGAAAGCTAAACTATCCTAGATTTGCGCTATGCAAAAAACCGCATGAAAAAAGACCTATTAGAAGAGAAATAACATTTTTCGCAAAAGTGTCGAAAATGGCCATTTTTCGCAAAGTAGCAAAGGGGGGACCAAAGGAAATTTTTCAAAAATGGCCGATTTTTTGGTCGAACTTCGGAAGGCTAAAAAAATAGGAAATACAAGTCGCCTGATAGCCTAATTAGTATGGATTGAAAGCTAAACTATCCTAGATTTGCGCTATGCAAAAAACCGCATGAAAAAAGACCTATTAGAAGAGAAATAACATTTTTCGCAAAAGTGTCGAAAATGGCCATTTTTCGCAAAGTAGCAAAGGGGGGACCAAAGGAAATTTTTCAAAAATGGCCGATTTTTTGGTCGAACTTCGGAAGGCTAAAAAAATAGGAAATACAAGTCGCCTGATAGCCTAATTAGTATGGATTGAAAGCTAAACTATCCTAGATTTGCGCTATGCAAAAAACCGCATGAAAAAAGACCTATTAGAAGAGAAATAACATTTTTCGCAAAAGTGTCGAAAATGGCCATTTTTCGCAAAGTAGCAAAGGGGGGACCAAAGGAAATTTTTCAAAAATGGCCGATTTTTGGTCGAACTTCGGAAGGCTAAAAAAATAGGAAATACAAGTCGCCTGATAGCCTAATTAGTATGGATTGAAAGCTAAACTATCCTAGATTTGCGCTATGCAAAAAACCGCATGAAAAAAGACCTATTAGAAGAGAAATAACATTTTTCGCAAAAGTGTCGAAAATGGCCATTTTTCGCAAAGTAGCAAAGGGGGGACCAAAGGAAATTTTCAAAAATGGGCCGATTTTTGGTCGAACTTCGGAAGGCTAAAAAAATAGGAAATACAAGTCGCCTGATAGCCTAATTAGTATGGATTGAAAGCTAAACTATCCTAGATTTGCGCTATGCAAAAAACCGCATGAAAAAAGACCTATTAGAAGAGAAATAACATTTTTCGCAAAAGTGTCGAAAATGGCCATTTTTCGCAAAGTAGCAAAGGGGGGACCAAAGGGAAATTTTCAAAAATGGCCGATAATTTGGTCGAACTTCGGAAGGCTAAAAAAATAGGAAATACAAGTCGCCTGATAGCCTAATTAGTATGGATTGAAAGCTAAACTATCCTAGATTTGCGCTATGCAAAAAACCGCATGAAAAAAGACCTATTAGAAGAGAAATAACATTTTTCGCAAAAGTGTCGAAAATGGCCATTTTTCGCAAAGTAGCAAAGGGGGGACCAAAGGAAATTTTTCAAAAATGGCCGATTTTTGGTCGAACTTCGGAAGGCTAAAAAAATAGGAAATACAAGTCGCCTGATAGCCTAATTAGTATGGATTGAAAGCTAAACTATCCTAGATTTGCGCTATGCAAAAAACCGCATGAAAACAGACCTATTAGAAGAGAAATAACATTTTTCGCAAAAGTGTCGAAAATGGCCATTTTTCGCAAAGTAGCAAAGGGGGGACCAAAGGAAATTTTTCAAAAATGGCCGATTTTTTGGTCGAACTTCGGAAGGCTAAAAAAATAGGAAATACAAGTCGCCTGATAGCCTAATTAGTATGGATTGAAAGCTAAACTATCCTAGATTTGCGCTATGCAAAAAACCGCATGGAAAACGACCTATTAGAAGAGAAATAACATTTTTCGCAAAAGTGTCTAAAATGGCCATTTTTCGCAAAGTAGCAAAGGGGGGACCAAAGGAAATTTTCAAAAATGGCCGATTTTTGGTCGAACTTCGGAAGGCTAAAAAAATAGGAAATACAAGTCGCCTGATAGCCTAATTAGTATGGATTGAAAGCTAAACTATCCTAGATTTGCGCTATGCAAAAAACCGCATGGAAAACGACCTATTAGAAGAGAAATAACATTTTTCGCAAAAGTGTCGAAAATGGCCATTTTTCGCAAAGTAGCAAAGGGGGGACCAAAGGAAATTTTTCAAAAATGGCCGATTTTTGGTCGAACTTCGGAAGGCTAAAAAAATAGGAAATACAAGTCGCCTGATAGCCTAATTAGTATGGATTGAAAGCTAAACTATCCTAGATTTGCGCTATGCAAAAAACCGCATGGAAAACGACCTATTAGAAGAGAAATAACATTTTTCGCAAAAGTGTCGAAAATGGCCATTTTTCGCAAAGTAGCAAAGGGGGGACCAAAGGAAATTTTTCAAAAATGGCCGATTTTTTGGTCGAACTTCGGAAGGCTAAAAAAATAGGAAATACAAGTCGCCTGATAGCCTAATTAGTATGGATTGAAAGCTAAACTATCCTAGATTTGCGCTATGCAAAAAACCGCATGGAAAACGACCTATTAGAAGAGAAATAACATTTTTCGCAAAAGTGTCGAAAATGGCCATTTTTCGCAAAGTAGCAAAGGGGGGACCAAAGGAAATTTTTCAAAAATGGCCGATTTTTTGGTCGAACTTCGGAAGGCTAAAAAAATAGGAAATACAAGTCGCCTGATAGCCTAATTAGTATGGATTGAAAGCTAAACTATCCTAGATTTGCGCTATGCAAAAAACCGCATGGAAAACGACCTATTAGAAGAGAAATAACATTTTTCGCAAAAGTGTCGAAAATGGCCATTTTTCGCAAAGTAGCAAAGGGGGGACCAAAGGAAATTTTTCAAAAATGGCCGATTTTTGGTCGAACTTCGGAAGGCTAAAAAAATAGGAAATACAAGTCGCCTGATAGCCTAATTAGTATGGATTGAAAGCTAAACTATCCTAGATTTGCGCTATGCAAAAAACCGCATGGAAAACGACCTATTAGAAGAGAAATAACATTTTTCGCAAAAGTGTCGAAAATGGCCATTTTTCGCAAAGTAGCAAAGGGGGGACCAAAGGAAATTTTTCAAAAATGGCCGATTTTTTGGTCGAACTTCGGAAGGCTAAAAAAATAGGAAATACAAGTCGCCTGATAGCCTAATTAGTATGGATTGAAAGTTAAACTATCCTAGATTTGCGCTATGCAAAAAACCGCATGGAAAACGACCTATTAGAAGAGAAATAACATTTTTCGCAAAAGTGTCGAAAATGGCCATTTTTCGCAAAGTAGCAAAGGGGGGACCAAAGGAAATTTTTCAAAAATGGCCGATTTTTTGGTCGAACTTCGGAAGGCTAAAAAAATAGGAAATACAAGTCGCCTGATAGCCTAATTAGTATGGATTGAAAGTTAAACTATCCTAGATTTGCGCTATGCAAAAAACCGCATGGAAAACGACCTATTAGAAGAGAAATAACATTTTTCGCAAAAGTGTCGAAAATGGCCATTTTTCGCAAAGTAGCAAAGGGGGGACCAAAGGAAATTTTTCAAAAATGGCCGATTTTTTGGTCGAACTTCGGAAGGCTAAAAAATAGGAAATACAAGTCGCCTGATAGCCTAATTAGTATGGATTGAAAGTTAAACTATCCTAGATTTGCGCTATGCAAAAAACCGCATGGAAAACGACCTATTAGAAGAGAAATAACATTTTTCGCAAAAGTGTCGAAAATGGCCATTTTTCGCAAAGTAGCAAAGGGGGGACCAAAGGAAATTTTTCAAAAATGGCCGATTTTTTGGTCGAACTTCGGAAGGCTAAAAAATAGGAAATACAAGTCGCCTGATAGCCTAATTAGTATGGATTGAAAGTTAAACTATCCTAGATTTGCGCTATGCAAAAAACCGCATGGAAAACGACCTATTAGAAGAGAAATAACATTTTTCGCAAAAGTGTCGAAAATGGCCATTTTTCGCAAAGTAGCAAAGGGGGGACCAAAGGAAATTTTTCAAAAATGGCCGATTTTTTGGTCGAACTTCGGAAGGCTAAAAAAATAGGAAATACAAGTCGCCTGATAGCCTAATTAGTATGGATTGAAAGTTAAACTATCCTAGATTTGCGCTATGCAAAAAACCGCATGGAAAACGACCTATTAGAAGAGAAATAACATTTTTCGCAAAAGTGTCGAAAATGGCCATTTTTCGCAAAGTAGCAAAGGGGGGACCAAAGGAAATTTTTCAAAAATGGCCGATTTTTTGGTCGAACTTCGGAAGGCTAAAAAAATAGGAAATACAAGTCGCCTGATAGCCTAATTAGTATGGATTGAAAGTTAAACTATCCTAGATTTGCGCTATGCAAAAAACCGCACTTCAAACGACCTATTAGAAGAGAAATAACATTTTTCGCAAAAGTGTCGAAAATGGCCATTTTTCGCAAAGTAGCAAAGGGGGGACCAAAGGAAATTTTTCAAAAATGGCCGATTTTTTGGTCGAACTTCGGAAGGCTAAAAAAATAGGAAATACAAGTCGCCTGATAGCCTAATTAGTATGGATTGAAAGTTAAACTATCCTAGATTTGCGCTATGCAAAAAACCGCATGGAAAACGACCTATTAGAAGAGAAATAACATTTTTCGCAAAAGTGTCGAAAATGGCCATTTTTCGCAAAGTAGCAAAGGGGGGACCAAAGGAAATTTTTCAAAAATGGCCGATTTTTTGGTCGAACTTCGGAAGGCTAAAAAAATAGGAAATACAAGTCGCCTGATAGCCTAATTAGTATGGATTGAAAGTTAAACTATCCTAGATTTGCGCTATGCAAAAAACCGCATGGAAAACGACCTATTAGAAGAGAAATAACATTTTTCGCAAAAGTGTCGAAAATGGCCATTTTTCGCAAAGTAGCAAAGGGGGGACCAAAGGAAATTTTTCAAAAATGGCCGATTTTTTGGTCGAACTTCGGAAGGCTAAAAAAATAGGAAATACAAGTCGCCTGATAGCCTAATTAGTATGGATTGAAAGTTAAACTATCCTAGATTTGCGCTATGCAAAAAACCGCATGGAAAACGACCTATTAGAAGAGAAATAACATTTTTCGCAAAAGTGTCGAAAATGGCCATTTTTCGCAAAGTAGCAAAGGGGGGACCAAAGGAAATTTTTCAAAAATGGCCGATTTTTTGGTCGAACTTCGGAAGGCTAAAAAAATAGGAAATACAAGTCGCCTGATAGCCTAATTAGTATGGATTGAAAGTTAAACTATCCTAGATTTGCGCTATGCAAAAAACCGCATGGAAAACGACCTATTAGAAGAGAAATAACATTTTTCGCAAAAGTGTCGAAAATGGCCATTTTTCGCAAAGTAGCAAAGGGGGGACCAAAGGAAATTTTTCAAAAATGGCCGATTTTTTGGTCGAACTTCGGAAGGCTAAAAAAATAGGAAATACAAGTCGCCTGATAGCCTAATTAGTATGGATTGAAAGTTAAACTATCCTAGATTTGCGCTATGCAAAAAACCGCATGGAAAACGACCTATTAGAAGAGAAATAACATTTTTCGCAAAAGTGTCGAAAATGGCCATTTTTCGCAAAGTAGCAAAGGGGGGACCAAAGGAAATTTTTCAAAAATGGCCGATTTTTTGGTCGAACTTCGGAAGGCTAAAAAAATAGGAAATACAAGTCGCCTGATAGCCTAATTAGTATGGATTGAAAGTTAAACTATCCTAGATTTGCGCTATGCAAAAAACCGCATGGAAAACGACCTATTAGAAGAGAAATAACATTTTTCGCAAAAGTGTCGAAAATGGCCATTTTTCGCAAAGTAGCAAAGGGGGGACCAAAGGAAATTTTTCAAAAATGGCCGATTTTTTGGTCGAACTTCGGAAGGCTAAAAAAATAGGAAATACAAGTCGCCTGATAGCCTAATTAGTATGGATTGAAAGTTAAACTATCCTAGATTTGCGCTATGCAAAAAACCGCATGGAAAACGACCTATTAGAAGAGAAATAACATTTTTCGCAAAAGTGTCGAAAATGGCCATTTTTCGCAAAGTAGCAAAGGGGGGACCAAAGGAAATTTTTCAAAAATGGCCGATTTTTTGGTCGAACTTCGGAAGGCTAAAAAAATAGGAAATACAAGTCGCCTGATAGCCTAATTAGTATGGATTGAAAGTTAAACTATCCTAGATTTGCGCTATGCAAAAAACCGCATGGAAAACGACCTATTAGAAGAGAAATAACATTTTTCGCAAAAGTGTCGAAAATGGCCATTTTTCGCAAAGTAGCAAAGGGGGGACCAAAGGAAATTTTTCAAAAATGGCCGATTTTTTGGTCGAACTTCGGAAGGCTAAAAAAATAGGAAATACAAGTCGCCTGATAGCCTAATTAGTATGGATTGAAAGTTAAACTATCCTAGATTTGCGCTATGCAAAAAACCGCATGGAAAACGACCTATTAGAAGAGAAATAACATTTTTCGCAAAAGTGTCGAAAATGGCCATTTTTCGCAAAGTAGCAAAGGGGGGACCAAAGGAAATTTTTCAAAAATGGCCGATTTTTTGGTCGAACTTCGGAAGGCTAAAAAAATAGGAAATACAAGTCGCCTGATAGCCTAATTAGTATGGATTGAAAGTTAAACTATCCTAGATTTGCGCTATGCAAAAAACCGCATGGAAAACGACCTATTAGAAGAGAAATAACATTTTTCGCAAAAGTGTCGAAAATGGCCATTTTTCGCAAAGTAGCAAAGGGGGGACCAAAGGAAATTTTTCAAAAATGGCCGATTTTTTGGTCGAACTTCGGAAGGCTAAAAAAATAGGAAATACAAGTCGCCTGATAGCCTAATTAGTATGGATTGAAAGTTAAACTATCCTAGATTTGCGCTATGCAAAAAACCGCATGGAAAACGACCTATTAGAAGAGAAATAACATTTTTCGCAAAAGTGTCGAAAATGGCCATTTTTCGCAAAGTAGCAAAGGGGGGACCAAAGGAAATTTTTCAAAAATGGCCGATTTTTTGGTCGAACTTCGGAAGGCTAAAAAAATTGGAAATACAAGTCGCCTGATAGCCTAATTAGTATGGATTGAAAGTTAAACTATCCTAGATTTGCGCTATGCAAAAAACCGCATGGAAAACGACCTATTAGAAGAGAAATAACATTTTTCGCAAAAGTGTCGAAAATGGCCATTTTTCGCAAAGTAGCAAAGGGGGGACCAAAGGAAATTTTTCAAAAATGGCCGATTTTTTGGTCGAACTTCGGAAGGCTAAAAAAATAGGAAATACAAGTCGCCTGATAGCCTAATTAGTATGGATTACAGTCCAATAGAAGTCTCTTACAGACCTAATCTTTGAAAGTATGGGAAGTTTTGTTTTTAAGATTTTTATTGGGCTTGAAAGGCATTGTGGGTATTTTGTTTAGATTGGTAAACTGAAGGTTGGCGGTATTTTGAAGAGGTTTTTTTATAAGTGCTGAGCTGTCCAGTCCTATGAATGAAAAACGTAGCTGGTTGCATTTGTTTTGAAGGGAAAGTTAGAGAAATGTCACTAATAGGACTTGGAATATCTTCAGAACGGTAAGAGAGATAACCTCACCGGAACGCTCCATTTTTTTTTACGAACCACGTTTGGCGTACCATTTACGGTAAGATCATCTCTCACCCTTGGGTTCTTTCAAAGGCTTTCCTTTACCCACCATTCCAGCTTTATGATGCCAGACTGGGAGCTTCTGAAGAGACAACCCGCGCTTATATTTCGACTTCTTAACGTATCCTACCTGCTGTATCAGATGGCACGTCACGAAGAAACAATACTTTTCCTTCCCAAACTGCCTTTGGGGTGGGGAGTTTGTTTAAGTTATTACAGGATTGTTGTGTTTCGTGTTGTCCTTCGCTCTTTATATATGGCAAGCGTATCCTTTTTAAGTTTGCCCTGATATCTCACATGATTGTTTTGTTTGCTATCATATATTTAGCCACCTTTGAGACCTTTTCG
Source organism: Montipora capricornis (assembly GCF_036669925.1). Taxonomy (NCBI): domain Eukaryota; kingdom Metazoa; phylum Cnidaria; class Anthozoa; order Scleractinia; family Acroporidae; genus Montipora; species Montipora capricornis. The sequence continues at coordinate 36,543,090 of NC_090896.1, forward strand.
GGGCAAAGTCACGCAACTCTGCACTGTCTCTCATCTTCTGAACTATCATACTTTTATAGTATTGTGCAAAATTCTTGCAAAAGAAACGTCTTTTTTTCGGTGAAGACACTTGGGCGAAGTAGGGGACTTAAGTTTGTACGGAGGTAAGCAAAGGACTTCCAAGTTTAAGGTTTTTACGGGGAGAAATCAATATCGCAGCATTTACCTCAAGCCCGTGTGATTGTGCTGCACTATTCTAAATTGGTAGAGCAGTGCGATGTAATCTCACTGTCATGATAACCGTGTCCCACTCAAGCCTGGATTTCTTCAGGCTTTTGTCACAATTGCTTAAGTTGCTTCTTAATTGTGGTGAATTCTAACTCCCATGTATTCAATTTCCACGCTTCAAATATATGAGCATTTATGATATATACTCTGTATCATTCCTGCTTTTGACATTTCTTTTAATTTCAAATCTTTTAATTTATAACTAAGTTAAGGTATTTACTAGGCAATTGGATGTCATACCTGTTGGCGAGAATGTGCTTATTGTTTACTCTTAAAGTGCTGCTATGGTAAAAAAATCACTTCTTTTTTTCCTTGAGATTTTGAAAGTGTGATTGCTCAACACTTCGCTGGCAAAATTTTAAGCTGATTCTTATCCAAAGGCTATTTATATTAAATTACTTTCAGTGTAAGTTTTGGATTTCAGGGTCCACCACTATACTCATGTTCCAAACTGACCGATTGGATTTCAGAGGGTTGGATCTAGGGAAAAGTGATGTTGTTTACTCACTAGCTAGCTAGCTTAACATGACCTGTGAACACAGCTTATTATATATGGAAAACATGAGTTTAAAAGTCTGAAAGCTTGAAACGCCTGTGCTGCATATTAACCCTTTGAACCGGGCAGACAGACTTACTATTTTTACTCTTCAATGGGGATCCCCCAGGAGTCAATGCGGTTTATTGTCCCCATTTAATGCAGTTGCATACACACACATTGCATTCTCAAACTATTGAGTCTTCAATGTCATTTTCTCCTCGATCCAGGTCTCTCAAGATTTTAAAGATAGTAGTGGCGGACCATTAAACAGGAAACTTCCAGTCAAAACAAACAGCTGTCTTTTTGAAATTAATTAATAAGGCTTAAAACTTCGATCAGTTCCTGTTTAGTTAACATAGTTTTGAAATCCAAGGAAAATAAAAATTGTTTTTTTGGTCATAGAAGCACTTTAGACTCACATTATTTTGTACCCTCTCTCAACAGATATGGATTTACACTTGGTTGGAAGATATGATTGCCCTGCGTAACTTACACTGTAAAGGCATAACTCATTATTTGATTGTTTCACTGCCTTGCCTTATATACCACTGCTTATGTATATGTGCATTAATTCACTGGTAAGAGTAAGGTTTGTTTCTTTTATGCATCATAGGAATTTCAATTTATGCCAACTTTGAACAATAATTTTTCCTTTTTTAACTGCAAATTGAAAGCACCCATGATATTTTCCATTTTTTAATCTCATTACAATGTCATGGTTGTGTAGAAAATGATAGTATTACTGTATTATAAATTTAACTTGTACATGTAGCATTGTCACAATAATTAATGTGGTCAAATATTAATTTTAATGTACACTTTGAGTTCCTAATCTTTGCAAAGGATCGAGTTTCAGCGACAGTTAATTGCAAAGACTGGGTTGATCTAAGTGTTCTACTTAACTTGCAGTGACTCAGTCACAATATCAAAAAGTGCTAAAATGATCTTGTTTTCAGTCTTTTTACATGCAAGTTGCACAGAACAAAGATCGTTCTTTAAATTCATCCATAATCATACAGATAAAGGTAATACATGTAATAGCATCAGATTCCCTTGTTTTTTAAATGGCTCCTTTCCTCACATGTTCACTTTAAATACTTGGTTACTCAAGTTTTAATTATTTTGTTTTTGTGGTAGTGCACTTGTACTATTAAGTGCTTGATCATCATGGCAAAATTTAGTTAAAAGTGTCAATTACTCCAAATGCAATTGCAAGTGTCATTTCTTCAATTCCTTTATAAATTATATGCAATTCACATGCTTAGTAATACGTTAATTATTTCGGTTAAAATTACTTCACTAACTCCAACATTATTTCTTGTCCATAACAATATTGATTCTGTTACTGATGTACACACAATTATCCAGGCAAACTTTGCTGTGATTTGTGTTGCCTGCAGCATGCACTGTGTTTTGTCCAAACTGATAAAATGCACAAACTTTGTTGCTTTGAAAACGAAACCCATTTTTCAATAAAACTGGCAGCACCATTGGAATTTGCTACCAATGTGCTTGGGTTTGACTTCCATGAAGTCAACAAGCCTACAGGTATGTTACAATTTTAATTTCCACTTTAGTTTGTCCTACTCTTAGGAGATACAGCTCCTTCGATTTCAATATTGGAGGAGCATTAGCTGTGGTATCTCAGAGATCATGGGCGAGAATCCCACTATTCACTGTTCAATCCCACTTCACTCCTTTTTGGAGCAGTTCATGTAATGGCTGTAGCAGTGAGGAGAAGTTGGGTATGAAAGTACCATAGTAGTTCAGCAGTCCGAAATAGGAGCACATTTCTGCCTCAATCTTTGGGCTTGGCACTTCATTAACATGGCTGCAATCTTCTCCTCTGAAGGGTGCCGACCCTCTCCATCCCTTGGTAGCCTAGGAATTCTACACAGTTGGCACCATAAACTTTGATCATTTAGGTACTATACCATGCTTTTCCAGCCTGGATAACATCTTACCTAATAATAGTTTGCATTTAATAAGTAAGTACAACTGCAGCACCCAGGCCTGGGTCAGTTAACATTTTCATTCAACTCCTGAACCTCTAACAATTCCTCCTGTGTAAGGTAGCAAAGCATTGAAGTTCTTTTGTGCATTATTGACCACTCCCTTGGCCACCAGAAAGTATTTAAACGATTCGAGCCACTTCTTCCACCGAGTGGCTAACACCGACGAATTACCTTTGCAATCAAACAGAGCTTAACAATGTATGCCTTGAATTTCAATGTTTACTACGACCATTGTGCACAATCAATCCCATCGTTGTTCCCAGCGTTAAATACTTACAAACCAATGGATGGTTAGGGTTGCAATTAAACCAGCTTGAATACATGATTGTAATCAACCACACAACATGTTTTCACAACATGGTGGCCATAGTCAGAACACCCTCGTATTAATGCACAATCATGCTTGAAATAAACCACTAATAAATAAATCACAAAGATCATATCCCTTTCATTTTCACCATAGTCATCGAAACTGATTTTAGCATCAGATTGTCTAGTTTATCCTTTTTCTTAAACATTCACTTAATCACTTCCTGAAAAAAATTGCAAGTTGTTTTTGTAATGGGAAGATGTCTGATTATTAAGCAGACCTTTTCTCTACACTATACTAGAAAGCAACACCTCCATCACTTGCCAATCTTAAGCCCTTGTTATGTTATCAGGCGTTTTGATTTGGTGGCATTGTAGCTGATGCTAAATCTGAGTAACCCCAGCTTGAACACAGACCGTCCTCTGACACCAGCCATGAAATCTCAGACAGCGACCCGGTTAAATGGTTCCTGTAACATCCTAACGGTCACAATACAGAGAGCTGCTGAAATATATTCAGCCTGTATTCAACAAAGTTGACCACTGCAATTTTGTGCAATGACCTGTTAGATTATATGGAGCATGACCTGGGATTGGTTAATGATCACGGCTATGTGGGCCGCGGGAAGCGGCAAGCACCAAGTGGAGCGCACTAGACTCTCCACCCAGCTTGGGGTCGCGTGGCTGGCATCATTTGGCCATCTATCCTTACTCTAAGTATATTATTTTGTTTTATGAAACAGGATATGAAGAGAGGTGTTGCTTTCCCACTCACAGCTAATTAACATCTACCTGTGGTGCTGTGCTCAGACATCAAACATAGCCTGTACAGCGGAAGCCAGAGGCTCATTCGCATGCTTTCAGCACAAGTTATCATGAGGTGCAGTATATTATGTGATTATGTGTGTTACAGGGAGGGAGGTTTCAATGAGCGACACAATTAAGGCCAGGCTGATTATCAAAGTTTATGCCCACTGTATCTTACATGAGGCCGCCCTTCAAATATCACAGCAAGCTGGCAATAAGCATCGCTTCCATTGATTTAAAAACCAAACCCTGTGAATGCACAAAAACAACACACACTTGCACTCTACCTTTTGTTGTTAAAATCTGTAAGGATCAGTATATTATGTGATTATGTGTTTTACAGGGAGGGAGCTTTCAATGAGCACTGCAGTTAAGACCTGGCTATTTATCAAAGCACCGGTTCCATTTATTTTAAGACCATTAGAAAGCACATGTACTTGTTTACATCTCTTATGACAGTTTCATTTAAATTCATCTACACTGTACTTGCAGGAAGTTAATATGACTTTTGTTTGTAGTGTTACACGTATCGGTTCATTGGGTCATTTACACAATTTCATTATTGCTCCATGCCATCCAGCTTACCTTCTCAGACTTAAGAAAGTTTTAGATGAGTAGCACAATCATGATGTACATTTGTGTAACATAGTGAAATTTTACAAAATTTTTCTTGCTGTCATAAAATTGGATGAAAAGGAACCTGACAAAATCAAATTAGCCTTTTAAGCTGATATCTCAATGTAAAATGAAATTTTTTTGCACTGATAGATCAAAAATAAGCAATTTTAAATTTACCCATGACCCCTTGCAGGCATGGTAATTTCCTCATTTTGCCTAGATTACCTTAAAAAATTTTGTTAAATAACCCGAAATATTCTCATTTTTAACTTTTGACATTACAGAAATGTTAATTTCAGAGTTGATTATATGCTTCGCTTGATTCGCAATTGAGATTTCCACATGGATTGCAAAAAACAGGGCAAAATGGGCTGAAGTCCGGAAAAAACCGGTTTAACTGGATAAAAACAAGTCAAGGCCTGGTAGCAAAGCTTGCTCTGAGGGAACGTTTCGAAACGTAATGGCGGATCTGCAAGGGGAAACTTTTGGTTCTTTCACGCTCTAAATTGCTTTGTCAACCTCTGAACGTCAAGAAGTGTTTCAGACTCACAAAGAGGTCTTGTTCTTTCACAATTTGAATTGTTTCTTTCTGAGCTTTGGCATGTAATTTGTACATGAGATGAGCATTCTGTTTTTCTTTGGGTTTTGTAATGTGAGCTCGGACAAGCAAGATACAGAGGACATTTTGCGAAGCTGTGCTTTGGTCCTAAGGCAAATTGTAATGGCGGACAAAGTGTTTCAGTCTGAGAAAAAATGCTCTGGCATCTTGTGTGCTGAGAAATTTTCGGTAAAACTTTCTCCAAAGCAACTACCACAAATGAGCATTCTCGAACCATATTTTATTCTGCCTAACCACAAAACATCCGTGGGTTACAGACGCAAATTGCAGAATAGCACTGAAGATTTTAGGAGCGTGACGCTCAAGACTGTTGTGCTTTTCGCCCTCTTTTCTCAGTCATTGGTGAGAAATTAGCCACAATTTTTTTATTTACTGGTTGCAACATTGTTTATGTGAAATATGTTGTTGATTTCGTTGTGAGGAATAAAGTACAAGCCGTCTGAAGAACCTTGTTATGCTTGTCTTACTAGTTTGCGTGTTACGCGTGACGCGCCATTTTTTGTCCCCAAAGTGGACAACCGAATCCGTTTATTCTAAACTTAAGCGACCGATTTCGCTAATCTACACAGTAAATGTTACTTAATATGTAAGAAGCATATCTGCGAAATGTGAGTGGTTAGCACTTTTTACGAGCGGAGATATGGCCTGAAGTGTTCGTTCAAGATACTGGTTTCCCAAATGTACATCATGATTGTGCTACTCATCTTAATGCAAGGCATTCTTCAAGCTGAAAAAAAGAAGTTAGGTTAATAATTAAGTATGTCATGTGTAATTATACTAGGACATGTACGGACAAATTTTGACTTTGTTTACTTACTGATACCAAGAATTTGTGAGGGTTTTAAATTTTGTGAAAAAACAAAAAACGCATATTGGCTGCAAGTTTAGCTTTTTTAATTAAGAGTTTGGCTAATGTGATAGTTTCTCCCTGTGTTAGGATTTTTATTTGCACATTGATTTGTCCTGCAGCTCTTGCTAGATATGGCTCCTTGAATCTCAATATTGGAGGAGTGTAACAGCTAGCTGAGCATCTCTGAGATCATGGGTGGGAATCCAACTGGGGGCCTGAAATGTTTTTTTTTTTTTTTTCAGGCTTCTTTAATTGGCAATTGCTCAACAATATAACTTAGACCATCACTCCTTAATTTTTACCATAGTCATCAAACTGATTTTAGTATCAGATTGTCTAGTTTATCCTAATTTTCTTACACATTCACTTACTCACTTCTTGAACTTGAATTTGAAGTTGTTTCTGTGTCAGGAAGATCTTAAGTTATTAAAGAGACAATAATTATTCCTCTACACTGTACTAGAAAGCAACACCTCCATCACTCGGGACTCTTAATCCCTTGGTATGTTATCAGGCGTTTTGGTTTGGTGGCATTGTAACTGAAGCTAAATCTGAGTGACCCCAGCTTGAACACAGACCGTCCTCTGACACCAGCCATGAAATCTCAGACAGCGACCCGGTTATGGTTCCTGTTACAGTAACATCCTAACAGTCACAATACAGAGAGCTGCTGAACTATATTCAGCCTGTATTCAACACAGTTGACCACTGCAATTGTGTGCAATGACTTGTTAGATTATATGGAGCATGACCTGGGATTGGTTGAAGATCACGACTATGTGGGCCTCGGGAAGCACGAAAGTGACACAAGCACCAAGTGGAGTGCACTAGACTCTCCACCCAGCTTGGGGTCACAGGGCTGGCATCATTTGGCCATCTATCCTTACTCTAAGTATATTATTTTGTTTTATGAAACAGGATATGAAGAGAGGTGTTGCTTTCCCACTCACAGCTAATTAACATCTACCTGTGGTGCTGTGCTCAGACATCAAACATAGCCTGTACAGCAGCAGCCAGAGGCTCATTCGCATGCTTTCAGCACAAATTACCATGAGCTGCAGTATATTATGTGATTATGTGTGTTACAGGGAGGGAGGTTTCAATGAGCGACACAATTAAGGCCAGGCTGATTATCAAAGTTTATGCCCACTGTATCTTACATGAGGCCGCCCTTCAAATATCACAGCAAGCTGGCAAAAAGCATCGCTTCCATTGATTTAAAAACCAAACCCTGTGAATGCACAAAAACAAAAACAACACACACATGCACTCTACCTTTTGTTGTTAAAATCTGTAATGATCAGTATATTGCGTGATTATGTGTTTTACAGGGAGGGAGCTTTCAATGAGCGCTGCAGTTAAGACCAGGCTATTTATCAAAGCACCGGTTACATTTATTTTAAGACCATTAGAAAGCAAATGTACTTGTTTACATGTCCTATTAGTTTCATTGAAATTCATCTACACTGTACTTGCAGTAAGTTAATATGACTTTTGTTTGTAGTGTTACACGTATCGGTTCATTGGGTCATTTACACAATTTCATTATTGCTCCATGCCATCCAGCTTTCCTTCTCAGATTTAAGAAAGTTTTAATGCAAGGCATTCTTCAAGCTAAAAAAAAGAAATTAGGTTAATAATTAAGTATGTCATTTGTAATACTAGGACATGTATGGACAAATTTTGACTTTGTTTACTTACTGATACCAAGAATTTGTGAGGGTTTTAAATTTTGTGAAAAAACGAAAAACATATTGGCTGCAAGTTTAGCTTTTTTAATTAAGAGTTTGGCTAATGTGATAGTTTCTCCCTTTGTTAGGATTTTTATTTCCACATTGATTTGTCCTGCAGCTCTTGCTAGATATGGCTCCTTGAATCTCAATATTGGAGGAGTGTAACAGCTAGCTGAGCATCTCTGAGATCATGGGTGGGAATCCAACTGGGGGCCTGAAATGTTTTTTGTTTTTTTTTTCAGGCTTCTTTAATTGGCAATTGCTCAACAATATAACTTAGACCATCACTCCTTAACTTTTACCATAGTCATCAAACTGATTTTAGTATCAGATTGTCTAGTTTATCCTAATTTTCTTACACATTCACTTACTCACTTCTTGAACTTGAATTTGAAGTTGTTTCTGTGTCAGGAAGATCTTAAGTTATTAAAGAGACAATAATTATTCCTCTACACTGTACTAGAAAGCAACACCTCCATCACTCGGGACTCTTAATCCCTTGGTATGTTATCAGGCGTTTTGGTTTGGTGGCATTGTAACTGAAGCTAAATCTGAGTGACCCCAGCTTGAACACAAACCGTCCTCTGACACCAGCCATGAAATCTCAGACAGCGACCCAGTTATGGTTCCTGTTACAGTAACATCCTAACAGTCACAATACTGAGAGCTACTGAACTATATTCAGCCTGTATTCAACAAAGTTGACCACTGCAATTGTGTGCAATGACTTGTTAGATTATATGGAGCATGACCTGGGATTGGTTGATGATCACGGCTATGTGGGCCTCGGGAAGCGCGAAAGTGACACAAGCACCAAGTGGAGCGCACTAGACTTTCCACCCAGCTTGGGGTCACGTGGCTGGCATCATTTGGCCATCTATCCTTACTCTAAGTATATTATTTTGTTTTATGAAACAGGATATGAAGAGAGGTGTTGCTTTCCCACTCACAGCTAATTAACATCTACCTGTGGTGCTGTGCTCAGACATCAAACATAGCCTGTACAGCGGAAGCCAGAGGCTCATTCGCATGCTTTCAGCACAAATTATCATGAGGTGCAGTATATTATGTGATTATGTGTGTTACAGGGAGGGAGGTTTCAATGAGCGACACAATTAAGGCCAGGCTGATTATCAAAGTTTATGCCCACTGTATCTTACATGAGGCCGCCCTTCAAATATCACAGCAAGCTGGCAAAAAGCATCGCTTCCATTGATTTAAAAACCAAACCCTGTGAATGCACAAAAACAACACACACATGCACTCTACCTTTTGTTGTTAAAATCTGTAAGGATCAGTATATTAATTATGTGATTATGTGTTTTACAGGGATGGAGCTTTCAATGAGCGCTGCAGTTAAGACCAGGCTATTTATCAAAGCACCGGTTACATTTATTTTAAGACCATTAGAAAGCATATGTACTTGTTTACATCTCCTATTACAGTTTCATTGAAATTCATCTACACTGTACTTGCAGTAAGTTAATATGTTTGTAGTGTTACACGTATCGGTTCATTGGGTCATTTACACAATTTCATTATTGCTCCATGCCATCCAGCTTACCTTCTCAGACTTAAGAAAGTTTTAATGCAAGGCATTCTTCAAGCTGAAAAAAAGAAATTAGGTTAATAATTTAGTATGTCATTTGTAATACTAGGACATGTACGGACAAATTTTTACTTTGTTTACTTACTGATACCAAGAATTTGTGAGGGTTTTAAATTTTGTGAAAAAACAAAAAACACATATTGGCTGCAAGCTAGTTTAGCTTTTTTAATTAAGAGTTTGGCTAATGTGATAGCTTCTCCCTGTGTTAGGATTTTTATTTCCACATTGATTTGTCCTGCAGCTCTTGCTAGATATGGCTTCTTGAATCTCAGTATTGGAGGAGTGTAACAGCTAGCTGAGCATCTCTGAGATCATGGGTGGGAATCCAACTGTGGGCCTAAAATGTTTTTTTTTTTTTTCAGGCCTTTTTAATTGGCAATTGCTCAACAATATAACTTAGACCATCACTCCTTAATTTTTACCATAGTCATCAAACTGATTTAAGTATCAGATTGTCTTGTTTATCCTAATTTTCTTACACATTCACTTACTCACTTCATGAACTTGAATTTGAAGTTGTTTCTGTGTCAGGAAGATCTTAAGTTATTAAAGAGACAATAATTATTCCTCTACACTGTACTAGAAAGCAACACCTCCATCACTCGGGACTCTTAATCCCTTGGTATGTTATCAGGCGTTTTGGTTTGGTGGCATTGTAACTGAAGCTAAATCTGAGTGACCCCAGCTTGAACACAGACCGTCCTCTGACACCAGCCATGAAATCTCAGACAGCGACCCGGTTATGGCTCCTGTTACAGTAACATCCTAACAGTCACAATACCGAGAGCTGCTGAACTATATTCAGCCTGTATTCAACAAAGTTGACCACTGCAATTGTGTGGAATGACTTGTTAGATTATATGGAGCATGACCTGGGATTGGTTGATGATCACGGCTATGTGGGCCTCGGGAAGCGCGAAAGTGACACAAGCACCAAGTGGAGCGCACTAGACTTTCCACCCAGCTTGGGGTCACGTGGCTGGCATCATTTGGCCATCTATCCTTACTCTAAGTATATTATTTTGTTTTATAAAACAGGATGTGAAGAGAGGTGTTGCTTTCCCACTCACAGCTAATTAACATCTACCTGTGGTGCTGTGCTCAGACATCAAACATAGCCTGTACAGCGGAAGCCAGAGGCTCATTCGCATGCTTTCAGCACAAATTATCATGAGGTGCAGTATATTATGTGATTATGTGTGTTACAGGGAGGGAGGTTTCAATGAGCGACACAATTAAGGCCAGGCTGATTATCAAAGTTTATGCCCACTGTATCTTACATGAGGCCGCCCTTCAAATATCACAGCAAGCTGGCAAAAAGCATCGCTTCCATTGATTTAAAAACCAAACCCTGTGAATGCACAAAAACAACACACACATGCACTCTACCTTTTGTTGTTAAAATCTGTAAGGATCAGTATATTAATTATGTGATTATGTGTTTTACAGGGATGGAGCTTTCAATGAGCGCTGCAGTTAAGACCAGGCTATTTATCAAAGCACCGGTAACATTTATTTTAAGACCATTAGAAAGCATATGTACTTGTTTACATCTCCTATTACAGTTTCATTGAAATTCATCTACACTGTACTTGCAGTAAGTTAATATGTTTTTAGTGTTACACGTATCGGTTCATTGGGTCATTTACACAATTTCATTATTGCTCCATGCCATCCAGCTTACCTTCTCAGACTTAAGAAAGTTTTAATGCAAGGCATTCTTCAAGCTGAAAAAAAGAAATTAGGTTAATAATTAAGTATGTCATTTGTAATACTAGGACATGTACGGACAAATTTTGACTTTGTTTACTTACTGATACCAAGAATTTGTGAGGGTTTTAAATTTTGTGAAAAAACAAAAAACACATATTGGCTGCAAGCTAGTTTAGCTTTTTTAATTAAGAGTTTGGCTAATGTGATAGCTTCTCCCTGTGTTAGGATTTTTATTTCCACATTGATTTGTCCTGCAGCTCTTGCTAGATATGGCTCCTTGAATCTCAGTATTGGAGGAGTGTAACAGCTAGCTGAGCATCTCTGAGATCATGGGTGGGAATCCAACTGGGGGCCTAAAATGTTTTTTTTTTTTTTTTCAGGCCTTTTTAATTGGCAATTGCTCAACAATATAACTTAGACCATCACTCCTTAATTTTTACCATAGTCATCAAACTGATTTTAGTATCAGATTGTCTTGTTTATCCTAATTTTCTTACACATTCACTTACTCACTTCATGAACTTGAATTTGAAGTTGTTTCTGTGTCAGGAAGATCTTAAGTTATTAAAGAGACAATAATTATTCCTCTACACTGTACTAGAAAGCAACACCTCCATCACTCGGGACTCTTAATCCCTTGGTATGTTATCAGGCGTTTTGGTTTGGTGGCATTGTAACTGAAGCTAAATCTGAGTGACCCCAGCTTGAACACAGACCGTCCTCTGACACCAGCCATGAAATCTCAGACAGCGACCCGGGTATGGCTCCTGTTACAGTAACATCCTAACAGTCACAATACCGAGAGCTGCTGAACTATATTCAGCCTGTATTCAACAAAGTTGACCACTGCAATTGTGTGGAATGACTTGTTAGTTTATATGGAGCATGACCTGGGATTGGTTGATGATCACGGCTATGTGGGCCTCGGGAAGCGCGAAAGTGACACAAGCACCAAGTGGAGCGCACTAGACTTTCCACCCAGCTTGGGGTCACGTGGCTGGCATCATTTGGCCATCTATCCTTACTCTAAGTATATTATTTTGTTTTATGAAACAGGATATGAAGAGAGGTGTTGCTTTCCCACTCACAGCTAATTAACATCTACCTGTGGTGCTGTGCTCAGACATCAAACATAGCCTGTACAGCGGCAGCCAGAGGCTCATTCGCATGCTTTCAGCACAAATTATCATGAGCTGCAGTATATTATGTGATTATGTGTGTTACAGGGAGGGAGGTTTCAATGAGCGACACAATTAAGGCCAGGCTGATTATCAAAGTTTATGCCCACTGTATCTTACATGAGGCCGCCCTTCAAATATCACAGCAAGCTGGCAATAAGCATCGCTTCCATTGATTTAAAAACCAAACCCTGTGAATGCACAAAAACAACACACACTTGCACTCTACCTTTTGTTGTTAAAATCTGTAAGGATCAGTATATTATGTGATTATGTGTTTTACAGGGAGGGAGCTTTCAATGAGCACTGCAGTTAAGACCTGGCTATTTATCAAAGCACCGGTTCCATTTATTTTAAGACCATTAGAAAGCACATGTACTTGTTTACATCTCTTATTACAGTTTTATTTAAATTCATCTACACTGTTATTGCAGTAAGTTAATATGACTTTTGTTTGTACTGTTACACGTATCGGTTCATTGGGTCATTTACACAATTTCATTATTGCTCCATGCCATCCAGCTTACCTTATCACACTTAAGAAAGTTTTAATGCAAGGCATTCTTCAAGCTGAAAAAAAGAAAGTACGTTACTAATTAAGTATGTCATTTGTAATACTAGGACATGTACGGACAAATTTTGACTTTGTTTACTTACTGATACCAAGAATTTGTGAGGGTTTTAAATTTTGTGAAAAAACAAAAAAACACATATTGGCTATAAGCTAGTTTAGCTTTTTTAATTAAGAGTTTGGCTAATGTGATAGTTTCTCCCTGTGTTAGGATTTTTATTTCCACATTGATTTGTCCTGCAGCTCTTGCTAGATATGGCTCCTTGAATCTCAATATTGGAGGAGTGTAACAGCTAGCTGAGCATCTCTGAGATCATGGGTGGGAAACCAACTGGGGGCCTGAAATGTTTTTTGTTTTTTTTTCAGGCTTCTTTAATTGGCAATTGCTCAACAATATAACTTAGACCATCACTCTTTAAGTTTTACCATAGTCATCAAACTGATTTTAGTATCAGATTGTCTAGTTTATCCTAATTTTCTTACACATTCACTTACTCACTTCTTGAACTTGAATTTGAAGTTGTTTCTGTGTCAGGAAGATCTTAAGTTATTAAAGAGACAATAATTATTCCTCTACACTGTACTAGAAAGCAACACCTCCATCACTCGAGACTCTTAATCCCTTGGTATGTTATCAGGCGTTTTGGTTTGGTGGCATTGTAACTGAAGCTAAATCTGAGTGACCTCAGCTTGAACACAGACCGTCCTCTGACACCAGCCATGAAATCTCAGACAGCGACCCGGTTATGGTTCCTGTTACAGTAACATCCTAACAGTCACAATACCGAGAGCTGCTGAACTATATTCAGCCTGTATTCAACAAAGTTGACCACTGCAATTGTGTGCAATGACTTGTTAGATTATATGGAGCATGACCTGGGATTGGTTGATGATCACGGCTATGTGGGCCTCGGGAAGCGCGAAAGTGACACAAGCACCAAGTGGAGCGCACTAGACTTTCCACCCAGCTTGGGGTCACGTGGCTGGCATCATTTGGCCATCTATCCTTACTCTAAGTATATTATTTTGTTTTATGAAACAGGATATGAAGAGAGGTGTTGCTTTCCCACTCACAGCTAATTAACATCTACCTGTGGTGCTGTGCTCAGACATCAAACATAGCCTGTACAGCGGAAGCCAGAGGCTCATTCGCATGCTTTCAGCACAAATTATCATGAGCTGCAGTATATTATGTGATTATGTGTGTTACAGGGAGGGAGGTTTCAATGAGCGACACAATTAAGGCCAGGCTGATTATCAAAGTTTATGCCCACTGTATCTTACATGAGGCCGCCCTTCAAATATCACAGCAAGCTGGCAATAAGCATCGCTTCCATTGATTTAAAAACCAAACCCTGTGAATGCACAAAAACAACACACACTTGCACTCTACCTTTTGTTGTTAAAATCTGTAAGGATCAGTATATTATGTGATTATGTGTTTTACAGGGAGGGAGCTTTCAATGAGCACTGCAGTTAAGACCTGGCTATTTATCAAAGCACCGGTTCCATTTATTTTAAGACCATTAGAAAGCACATGTACTTGTTTACATCTCTTATTACAGTTTCATTTAAATTCATCTGGACTGTACTTGCATTAAGTTAATATGACTTTTGTTTGTAGTGTTACACGTATCGGTTCATTGGGTCATTTACACAATTTCATTATTGCTCCATGCCATCCAGCTTACCTTTTTAGACTTAAGAAGGTTTTAATGCAAGGCATTCTTCAAGCTGAAAAAAAGAAATTAGGTTAATAATTAAGTATGTCATTTGTAATACTAGGACATGTACGGACAAATTTTGACTTTGTTTACTTACTGATACCAAGAATTTGTGAGGGTTTTAAATTTTGTGAAAAAACAAAAAACACATATTGGCTGCAAGCTAGTTTAGCTTTTTTAATTAAGAGTTTGGCTAATGTGATAGCTTCTCCCTGTGTTAGGATTTTTATTTCCACATTGATTTGTCCTGCAGCTCTTGCTAGATATGGCTCCTTGAATCTCAATATTGGAGGAGTGTAACAGCTAGCTGAGCATCTCTGAGATCATGGGTGGGAATCCAACTGGGGGCCTGAAATGTTTTTTTTTCTGTTTTTTTCAGGCCTTTTTAATTGGCAATTGCTCAACAATATAACTTAGACCATCACTCCTTAATTTTTACAATAGTCATCAAACTGATTTTAGTATCAGATTGTCTAGTTTATCCTAATTTTCTTACACATTCACTTACTCACTTCTTGAACTTGAATTTGAAGTTGTTTCTGTGTCAGGAAGATCTTAAGTTATTAAAGAGACAATAATTATTCCTCTACACTGTACTAGAAAGCAACACCTCCATCACTCGGGACTCTTAATCCCTTGGTATGTTATCAGGCGTTTTGGTTTGGTGGCATTGTAACTGAAGCTAAATCTGAGTGACCCCAGCTTGAACACAGACCGTCCTCTGACACCAGCCATGAAATCTCAGACAGCGACCCGGTTATGGTTCCTGTTACAGTAACATCCTAACAGTCACAATACTGAGAGCTGCTGAACTATATTCAGCCTGTATTCAACAAAGTTGACCACTGCAATTGTGTGCAATGACTTGTTAGATTATATGGAGCATGACCTGGGATTGGTTGATGATCACGGCTATGTGGGCCTCGGGAAGCGCGAAAGTGACACAAGCACCAAGTGGAGCGCACTAGACTCTCCACCCAGCTTGGGGTCACGTGGCTGGCATCATTTGGCCATCTATCCTTACTCTAAGTATATTATTTTGTTTTATGAAACAGGATATAAAGAGACGTGTTGCTTTCCCACTCACAGCTAATTAACATCTACCTGTGGTGCTGTGCTCAGACATCAAACATAGCCTGTACAGCGGAAGCCAGAGGCTCATTCGCATGCTTTCAGCACAAATTATCATGAGCTGCAGTATATTATGTGATTATGTGTGTTACAGGGAGGGAGGTTTCAATGAGCGACACAATTAAGGCCAGGCTGATTATCAAAGTTTATGCCCACTGTATCTTACATGAGGCCGCCCTTCAAATATCACAGCAAGCTGGCAATAAGCATCGCTTCCATTGATTTAAAAACCAAACCCTGTGAATGCACAAAAACAACACACACTTGCACTCTACCTTTTGTTGTTTAAATCTGTAAGGATCAGTATATTATGTGATTATGTGTTTTACAGGGAGGGAGCTTTCAATGAGCACTGCAGTTAAGACCTGGCTATTTATCAAAGCACCGGTTCCATTTATTTTAAGACCATTAGAAAGCACATGTACTTGTTTACATCTCTTATTACAGTTTTATTTAAATTCATCTGCACTGTACTTGCATTAAGTTAATATGACTTTTGTTTGTAGTGTTACACTTATCGGTTCATTGGGTCATTTACACAATTTCATTATTGCTCCATGCCATCCAGCTTACCTTTTTAGACTTAAGAAGGTTTTAATGCAAGGCATTCTTCAAGCTGAAAAAAAGAAATTAGGTTAATAATTAAGTATGTCATTTGTAATACTAGGACATGTACGGACAAATTTTGACTTTGTTTACTTACTGATACCAAGAATTTGTGAGGGTTTTAAATTTTGTGAAAAAACAAAAAACACATATTGGCTGCAAGCTAGTTTAGCTTTTTTAATTAAGAGTTTGGCTAATGTGATAGCTTCTCCCTGTGTTAGGATTTTTATTTCCACATTGATTTGTCCTGCAGCTCTTGCTAGATATGGCTCCTTGAATCTCAATATTGGAGGAGTGTAACAGCTAGCTGAGCATCTCTGAGATCATGGGTGGGAATCCAACTGGGGGCCTGAAATGTTTTTTTTTTTTTTTTTCAGGCCTTTTTAATTGGCAATTGCTCAACAATATAACTTAGACCATCACTCCTTAATTTTTACAATAGTCATCAAACTGATTTTAGTATCAGATTGTCTAGTTTATCCTAATTTTCTTACACATTCACTTACTCAATTCTTGAACTTGAATTTGAAGTTGTTTCTGTGTCAGGAAGATCTTAAGTTATTAAAGAGACAATAATTATTCCTCTACACTGTACTAGAAAGCAACACCTCCATCACTCGGGACTCTTAATCCCTTGGTATGTTATCAGGCGTTTTGGTTTGGTGGCATTGTAACTGAAGCTAAATCTGAGTGACCCCAGCTTGAACACAGACCGTCCTCTGACACCAGCCATAAAATCTCAGACAGGGACCTGGTTATGGTTTCTGTTACAGTAACATCCTAACAGTCACAATACCGAGAGCTGCTGAACTATATTCAGCCTGTATTCAACAAAGTTGACCACTGCAATTGTGTGCAATGACTTGTTAGATTATATGGAGCATGACCTGGGATTGGTTGATGATCACGGCTATGTGGGCCTCGGGAAGCGCGAAAGTGACACAAGCAAGCACCAAGTGGAGTGCACTAGACTCTCCACGCAGCTTGGGGTCACAGGGCTGGCATCATTTGGCCATCTATCCTTACTCTAAGTATATTATTTTGTTTTATGAAACAGGATATGAAGAGAGGTGTTGCTTTCCCACTCACAGCTAATTAACATCTACCTGTGGTGCTGTGCTCAGACATCAAACATAGCCTGTACAGCTGCAGCCAGAGGCTCATTCGCATGCTTTCAGCACAAATTATCATGAGGTGCAGTATATTATGTGATTATGTGTGTTACAGGGAGGGAGGTTTCAATGAGCGACACAATTAAGGCCAGGCTGATTATCAAAGTTTATGCCCACTGTATCTTACATGAGGCCGCCCTTCAAATATCACAGCAAGCTGGCAATAAGCATCGCTTCCATTGATTTAAAAACCAAACCCTGTTAATGCACAAAAACAAAAACAACACACACATGCACTCTACCTTTTGTTGTTAAAATCTGTAATGATCAGTATATTGCGTGATTATGTGTTTTACAGGGAGGGAGCTTTCAATGAGCGCTGCAGTTAAGACCAGGCTATTTATCAAAGCACCGGTTACATTTATTTTAAGACCATTAGAAAGCACATGTACTTGTTTACATCTCCTATTACAGTTTCATTGAAATTCATCTACACTGTACTTGCAGTAAGTTAATATGTTTGTAGTGTTACACGTATCGGTTCATTGGGTCATTTACACAATTTCATTATTGCTCCATGCCATCCAGCTTACCTTCTCAGACTTAAGAAAGTTTTAATGCAAGGCATTCTTCAAGCTAAAAAAAAGAAATTAGGTTAATAATTAAGTATGTCATTTGTAATACTAGGACATGTACAGACAAATTTTGACTTTGTTTACTTACTCATACCAAGAATTTGTAAGGGTTTTAAATTTTGTGAAAAAACAAAAAACACATATTGGCTGCAAGTTTAGCTTTTTTAATTAAGAGTTTGGCTAATGTGATAGTTTCTCCCTGTGTTAGGATTTTTATTTCCACATTGATTTGTCCTGCAGCTCTTGCTAGATATGGCTCCTTGAATCTCAATATTGGAGGAGTGTAACAGCTAGCTGAGCATCTCTGAGATCATGGGTGGGAATCCAACTGGGGGCCTGAAATGTTTTTTGTTTTTTTTTCAGGCTTCTTTAGTTGGCAATTGCTCAACAATATAACTTAGACCATCCCTCCTTAATTTTTACCATAGTCATCAAACTGATTTTAGTATCAGATTGTCTAGTTTATCCTAATTTTCTTACACATTCACTTACTCACTTCTTGAACTTGAATTTGAAGTTGTTTCTGTGTCAGGAAGATCTTAAGTTATTAAAGAGACAATAATTATTCCTCTACACTGTACTAGAAAGCAACACCTCCATCACTCGGGACTCTTAATCCCTTGGTATGTTATCAGGCGTTTTGGTTTGGTGGCATTGTAACTGAAGCTAAATCTGAGTGACCCCAGCTTGAACACAGACCGTCCTCTGACACCAGCCATGAAATCTCAGACAGCGACCCGGTTATGGTTCCTGTTACAGTAACATCCTAACAGTCACAATACTGAGAGCTGCTGAACTATATTCAGCCTGTATTCAACAAAGTTGACCACTGCAATTGTGTGCAATGACTTGTTAGATTATATGGAGCATGACCTGGGATTGGTTGATGATCACCGCTATGTGGGCCTCGGGAAGCGCGAAAGTGACACAAGCACCAAGTGGAGCGCACTAGACTTTCCACCCAGCTTGGGGTCACGTGGCTGGCATCATTTGGCCATCTATCCTTACTCTAAGTATATTATTTTGTTTTATGAAACAGGATATGAAGAGAGGTGTTGCTTTCCCACTCACAGCTAATTAACATCTACCTGTGGTGCTGTGCTCAGACATCAAACATAGCCTGTACAGCGGAAGCCAGAGGCTCATTCGCATGCTTTCAGCACAAATTATCATGAGGTGCAGTATATTATGTGATTATGTGTGTTACAGGGAGGGAGGTTTCAATGAGCGACACAATTAAGGCCAGGCTGATTATCAAAGTTTATGCCCACTGTATCTTACATGAGGCCGCCCTTCAAATATCACAGCAAGCTGGCAATAAGCATCGCTTCCATTGATTTAAAAACCAAACCCTGTGAATGCACAAAAACAACACACACTTGCACTCTACCTTTTGTTGTTAAAATCTGTAAGGATCAGTATATTATGTGATTATGTGTTTTACAGGGAGGGAGCTTTCAATGAGCACTGCAGTTAAGACCTGGCTATTTATCAAAGCACCGGTTCCATTTATTTTAAGACCATTAGAAAGCACATGTACTTGTTTACATCTCTAATTACAGTTTCATTTAAATTCATCTACACTGTTCTTGCATTAAGTTAACATGACTTTTGTTTGTAGTGTTACACGTATCGGTTCATTGGGTCATTTACACAATTTCATTATTGCTCCATGCCATCCAGCTTACCTTTTTAGACTTAAGAAAGTTTTAATGCAAGGCATTCTTCAAGCTGAAAAAAAGAAATTAGGTTAATAATTAAGTATGTCATTTGTAATACTAGGACATGTACGGACAAATTTTGACTTTGTTTACTTACTGATACCAAGAATTTGTGAGGGTTTTAAATTTTGTGAAAAAACAAAAAACACATATTGGCTGCAAGCTAGTTTAGCTTTTTTAATTAAGAGTTTGGCTAATGTGATAGTTTCTCCCTGTGTTAGGATTTTTATTTCCACATTGATTTGTCCTGCAGCTCTTGCTAGATATGGCTCCTTGAATCTCAATATTGGAGGAGTGTAACAGCTAGCTGAGCATCTCTGAGATCATGGGTGGGAATCCATCTGGGGGCCTGAAATGTTTTTTTTTTTTTTTTTTTCAGGCTTCTTTAATTGGCAATTGCTCAACCGAAGGTCCTGAACGTACGCAGTTTTAAAAACTTT
>NC_090896.1:36568285-36590785 GCF_036669925.1 Montipora capricornis
AAAACCTATATTACAATTCATTCATTAAAAATTTCCTAAATGTAAAACCTATCTAATACTGCATTACCTTTAAAAAAATAAATACATTTTGTATCTGTAGCTGTAGCTGTAGGTGTAGCATCTCCGAGATTATGGTTGGGAATCCAACTTGGGGCCTGATTTTTTTTTTCAGGCTTCTTACTTGGCAGTTGCTCAACATGTAACTTTGACGATCATTCCTTAACTTTGACCATCATCAAACTGATTTTAGCATCAGATTTTCTAATTTTATCCTTTTTCTTACACATTCACTTACTCGCTTCATTGAAAGACTTTGAAGTTGTTTTCTTATCGGGAAGATGTTTGGTTATTAAACAGACGTTTTCTCTAAACTATATTAGAAAGGAACACCTCCATCACTCGGGAATCTTAAGCCCTTGGTATGTTATGAGGCGTTTTGACTTAGTGGTATTGTAACTGAGGCTAAATCTGAGTGATCCCAGCTGGAACACAGACCATCCTCTAGCACCAGCCATGAAATCTCAGACAGTGACCCGGTTATGGTTCCTGTAAACATCCTAACAGTCACAATACAGAGAGCTGCTGAACTGAATTCGGCCTGTATTCAACAAAGTTGACTACTTTAATTGTGTGATTGTATGGAGTATGACCTGGGATTGGTTGATCACGGCTATGTGGGCTTCGGGAAGCACAAAAGTGACACAAGCACTAAGTGGAGCGCGCTAAACTCTCCACCCAGCTTGGGGTCACGTGACTGGCATCATTTGGCCATCTATCCTTACTTGATATTTGTTTTATGAAACTGGTGGTATGAAGAGAGGTTTTGCTTTCACACTGACCTTAATATCCAACTTTAATTTCAATCGTTGTGAGTCAGGGGTCTCTGGCATCTCCCACAACAAGCCACAGGAACATGACTCAAATTTTTTTCCTAACTTAAGCAGTTTTTTCACGCTGTTTTATGTCATATAACTAAACGCTGACTGAAGGTGTCACATAATGCTAACTGTTAATTAAATTTGATTTGATAGGCAGTTCTGCATATCTCTCTGGTAATTCCAAACTAAAGGGTACACTGACTCAGAGAGTATTTCTTTTTCATAATTCATTCTGTTACTGATGTGCACACACCTCACTAATGTTATCCTGATGTGATTCTTTTGTTGATGTACACACGCTTCGCATGTTGTCCATACAAACGTTTTGGCCGATAGTGATGCCTGCAGTGTTTAGTACCGCTCGATAATGATCAGATTATGTACCGTATTGGCAATTTTTGATGGGTGGTTTCAACAAGAGATCCAGTTACATGTATCACCAAGCTGATCATTATCAAAGTCCATGCTCATTTACGCTGTGTCGCTATTAGCGGTCGCTTATAATATCACTGCAAAGTGGCAATTGATGCACAGTCAAAGTTTGTTGCTTTTAAAACCAAACCCATCTTTTCCAGAAAATTTGCAGGAACGGTGCATTTTGTAAAATTCTTGCCTGCTACCAATTTGCTTGGGTTTGATTCCCATAGAGTCAAAGAGTGTGTTGTTTTTCAATCAAGGAGTTTGGCTGACATTCTAATTTCTGCCCGCATTTCCAAGTTTATCATTTCCACATTGGTTTGTCCTGCTCTTAAGGGATACGGCTCCTTCAATGTCAATATTGGAGTTGTATGGTTCTTAACTAGTATCTGAGAGGTCATGGGTGTGAATCCCACTGAGTGGCCTAAATTTTTTTTCAGGCTTCTCACATGGCAGTTTCTCAACATGTAACTGATCCATAAACATCTCATCAGGCATTGTAATAATTGTACGGGAGCATTGTATGGGATGAGTCTGTTTGAATCTGTTTGAGTAAAATGCTGAAATTTTGTTCGTTTTAAATCCGAACCCATCTTTCAAAACCATTTGCAGGAACGGCTTAGTTTGTGAAACTCTTTCCTGCTACCAATGTGCTTTGGTTTGACTCCCATAAAGTCAAAGAGCGTGTTGTTTTTCAATCAAGGAGTTTGGCTGACGTCTTAATTTCTGCCTGCATTATCAACTTCATTTCAACATTCGTTTGTCCTGCTCTGAAGAGATATGGCTCCTTTAAATTCAATATTGTAGGAAGTATAGCTCTAGTATCTCTGAGGTCATGGGTGACGGTGAATCCCACTGAGTGCCCTAATTTTTTTTCCAGGGTTCTCACAGGGCAGTTGCTCAATACGCAACCTCAAAGATCATTCTTTAATTTATCCATAAACATCATACAGATATTAGCTGCAGATTCTCTAGGTTTTTTAAACGCCTCCTTTTGTTACATGTTCCCTGACTCTGCTCGTGATTAGTTTCGTTGTTAATTTGTTCCTAGGAGAGTTTTAAAAACGGTCTTTTTATCCTACGCTGCACTGAAAGCAACATCTTCATTGCACAGGAAGCTCAAGCCAATGGTATGTTAGTCATCAGGCATTTTAATTGTGCAGCAGGAGCATTGTAAATGAAACTAGATGTAAGAAACCCCAGCTTGAACACGGACAGTCCTCTGACACCAGCCATGAAATCTTAGACAGCGACCCGGTTACGGTGCCCGTAACATCCTCACACTGAGTCACGATACAACAACCTGCTGAACTGCAATCAGCCTGTATTCAATCAAAATTGACTACTGTACTTGTGTGAAATGACCCGTTAGTTTGAATAGCGCATTACCTGGGATTGCTTGATGATCACGGCTATGTGGGTCTTGGGAACGCGAAAGTGAAACAACACCAAGTGGAGTGCGTGAAACTCTCCACCCAGCTTGGGGTCCTGTGACTGGCACTTTTGGCCATCCTTCCTTATTCGATTCGTCTTAGGAAACAGGCAGCACGAAGAGAGGTGTTGCTTTCCTGTGGACCTTAATCCTTAATATCAAAGTTGTTCAAAGTATCATTTGCCCCAAATGCAGTTACAAGTATTATTACTTCTTTTCGTCTTTGGTTTGTTTTGCTCTTAAGAGATATGGCTCCTTCGTATACAATATTGGAGGAGTATAGTTCCAGTATCTCTGAGGCCATGGGTGTCAGGGCTCGACCTTAACTTTTCATACCAGTAGGCTTATGGCTAGTAAAATAAACAATAGCTTATGAAATAATTAGTGTTCCTTACCGCAACAACAACAGCGCAATTGTTATTCACAAGAGAATTTGACACTTGGCACGCAAATAGGCCTTATTTACGGCAGCCGCCATGTTGGTTTTCAAATTGTCATGCAAATTAGCCATGTGTTATGCTGGGGGACAAACATTGGAAAAAAGGTAAATTGCGGAAAATCGGCTCGTCGAAATATTGAAATAACATTGCTAAAAGTCCATTTTAGTATTAAGAATTAAGTACCTTTTATAATAATTTTATATCTTTTGATTGCTTTTGACAGTTTGACGTTCTACTTCGTTAACTGCTTATTTTTTCACTAAAAAAAACATCGAAGTAACTTGTGTAATCATTCTATTTTACTGCTTAGGTGATAAACCTTCAATGAACATGAAACAAATCATCTGTGTGGCTAAAATGTTCGTTATAACCTCTCGAACTTGTGTTGTTTGCCCCCTCAGAAGTGTGTAGCTAATTTGCATGATAATAGCAAATCCAACATGGCGGCCATCGTGAATAAGGTCTTTTGCCCGGTTCTTGCATAGTCCATCAGTTTGCAAGTGATTTGTGATATCCCTGGGTGCTTTCCATTGAGCCAAAATTTCCGGAAATTTCGGACTGAAGTCAAATTGAAAGGTCCGTTTCGGTTCGCTCCGACCGGAATATTTGGGACCACTTCTGGAGGTGGTCCTCTTGTACCGGTCGATCCGGTCTGACCGAAACGTGCGTCCCATTTACAAAAATTCTCGTTTCCAGTCGCATTTCACTGTTATGCAACCGACATTTTGGTCGAAACTAACGTAAATGGAACGCTTCGGTCCGGTCGGAAATTGACTTTTGATGAAAAATGTTTCATTTGTCCTTGGTTAGTTCCACTGGTCTCGGACCTGATTGTCAGGCATTATGGAAAGCACCCCCTGTCACATTCACTTGGTTTTACAACGCTTCCCCTGCATTCCCGAACCTCCCCTTTCAAGTTTAGAAGGCAACCACTTTCCATTTTAAGCAAAAACCGTAAATGGATAATCATTTTAAGATTATTATTTGGTTAAAAGCTAAGTAACAGTAGAGATTTGTGCAAAACGTTCGTTTCAGTCTGAAAACGCAACTTTTTTGTGAAAACGGTTTTTTTCCCAGAAAATGTCGTCTCAACCGAGCTGCGCTATGATGAGCATGTTGTGCAAATCAGATTTTTTAACTTTGACATTCCTACTCTACTTCCGACAGCACATTTGGAAACATAATCCTCCCCTTTGGGCAAAAAGGGTTAGGAATAATAATCTGTACATTTTGTGCATTCTTGTCTGCTATTCTATTTCAAACGATTTAATAGCAATATAAAGGCATTAGTTAATAAAGCCACAATCACAATCAATGTAGCGAAAAGACAATGTATAACAAAACTAATGTCGTTACATTTTTATCCCGACAGTGATTTCATCACTTCCATTTCATATTTTCTTTTCATTTTTTATTTTTAGCTCAATCTTGGACAAAAAGGGTTGAGAATATTAAAAACAGGGGTTATTTTGCGCACTACGTTCTCAATATCGCACATTATTAGCTATCCCCCTTCCCCCTACAACCAATGTTGATAAGCCCAGCTTCGACATGCTTTGTTTCGTCTAGCAACATTGATCAGGGGGGGTGGGGGCAAAACGAGAGCTTCTTTTTCATACTTGTGATCAGAGTCTAGTCCAAAAGCATAGTTTTCTCAACAATTTTGTCCAAGATTGCACAATCACAATCAATGTAGCGAAAAGACAAAACAAAACTAATGTCGTTACATTTTTATCCCGATAGTGATTTCATCATATCCATTTCATATTTTCTTTTCATTTTTTATTTTTAGCTCTACTTCTTTAATTTTGTATCGGCGTTGGTGGGTTCCGGTCAGCACTCAGTCCCCACTCATTTCCGTCTCGCGAAGAATTTTCTCGTCTTTTCATCGACGTATTACAAATCTCCCCTCGATTTTAGCCGAATACTTTATTCGGGATGGTCATAGGCATACGTTTACTTGGCATGGTGAACGTAGTACATTCATGTAGCTCGCTGGATGAACTTCATTTCGGAAGAGATTGTCTCAAGCTTTTATTCTTGTCAATAGTGTTCTGTTAAGTCAACTGGATGCGGACAAATTCATCATTACCTATGGTTTTACTTTTCTTGAGGTGACGGTGGATGGAAGAGAATGTTAATTTGACCTGACTTCAAGGGAAATCCATCGATTTGGTCACGAAAAAGGGAGCGAAGATGCCACAGCTTAAGTGTTAAAAATTGCAAGGAATTACGCAATATGTGTAACGTTAATTTCTTTTTCATCGTAGTCACCAATTTAAAACCTCAACAGTCATATTCAGCTTACAGACAAGATAATAATAAATACTTTGAGAGTTTGACCGCTTGCTTTAGAACATTTTGAGAGCGAAAAATTTAAATGTAAAAATAACTTAATTTTAATTTTCTTACAATTTCCATCAAATTCGTTTATCACGTGTTGTTAAAATATGACTTTCCCCAAGTTAATTTTCGAATATTTAAGAACCATAATAACCGCATAATCTCTGTAGCAAATTCAGTTACGGAAGAAAAGAATACTTTGGGAGAAAATGCCAAAAAAGATGCGCTCGTTTTTGTCATTTCCGAAATGACCGACACCTAACATAGTAAAGCCAACATTTTTCCTTGTTCAAAAAAGTCAAAGCAGTTTTGAAACATCCTTTAGTAATTAGAGGCATAGGTCTCCTCTCTGGTGGAATGTCATTGCAACTGACTCACATGCATGCGAGAGGTAGACACACACATGTTACCCATTTTGAGGATCAAAACATGGGCTTGTGGCTCCCAGGCAACATATCTCCACGCAAAAGATGAAGGGGGAGTTTAAGATTTCCATTTCCAACTTTGCTTGACTTTCTTAGAGACCTGCTCTTACATGTTTCTACGATGGTATTTATATTTAATACTTTTTCTTAACAATACCGGGAGAATATTAGCCTGGTGAGATGTGTTAAAGAGTCATACGATAACTAGCCTGGGAACGCAGACGTATTTCCGGCGGTGGTTTCTCTCCCCTGAAAAATAGCGTCTGCGAAACCGAGCTAAAAAACGATTACTGTGACGTAAAATTCTTAGCCAATTAGAATTAGGCTCATAAATCTCCAGAACTAACACGCACGGAACACGCGATAACAATGGAGGTGACAGGCCTTCAAAGCGAGTCTAAGTCCGAAGTTTTTGTGATGGTAGTTAGTTCTACTTTTTATTTATGAATGAAAACTAATTTTCACAACAAAAACTTAGCACGTAGACTCGCTTTGAAGAAGAGGTAGACATGAACTCGGAAATGGCCTATTGGTTGGTTTGTCACTCGCGAGAAATGAGCATGTAGCATTCTATCCTTTTGTACACAGCTTGAAGCTGTGTTTCTTCTCGCGGCTAAAATGTTCTCTTTACAGCATTAGTGGACTGATTGCGTTTTTGATGGAATAGCGCTGTTGTTTTCCGTCAGATAGCCAAGTATGAGGGGTTGGCTTTCGGAATTTCAATGCGTATTCTGTGCTTTTTCTGCAGCTTAAAGTGTAACTATCGCACACTTAATTGTTCACATGCTACAATGAGATTTGCGTTAAGTCCGCACTCGCACGTGATAGGACGGGGCCTGCCTCAGACGTCTTAACTCGAAGAGTAATGTCATCGTGAAAGTGTCTTTTAAGTTAGCCCTCAAGCTCGTCATTTTACATACGGCTTTCTCGTATCGTAGGGATCGATAATAGCATTTCGTGCGGCAGTTAGCCGACATAAATCGACTCGAAGTATCGAAGAAGACATGTCCAAACACTCTTACCAAACACATTTATCTTCTTCTTTGCAACCAAGCATTTTGTCCGTCAAAGAATGCAACATTCGCCACCGCAGGGAATGTTAATTCTTTGGCGTTTCACTTATATAGTTCTTCGTTTCAAAGGTTCGCTAGTGACAACGATGACACGAATAAGATTGGTCCTTTGTTTTGCCCATTAAAAAGAGCGCATGCAAGCATGAATATGTCTGCATGCACTGTTTTTAATGAACAAAAGAAAGGACCAAACCTCCTGAGTATTATCACATGATCTGTATTGGGAAAACAAAATGTACAAGCGAAAAAGGTATATTGCGCGGAGATCACCCGACTCTCTGTTCTCTCATGCAACGTGATTGGCCAAAAATAGCAAAAGCAGTTACGTCACACAGGGCTCGAGACTAACTTTTCAGCTCACTAGCTGAAAACTATCTCGAAAAAATTTCACATTTGCAAACACAACCCGCGCTTTTAGTAAATATTTCCATATTCTCGTATCGATCATCGCTACAGCGGCGCAAATAAGCTGGAATGTACGGTTTTCCGTATTTTTCTCACAAAGGCAAAGTTTTCGCGGCCTTGAGGCCAATTTTCACGGAACCATTGCCATATCTTCGCAACTCACAAATGTACTGGAGTATGGAAAACGTGGAATAAAGTAAATTAAGAAATAAGCCGCACATAAAACTAAAATGCTCGTTTGGAGGTCTGTGGAAAGGCTGTTCCTTTGATTTTAAATTGAGCTATTTGCGATTGAAATTTCAATGTGAAAGCGCCATTCTACCGATGAAGCACAAAAGCAACGGAATGCGGGAAAATAATATCTTACGTTGGATAAAAAGGAAATTCGGAAGGACAGAATTGGCTCATATAAGATTTCTTTTTAATAGTTTCAACAGCAATACTTGCGTTTTTTGCTTGAATGGTTTTCCGGAATCAATCACCGTGCTCGCAAGCAACTTTTCCCTCTTTTAATGTGAGATTCACCATTCCTAGTAAACAAGATAAGTCGCTGCATATTATCTCTTTCTTTTTTTTTAATTTGAAATAAATCGTGGATTCAACTTCTAAACAAGTACGTGTTCTGTTTCCATATCTACACGTAACAACGGAGTTGTTGCGAGGAAGAAGGCAGAGAGGAATTGTCAAGAGACTTCACCGATTTTGGGTCCGATAAATTTTCAAGGAGCAGCAATGGCTGGAGCATACCCAGTGTCAAATTATAGTGCATGAACTGGCTCTTCGTGATCGAGAACTTTACTACAGGTACATTTGGCGTGCGGTATTTCCTTAATATGATATTCATTAAATTCACACTGTTTTGAGGAGCATCCTCGTTGCCACAATCGTACTCGGACGCCATTTTCATTACTATTCGTCAAAACATATCACGTGCATAAACGTTATCGTCGATTGATCGCAAACAATCAGAAACAGTTTACGATTGTGTTTCCATATCGTTGTTTCCTCGCTTTTGCGTTGCTACTCGTCGCGAACAACACGTAACGATAGAGAATTTTCTATCTCTTGCGTCTTGTTTGCGATCATCGACAATTGGTCTGAGATGAACGTAAAAGGTGTTTCCATTTACGCAAACTGTTTGCGATCAAGTTATCGGAAGGTGCTTGCGATTGTTTGCGACGGAGTTACGTGTATATGGAAACTAGGGTTTAACAGCAGCCGAGAAGCTTCGCATGATTTCACACGTGATTAATCGTTCGTAACGTGGGGCAGGGAAACTGTAATTTTTTTTTCCATTTGCTAAGGCAGTAAATTTCATAGAATCCGCTCACAGTTTCTGTTTTTGTTAGTTTTTATTCTCTCCTTCTGCCCCATTCATACGAAATAATTTTTATCTTTGTTTTTATCCAGAACTCCATTGCTTCACAATAGTTACTAGTACCATTGGCTTCTGAAAGCTCAAAATCTACTAGCCTAAACTGAAATTTCACTAGCCTGTGGCTAGTTGGCTACTGCTAGTCTCGAGCCCTGTCACAGAAATCGTTTTGCAGCTCGGTTTCGCAGACGCTATTTTTCGTGGGAGAGAAACGACCGCCGGAAATGCGTCTGCGTTCGCTGGCTATACGAAAACCGGATATTATATGCAACGGAAACTAAAACTTGTTTACGGTCACGTACACAATTCTTTTCAACTAGACGCTCCATGAGATTACACTGGGTTGCCTGTGGTACGTGTTACTCAAAAAACAAAAGGGACTGAGTTGGGTGGTATTGAACTGCAGCGTTCCAGGCAATTTTTTAAAGTCAGGGGTCATTACACACTGTAAGACCATTTAAGGGGTCACCCAGAAGTCGTGCCAGCAAAGGCCCTTTGGTTCACACGTTCAACTTCATACGAGGAAACAGATCTTTTTCGTAGGTTAAAAGCCTGGCTACCAGCCTATTAATCATTTGTCAGAAAGAAAAAATTCCTGTCATCTTTAGAAAAATAGGCACGCATTGCGTACGTGTGGTAGTGCAGTAACACAGCACTTTATTCGATATTATCAACTGAGCTGCGTTTTTTGTTCCAGGAGATTTAAGTTGCCTTTGTGTAATATGTAGCTCTAATAGTACACGACATTGTTTTGGTGTTGTATATCATTGTAGTGCCATGGTAGAAGTCTTAGGTAAATAGCCCCCTAAAAAGACATGTGGTTTCTAGCAAAGTACTAAACTAAAAAAAAAATTGAAGAAAATAAAAGGAATCGAGAAAAATTGGCTTCTAGGGTGACATGTTGATCATTTTCAAGTTCCCTCACGACTTCTTTTCACCACAAGTTTAAGCGTGCACTCTGAGCGTGTGACAGCGTTGTAATACAAAATTTCACCGAATTTATCCCGGTCCCGCGGGGTTAGTATCTGGATGGGTTACCTAAAGATATACCACTTTGTAACAGAAGCATAGAACCGAAAATTCTATTTTAACGCTCAAAATGCGAACTAAGCAAGGTACAGATTTTGTTAGCTTGCTAGCTTGCTTTATGCAAAACAAATATTGATGCAAAAGTAAATAAATATTGATACACAGTTTTTAGGAATAGCAGAAGGAAGTTTTCAGAACGGTCGCCGATTGAGAATAAAATATTTTGCGATCAGCGAAAAACAGTTTGCGAGATTTTTGCTACGTTCAATTTTTTTATTGTACTTTTGGCTGCACAAGTAAATCGGGACATCGATTTCAGCGGGCGGCGTGTTTACTCGCGAAACAGTGAAGCATTTGTGTCAAATGATGGCAAGATACCGGCTTTTTGTTTTTGTTAGTTTTCTTTTTCTTTCAAGTGTTATAAAGTTTAACAAGAAGTGTGCGAATTCAACACAAAGATCACAATCGCCCAACTCTTGAGATTGACCATTGTTTCTGCAAAATCAAAACTTTACTCTCCAAGACCAGGTTATTTGTCACCAGGTAATTCCATAGTTTTGGAAATAGCAGCTACTTTATTACTCATCAGCGTCACACTTTTTTGCTGATTTTGGGGCTCAATTGGTTGAAGCTCTTGAAAGCACGCTTCCAACAGACCTGTTTAATTTCGTGACTTGTGCACGCGCTGCTTACAGTGCACTACCACAAAAATCCTCCCGTATCACATTTCAACCCACGTATGCAAATTAAAATTTACAAAGGATAGAAATCTCACAAAAACCTCTTCAAGCGAAAAATTTATTGAAACAAACAACATCTATTAGAGGCAAAAAACCCTATTTCAATTGCGTTCTTTCAAACAAGACACAGAATCCGTGTCACAGAGCATATGCAATTAAAGAAATTTCTGACAGTTCACATCAAATCCTTTGCGAAAGAACTTTGGCAGTAAATAATGACGCACAAAAGAGACAACAAGCTTTCCATCAAGTAATTCTTCACTGTCACATTTCCAATTTTTTTTACCTTTGCAGAGTTGAGTAAAAAATAAATGTAAATTGCCAAGCAACTTAGATGCGACTTCAGTGAACATTGTGATGCATTCAAGGCGTTCGATTCCTTCAATGTTTGTTAAATCCATATAAAAAAAATGCTTTTCAGTGTTGTATATAATACCAAGTTAGTAAAATATTAGAAACAAAGCTCACTTGATATCCAACGGCGAAAAATGAAACTGTTGTCAAAGACCACTACTCGTCGCTTAAAAGATTCCAGATATTTCTTTTTCACCGCCTGTCTTGTTCATCCAATTGACGTTCCATTCTTGAGCTCCATTAGGATATATTTTGTTTAAAGATCCACTAAAACGCCATTCACGTTACAATGACTTTCGACGCCACTGAAAGTTAACAAGAATTAGTGAAATTTCCAATTGTTACCGGAAGACTGTGCAGAGTTGAGTACAAATAAATACAAGTAGCCAGACAACAGAGATCACAGGTCCACTTAAGGTGTTCGATTCCTTATCTGTCTTTGTTGAACCCATAAGTTACCAGAGAATTTTCCATTTGGTTTCAGTGTTGTACATAACACCACACTCGGCTCGACGGGCGAAAGATTGTTGTCGAAGTTCAGTTACCTAATTGACGTTCCATTCTTGAGCTCCATTTTGTATAAAGATGCACTAAAACGCAATTCGCGTTACAGTGACTTTCGACGCCATTGCAGGTTAATAAAATCTTCTCCTGTGTGCACCAGAGAAATCTACGCATTACTCCAACCCCCTCAAACCTAACAAAATACGCACAGAAGACTCTATGCACAAAGACACCGCTTAGCAAGGGAGTGACAGGCAAGACTTTTACCGACACGGAAAAAAAAAATTACAAAACGGAGAAATATTACCCTTTTTTGCGACTGAATTGCCATACTGGCAACCCAGTTGACGTTCAAATGAGGCCTGAATGAATGTCAACATTATTAGATATTCAAGTCTTTCGTGATTTCGGTGTCTATGTTGGCTAATAGTATTTTAACTTTCTTTGAAAGCAAACATTGGTCCGGTTAGTTATTGATTACCTACTCCACACAATGCCGTGAGCTACAATGAGCGACAAAAGTGTTGAGACACTTGGCAGCTAAATTCGATTTTTGCTAAAGAACGATACAATTTCTGTTTTTTCGTCAAAATATGACAAGTGAATAGAGAAACACTTGTAGCCATGATGGCATAGTGAGAATAGCGATGAATGAAAGTGAGGTAGACACTCTTTGAACGTTTTAAAAGTGAAAAAGTGCAATAAGCACCACCTTGAGGGCTAAATATGGATCCATTTATTAACGGGATACACCAGGTTTCGTCTTAGTATCGGAATTTCAGTGAGAAATAAAAACACTTGTCAGTTTTTCTTTAGTCAGGAATCACTCTTAACCACGCATTTAGTCGCTTTTGTAAAAATAAACTTGCTAGAGCTTGGATATATAAAGGAAATCACCACAATTTGCTTAAATAGCCTCCAGACAGTGAGCGACAAAAGTAGTTGAGACACTCTTAGGAAAAGACGCTTTTCGATACTTAGGCATTTGTTCTATTTTATTTGCATCTAGCGTTAATTCTCTGATACCCCCGGCTCCCCAATTCAATGTTGTGTAGGCGCTGTGGTTTGTGCAGTCGATTAAATAGAAAAATCAACATTGTTTTAGGGAAAGGGGGAGGAATTTATCCAAGACGCAGAAAATCTCTATGTCTGACCTCAGTACAATACTTTACCATTACAAATGGCCTCATAATGACGTCACAGCAATATGTACATATCATTTTGATAACCGCATTGTACTGAGAACATCAAATTTTATATCAACCAATGGTTTTAGTGCTTTTTACACTTTTACTTGGCGAATTTCCAACGGTTTCCTATTGGTAAACCATTTATATCGAAAAGTTAATTAATTTATTCTATATTTAACGCTTTACCATTGAGAAGTCATGACATGAAGTTCAAAAGCGTGATGAGACAAGTGATCTTATGTAATTTTGTCCGCTGAACAGAATGCTGTTAACGGTATGCTTCAAACACGCAAGTGTGATATAAAAATGCTGTCATTACACACGGTCAACTGTCGCTAAACCAATAAAAACGTGCCTTCTGAGCCCAAAAGTTACTTCTATAACATAGTGTCTCATTTTCGTTCCTATTGTACAAAGTTTTTGCTTCCTTTTTCAGTTCAGCCTGTAATAACGATTATTTAATGCAGGCAAATGTAGTTTTTTCACCTGTAACCACGAGTAACCACGGGTAACCAAATGATGGTAAAAAGGATGCTATTAATATTGATTTAGTCAGTTCATGGTTACCCGTGGTTGACCGTGGTTACCCGTTCATTTTCCTTTACAGCGGTCGTTTGAATTACTCCAAGATAGCCTTCTTTGGGAGTACCACCAGTAGTTTGTATTTCAACAATTACTTTATTATTTCATTCCTTTTTCGGAGAGAAATAAGGTGGAGATGACCGACACCCTAAATTGGCGATGTCACGCACGAATGTCACGCAAGATTTCACTTCCAAAAAAGGGTGAAAATTTCCTTAACTTTTTTGTACTGATGAGTAAGCTTGCCATAATTTTCCCATGAGAAGAACCCAAATGCTTGAATAAAGCGATGGCAGGAATTTCAATTAAGTACTACACCGGTATTGTAAAAGAAACAAGTTTACTGTTTCAGACAATGAGCGACAGCAGTGTTGAGACACTTGAAAGTAAAATTCGATTTTCTGCGTGTTGGATACATTTCCTCCCCCTTTCCCCCAAAACAATGTTGATTTTTTTTTATTTCTTCGACTGCACAGACCACAGCACCTACACAACATTGAATTGGGGGGCCGGGGGTATCAGAAAATTAACGCTAGATGCAAATAAAATAGAGCAAATGCTTAAATATCGAAAAGCGTCTTTTCCTAAGAGTGTCTCAACTACTTTTGTCGCTCATTGTAGATAGAAAAACGTCTGATAATGATGATCTTTGTTTGGAATAAGTAGAAGAAGATATGAGGTTTCTGGAGCGTAAAGTGCAAAGGAATCTAATATAGCTAAAGAACGCTTCACTCACCAGACTGACAGGCCATTGAAAAGCATGAATAAGTGTTTTCGTTGTCACGGTTAGACGTTGTTGTAGTCTCTTCTTGTTTACTGCAACGGTTAGTTAAACCAGGCCAAGTCGACTGACAGAAACCATTCGTGTACTTGCAACTTCTTGGTCACTTTTCATTGAATTCCATTTACCTTCACAAACGCACCACTCTCGTAGTTGACTTTTAAAATCGTCAGGACGTCTTAGCGAAGTTCAGCAGATATGCAGTCACGATTTCAAATTTTATGGGAAATGGCGTTTCTTTTTCAGAGTAAAAGCAAGTGCGGTAGATGTACGTTAAAGGAATTTGAAATATGTTTGCGTTTAATTGTGCATGTGTGAAAGAGCCAGGACACGGCAGAATAAATTAGTTTTTTGTTCTTTGTCATCTATTCTGAAGCTTGTTTCACGCCTACAAATGGTACATTACCATAATATTATGCCGAGAAACAAACCGCTTAACAGAATGCGTTTACCCAAAGCGTTCACTCGTGCGTTTCTCAAAAATCTCGAAATCCATTTCTGAAACTGCGACTCAAACTGGCCTCAAACATGTTTCGAAGTGGCGAATAACGAAGTGAGAGTACAGTCTTATGCTTTGAAAGGTCATCCTTATGAAGATACAATGCCAGGAATAAGGTATGTTTGTTCTCAAGAAACGCACTTTAATACGAATCGAATGAAATAGTGCTTTTTTGAAAATGTTTGTGAAACTCTAGAGGCTAGCCGTTTTCCCAAAATATCAGATTCATCAGAGATTTCAGTTTACTTCGCGGAGACCCTTTAGCGCAAGCCGTTGTAATTTGGGCAAAAATTACCCGGGTGGACAAGACCAGTTCACAGACCAAAGTGAAAAAGGACCGTCCGTTCCTTGAACACCTAAAAGTTTCGAGATCCTATGCCTCGCGGCCAATTCTTGGTAGGTAGTTACAATCTTTTTTTTTTTTTTTCATGTTGCCACAGTAATGTGTAGTGTACTTTTGTAGTGTATTCCAGTTATTAAGGAACCTTTTTTCAGTATGCGCCTTTCCAAGAAAATGAAACCTTACGCCAAGTCATTTAATGTAAAGACCCAGTTTTGACCAACATGCAACGCGCGCTCAGGAAAATTGGCGGCCATTTTCTTGATCATTGAACGCTTTTCATCTAACTAATGTATTCCTGTTTTTCACGTTGCCATGTTGCCACCAATAGCGTAGCTCGTACTCTACTATAAAAACTACACACAACCCATAATTCCTCGATTCGCTCTGACGAAGGGCTAACGCTCGAAACGTCAATCTCTTTACGGTGGACAATTTACATTATCAACTCTAGTATCAACAGAAGATGAGTGTTCATACTAGAAAGATCTCAAGACTTCTAACTACTGACAATAACATCGATGAGCACATTAAGAACATATTTTCCTACTGGCTGCGTTTCTTACAAAACCTGGTCTTCAGTAGGGGGCTCAACTTCGCTCTACCACAGCGAACATTATCGAGAGAAATCAATGCAACCTTTGAGATGGCTTATTGGAAACTAGAACCGAAAATTAATGACAGCGGTAAAAGAGAATTAGCAGCCGCACCCAATGCGAGGACGTATACAAAACATGGACCACCCCTGTGGACCACCTCTTATTTTGTAAAGTTACAAGCAGAAAAATATTTAGACGAAAGGGAGAGTAATTGTCGCACTTATCTGGACAATTTAAGCACAAGCCCATGACTAGGAGCGAACATCTTCCATATTAAGCCAATCTCCAGGCAGTTTTGTGGACCAATCTATTTTTAGAC
This sequence comes from Montipora capricornis, assembly GCF_036669925.1. Taxonomy (NCBI): domain Eukaryota; kingdom Metazoa; phylum Cnidaria; class Anthozoa; order Scleractinia; family Acroporidae; genus Montipora; species Montipora capricornis. The sequence goes on from NC_090896.1 coordinate 36,584,011, forward strand.
TACCTTTGCGCAAGAAACAAAGACAGTTCTCGTTCGGTGACGCTATGACGTCAATAAATCGTGATCTGTGAAACCGCGCTCCTAGGTATGGGCTACTGTTTTAAACATTTGTGTCTGATAGACACCTATACCTCCTAATATGTAGTTGACCACTCCCCTAGTGGCTTTTCAGGGTGAATGAACAACACTTTGTGGGGAACTTTGCCAGATTGCTTTTGCACATATACATACATGCTACATGCTACATTCTCGGGGGTACGTACACGCAATCCTCGTCTACGCACGAAGATGTTCTCGCACAACCTTACGCGGTTAATTAAGAAAAAAACAAATGACAAAATATTTCTTCGGCCGTTACAGGAACCTTCGGTTTATCGTCCTTATCTGAGACGACTAGAGCGTCTAACCATTCGGAGATGTCATTACAAAGGCAGCATTTTCTCCTCGGTTATTTTAAGACCCTGTGTGTTGGGCTTGTTTTGATCCCGCGACCTCCCGCACAGCTCAACAACTGAGCCAACCGCTCGGCTGAGTCCACACCTACCAACGTGGCATAAGACATGCCAGGCACAAAAGGCATGCTAAGGCCCCAAGAGGACGACGTATGCAAAACATGACCTGCTCCCAACTGGGTGGCTTCATAGTTCAGTTGGTTGAGCATTGCACCGGCCTCGCAGAGATCATTATTGCTTAAATTATCCAGATAAGTGCCAGGATGACTTCTCTTTCTCGTATAAGGATTTTTCCGCTTGAAACTGTACAAAATGAGGGGTGGTCCACAGGGAAGGGAAGGGAAGGAAAGGAACTTTATTTAAGTGTCTAATCTTCTAGCGCTGTAGAGCACTAATTGGGGACACTGTAAATTGAAATTAACAAGTTAACGCAAATCAAATCAAATTTTGGTTTTTGAGGAGAGGGGAAAACCGGAGTACCCGGAGAAAAAATCCATGGGCCGGGTCCATGAAGGGGTCCATGGACCTGACATCCATGTTTTGTATACGTGCCCCCTGCGATCTATTGCGCTTAATTACAGTGGGGCGTACAGGTCCAGCACCACCGAAAGCAATGCTGAGAGCGATAAGTCAGCCTAAAGAGAGGTGATGATGTTGTTATCAAAAAGCTTGATAAGGGCTCAGACGTGGTAGTAATGGATAAAACTGACTATGTACATTTTTTTGATACTGAAAATTTGTCGGAGCGTTGGTATCACTTTGGCATCCTTGTGCATCCACCTTCCTACGCTTCCAACGTAGCCCTGAGTTATTTTCTTGTAAAGAATCTATCGGAGAACAATTCTGTTTAATTTTTTGGATATTTTTTGGAGAGATTTGCCCGTACTCAGGCAAATCAGAATTGGCAATGAAAAAACAACATCGAGCGATGGCTAATCCTGGTGGAGGTAGACCGCGTTTATCCGGTTCTGTGCGACAAATTCGACTTTTGTTGAAATTGATGGTGCAAAGACATCAAACAAGTTAACACGGTTAAATATCTTGGTGTTACCTTTGACTCCAACTTAACTTGGACGAACCACATTGACGAGCTTTACATACATACATACATACATACATACATACATACATACATACATACATACATACATACATACATACATACATACATGAACTTTATTTAAACTCGAATTTCAGAGTAGCCTGAAGGCTAATATCTTCGAGAACAAAAAAGAGAAAATCTTTGTCTAAAACTGTGAAAGGCTGTAGGATTGTTTTCAAAATTGAGGTACCGTGTAAACAGTGATATACTTCCTATGCTTTATTATTCACTATTCTACCCCTTTCTCACTTATGGTATTCAGGTGTGGGGTCTAATTAACATACACCACCTACTTAAATCCTTTAATTTGACCACCTTACAAAAGCAAAGTTAATACTTGGAATTATGACATTTTCTAAACCTTCTTCACTTTCAGAACCTTTGCTTAAAATTTCTCAATCTTTTCAAATTGTCTGTTATTTTTCACCTTAAATTCTTTCTGTTGTTTATCTGTGTTTTGATAAAGTAAATCCTTCTTGTTTAGCTGATTATTTCAAGGCAATATCTTCTGTCCGTCCGTATTCTACTCGTCAATCATTTTAATCAAGACTCGTTTGTAAACGCAGGTCAAACCACTGAATATGGTATTCGTTCCTTACATTACACTGGTTCCAAACTCTGGAATTCATTACCAAATCATAAACAAATCATCCCTGTTATAAATTTCGTCAAAATATAAAGACCTTTATAATTGACCGTTTACTAGACCTCACAAGACCTTGCAACAAGAATTCCTTTACCCTAAGTTTAGGCCTTCAAACCAATGTGCTGTATAAACTTCCCTGCGCTGATTGTTCCTGGATCTACATTGGTTAGACTGGAAAGTGCTTTTCAACGAGAAAAAAGGAACACATTCACAATGTAAAAATATGTTAAACTGGCTCTAATATTGCAGCGCACGCTTGGCGTAACAATCACTCTATTGACTTCAACAATGCTAGAGTAATTGGCAAAGGAAACTTCCGAATTCGAAAAACCTTGGAATCTTGGCACATCGCTTATACTAATGAAGCAGACAATAATTTATATAACTCCTTGCCTTTGCCAAAACAATACTCTATTGTTTTAGATTAGCGTATTTTTTCCTTTTTATCGTTTTTACAATTTTATCTTTATTGCTATTTTTATTTTCTTTCTTATCCTACAACTTTATGTTACCGTTATTAGCTTACATTTTTTGTAAATAGCCAATTTTCATGTAAACTGTGTTTCTAATTAGTTAGCGTAATGTAGTTGCGTGTAAACTTGCTGGCCCGGATTGCTCGAAGCATGGATAGAGCTAACCAGCGTTAACTACCATGGAAACCTATCGATTTGATACCTCTTAACCACTCGTTAGGGCCAACCAGGCTTCGAGCAACCGGCCCCTGGCCTTTAATTATTACTTAGTTAATGGATATTTGTCAATAATCAATCCTCTTGTAATCTGTATCTTTAATTTGTTAAACTAAGTGTTCTTGTGTAAATTTATTTTTAATAGGTGTGTTCTTGTATTTGGCTTGCCCAGCCTCGATTGGACAATACTCTATTCTTTTAGATAAGCACATTTTTTCCCTTTTTACCGTTTTTACAATTTTTTTATTTTTGTATACATTTCCATCTCCGGCATTTGCATCATAGTTTTTAAAGGCTTTAGTCTGGAAGTAGCCTGATTCTCAGACGGTCCAGGTCGCGCGTGTCACGCACTCTACTCCCTTCCCCGTCTGATTTACTTGTTCCTGATGTCATATAGATTGTCTAATTTCCACCAATAACAGAGAATGTTGCACTTTCACAAACCTGAAGAATTTAAGGAATGTGCTTCGGGAGATGCCAGAGATCTTGATGTTGACGGTGCTTTGGAGAAAGCTTCCCACGTATTCGGGGTCTTTCCCTCAACAGGAAAAGGCGGTAAAGGCTTTTATATCCAGGAAAGATGTCTTGATAAACTTGCCAACGGGGTTTGGCAAGACGCTGATATTCCAGATTGCTCCAGTAGTTCACGCTGAACTCTCAAAATTCAATACCACTTTTGTTGCGAAGCCAGTATTTATTGTTATTTTGCCATTAGTGAGCTCAATAGGAGACTAGAAAAATTCCCTGTAAGCGTTAGGAATCAAAACTGGCTCCGTTGGCAAGGACAACCTTGCGATCGAGAATGGTGAGTGTAGCGTTACGTTCACATCACTGGAATACCAACTGCAAAATGGAAGAAAAATTTGATAGGAATCGTTGTATATGAGTAGACGAAGCTTACTGTATTAGCCACTGGTATGTTCATGTGTCTCAGGCTTCTTTTTATTGTTTAATACAGTAATTTGGAATTTTGATCACATCTAGTTAAATAATACATGTACATGATCGCCCTTAGCGGTGAATCAGAATAACAAGAATAACAGTAATGATACCTGACAACAATAATTAGAAGCTTAATAGAAATACAGAAATAACTAGGGTATATAAATGTGTTCTTGACATGAAAGTCACGTGTACTCATTGCAACAAGTACAGGTAATCATTATCTTTTAGTTCTTGATCTGTTCGAAAACCAAAAGTTCAACATTTTTTTTTGTCTGGAGGCAACGTGAGTCTTTGTGAAGAGTCAAGTAAGAAGTCTAGGAAACTGCTCACATTTACTGAGCCAGAAGAGAATAGTTCTTTCACTGTTATGTTATGTTCATTCTCGATCGCAAGATTGTACTGCATGTCCTTGCCAACGCAGCCAGATTTGATTCCTAATGCCCGTAGGGAATTTTTCTGGTTTTCTATTAAGTTCAATAATGGCGAAATAATAACAATTACTGGCTTCGCAGCAAAAGCGTTGTTGAATTTTGAAAGTTCAGCGTGAACCACCAAAGCAATCTGGGATATGAGCGACTGCCCAAACCCCATTGGCAAGTTTACCAAGACATCTTTCCTGGAGATAAAAGCATTTATTTTTATCGCCTTTTTCTGTTGAGGGAAATGCTTAGAGACCCCTAATACGCGGCAAACGTTCTCCAAAGCACAGTCAACATCTACATCAAGATTTCTGGCAGCTTCCGACATGTTGTTTTCACTGAGGCACATTCCTTAAATTCCTCAGGTTTGTGAAAGTGTAACATTCTCTGTTATTGGTGGAAATTAGACAATCTATATGACGTCAGGAACAAGCTTTCCTAGAAAGTAAATCAGACGGGGAAGGGAGTAGAGTGCGTGATACGAGCGACCTGGACCATCTGAGAATCAGGCTAACGAAAACCCTGCCTTGGCACTGTGAAAACAATAGGTCGCTCAATCCAATCTTTTTAGTGCGAAGTCCGAAGGACGGAGAACTATTAGGTTTAGAATGTCGCTGTTTCTCTTCATCTGAGATATGATGAGCTTGTGACTTCCAGACGTGTTACAATCGCCTTGGTTGCAATATTGCTGACAAGTTGTGTCTCAACTTTCGTTTTATTTACCACGGGGAATTTACATTTTGTTGTCGCCATAGGATCGACCGGATTTCTGTTAACAACAGTTGCAAATTTTCGTGTTTACAAAGTAGCCCGATATCATTGGAATCAAATTCAAAGTCAATTTCAGCAACAAAATTTGCAAGCAGTGGCGCTCCACAGAGGACGAAAGTCCGCCTTAAATGTCTTGTATATTTATTTTGTATTTGTCGCGTGTCATCTTCCATATTTTTGCTACATGTTATTACCAACAACGGGTTTCTCGCGTGTTTCTATGTTAACAGCAAACGTAGTCACATTTTTTATCGTTCTTCTCAATTCGTCGTTAAATCCTTTGGTTTATAGTTGGCTGTATCCCGAGGTTCGTCATATTATGAAGAGCACTTTGAAGAAAATTGTCCGTGTCTCCGAAGAGTAATTATAACTTATGATGCAAGGAATAATTTTACTATCAAGAATTTAATGGTTACTTAGTCTTTTAGCTTCTATGTAATTATGCAGCTTTCCAAATGACAGATGAGTGACTAAACGAAATGTCATGATCTTGCTGTTAACAGGAGCAAGGCGTTATCACCTGCTCCTTCGCAACAATATTTCCGGATTTAGTAAGTAGAATTTTATTAATTCTTAAGGGAATGTTGAAGTTATTTTTTGCACGATTGAAGCTCTTGTTTGTACTGTTGGCAAAAAAGAGTTTAATGTGAAGCATAATATTTAAAAACACAAATAAGCTATCTTTTAAACAATAATTGTAAGGAAGACACCTTTACTCATTTTAATCCAAGCGGTATTGCTGGTTTTCATGTGACGTCATGGTGGCCATGTTGGGTGGCAAGACAGCTGTTTCTTCGCTGAGAACAAAACTTTAGCATTATGCAAATTCTGCGGAAAGAAATGGTATTGTATTGCCATCCAACATGGCCGTCGAATCACGTGGGAGAAAACCAGGAATAAAGGACGCATGCACATCACCTGTTACGATTGTAATGTTGGGCTTAGCTCCGATGTGTTTTCTGTAGCTCAGTGGAAGATCATCCGAACCAGCAAAAAAATGAAGACTAACATATTAAAAGCTAGATTTCAATCACCTTTTTTGTTTTGTTTTGATAGGCGGGTTAGTGTTTAAGTAGTGAGCAAGATATGTGAAGGTAATTGCTTGCGCACGCTGTGCTATGTGCGATGTGCGATGTTTATTTTTCTTCTCAATATAGTTATGTCAAACTCAGTTTTATTAATCGCTGCAAGTATTCGTCAAGGTCACGAAATAGTTAGTGTTAGTGAAGAAAATGGACTCTTCTCATGACTTTCTCGGCGCTCGTTTTTTGCTTCGTCAAGTTCAGAGTGGAATTAGGATACTGCTACAGTTGAGAAAATTTCAATCGCTTTAGACATGATGTATTTGAAATGCAATTGAAGTTGTTAGTGTTACTGAGCTACATGGAAAGGTCATTTTGTTATTGTTAACCCAAACAAAGAACTGATATGGTGTCCAAGTTGTCTTTTGAAAACTCTGGACAACATTTACCTCAGTAGGAAGACGTTTTTAAATTGCACCTTTCAGAAGCCTCTTCTATTTTAAAATCTAAATCAGTGTACGTAATTAAGGTTCTCAAATTGTGTTTTGAAAGAATCGCCTCTTTTCATGAATATAAGCTGGAGGTAATATGTCAGGTTGAATCCGTTCTTACATAGGTTGAATATGACATAAACTGAAACTACAGAAACTTATTTTGGAGCATAAATTAAGCCTAAAAATAAGGGTCAGGTTAGGATTAGCTTTGGTTATTGTATATGGATATTAATTA
>NC_090896.1:36598285-36600785 GCF_036669925.1 Montipora capricornis
GCCTTTTTGCTCGATTCGGCAATCAGTTCATCTTGGTTTTTTTTTTTTGTCAGTAGAGTATTCTCATACTAAACATGGATAGCCGAATTCGAGACGACATGTTTAACATTATTTTGGAACGAACCAGTGTGAAATGTAGGTATATGGAGTTTTCAGGTAAGTTCTATTTGGTGCATTAACGTTGAACTGCACATTGACCACATTCATGGCGGCCATGTTGGTATGCTTCGCCTAGTTTGCGCGGTAAAAAAATTGGCTTACCGCGTTGTGTTGCAACTAACGTTCCGTGCCTTTAAAAGGTACGTATGTTTCTTTCATTTTTATCAGTTACTATTTCCATAATTTTTTTGTTTAATTGTTGAAATCAAATATTGTATTATCTTTTCTTGGTTTGACACATTTATCAGACCTTTTCTTACTTTCGTCCCCCGCCCTTCTCCAAGAACAAAGAAAAAAAAATACAAAATACAATAAATAAACCATGTAGACTTTTGAACATTATGCTTTTGTTTAACCACTAAAATGCTCCACCTTAATGCTCTAATTCTCCCACTAAAATGCTCGGTCTCCCCAAAAAAAGTCACTAAAATGCTGGGATAATGCTCATTATACAAACGGTTTTTAAAATTAATTTCAACATTTTTAACAGGGTGTTAACTGTTAACACTTACAAAAACATACAAGTGTTGCAAGTAACAACAACGTATACAAGTTCATAAATACAACCAAAAAAACATAATCCTTGAAATCATCTACGAGGCTAAGAACAGCAGAGAGTAGTTGACTAAACCTAGAAAGTTGAGTTTTAGTCTTCATTTTCTCTAAGAAAAATAATTTCTTTTTTAGTTTCTCGAAAAACAAAAAGTCCAGGAAAATGCCACTAAAATGCTCGAATAATGCTCAATGCTTTTGCCTCTCTAAAATGCTCGAAAAAATGCTAGCATAATGTACAAAAGCCTAAAACCATGGTCATTTAACAAAGGAAACGTTCATGGAGATGAGGCTACCGTAATGAATTTTGCAAAATGATTTGAGTATCTTCACACATTCTGTGAGGTTATTGATAATTTATTGTCAATTTTACATATATAAAATTGAATAGATGTCTGCAGAGAAGAAATCGAGAAGTGCACGGTTCTCTCAGGCCATGAGCGAGGCACTTGTGCAGGCTTATGCAAAACACAAAGTAAGCTAAGTCGTATTATATTTTGACATTAATTACATAATTTTCAGTAGTTATAATGAGAAAAAAGTTTTGTAAAAATTCCTGCAGGCTTATGCAAACACAAAGTAAGCTAAGTCGTATTATATTTTGACATTAATTACATAATTTTCAGTAGTTATAATGGGAAAAAAGTTTTGTAAAAATTCATGTTTCCCAGAACTTAGAAATTCCAACGATGAAACAACCTGACTAAGTGAAGAAAGGTGGGCAACAATTTAAACATACTATTATAGCATCAAACATTTTCTTTAAACATACGTACAGTAAAGATATATGGATGTATTGAAAAGTTCTTTATTTAAATTTCTTGTCCCTAGTATGTCCTTCAGGCTAAATTTTCAAATTCTGTAACCCTGGAGAAGAAAAAAGAGGCTTGGGCCTCTGTTTTAGACGCTGTAAATGCGGTGAATGCTGGGGAAAAAAAAACTCTAGAACAGGTATTTAAAAAGAACCTACTTTCATTGTCTCTTGTTATTCAGCAAATATTATTTTAAAAATTTATTCATATAAGTTAAATCTTTCCTAAAAAAATTAAATAAATTATCATTAGGTGAAAAGGAGATGGAAGGACATGACGGGGACAGTAAAGAAGAAAGAGAGAGAGGCAAGAAACAAGGAATTAAAAAGGTTGAGAGTGACTGGGAACGGCCACTTGGCAGACGAGGTAGGTTAGCTTCTAATGTGTCACTGCTAGACTTAATTATTCCATGTCATAGAGTTATTTAACAAAGACTGAAATTATTTTTAAAGGATGACGACCTAGCAGACCCATGTCTTGAGACCTTAAATCCCGCTGAGAAGGAGATCGCCCACATTTTAGGACCACAAACGTTCACCGGGATTCCTGGTGGCCATGATTCTATGGCAACATTTGGTGAGGATTATACTTGTATCTTGATCTTCTCTGAAAACAATTTGTGTTTAGACCAAAGAAATATGCATATCTTCTTTGAAAGGTCACTGAAGATCCCAAGGACATGGACATTCAGATGTCTAAGTGTGATGCTTCTCTGAAAACAATTTGTGTTTGAAATTCAGCTAGGGGAGTAAGGTGGGCTATAATCAGGGCAGGAAAAAACCAAGGTCTGATTGCCCGGGGCAAGTAAAATTTTGCTCTTGGGAAAACCATTGAGAAAACCATTTGCTTCCCTTGTTTGTTCACTTTATTTTCTTTCCTTTGGTACAAATGAAGGGCAGACAAGCAAAGGAAACAGTGAGGGTGGCATGGAAGCTGATATGCAGGTATACTATATAATTTTCTATAATTATACAAGT
>NC_090896.1:36605785-36613285 GCF_036669925.1 Montipora capricornis
GAAGTTCGTCTACCAGCCACTGTATACGCTCTCGCGAAAGCCGAAACCTTTCCAAAACCTCACAGTCAGCCATGTCGGCAAGACTCGGTCTATTATTGTAAGAGCGAGGTCTTCTCGCCAAAGCAAAGATCCCGCCTCCGGCCGCCATTTTGTTTTGTGTTGCAACATTTGCGATTTTCCCGGTAACTTTACGGGAGGTCGCGACCTCCCGTAAAGTTACCGGGCAAATTACTTGGACAAATATCGGGATGATAACGGGCACGAAAATAACGGGAGCTTCGAGAAACACCCGAAAACTTATCAGGTAATTACCGGGTGACTTACCGGGCACGGTAAGTTACCGGGTCTTTCGAGAAACAGGCCCCTGGTCGTTAAATTTTATTCCAGCTTCACTTTTACAATATTTTCATAACGGCGAATTTGAACATTTAAAATGATTTTGTCATCTTTTTTGCTAATGTATCCAACCTTGAGTCTCGTTTTACTTTTAATTAACTTCTACTTTTGTTTTTAATAAGTCACGTGCAAATATTCGTTTAATTTATGCTTACAGAAATTTTACCTCTTTTTCTTTTGCTCAATTAGTCTTAGCATTAGCATAAGTCTGGTGGCAGATGATTGTCATGATTCTCAAAGCTGCATACATATCTTTTTAAACTAGTCACCCGTCAGTATGAACAGCTTCTCTAGTGGTGCCATCTCTAAGCACTACTTATCCTTGATGTTCATAGGTTATCAACTTTTATAGCACATCCTTACTTTTTCGCATGTGATCCGTGCTCATCCAAGCTTTCCATGTTATATTATAGCATGCGACGATTAAACGATTAAACATTTCAACTTGACGTCAATGGTCTTTTAATATTTAGTCAAACATAATTTGAACAACTAAATTTGTTATTTACAACCAATCCGATCTCATGCTTATTGCAGAAACGAATTACAATGCCAACGTTTTAACCTGACGTGCAGAGCTATAAAAAAATTGAAAAACAGATGGTACGTACCTCACCCAAACGAAACGGAATAGTTTTACCAAGTTCAGGAATACTCTGAAAATTAAGTTGAAGTACTATGGCCGACCAGTTCTGCAGCCATCACTTGCATAAAATTCGACAACTTTCTGGATCCCATAGAACCACATTATTTTCTGTGTGTGCGTTAAACTTTGTTTTCTCTGCCGTGGCAATATTTGGAAATATTCTGGCCATTCAAGCTTTACGGAAAACCTCATTCCTGCCCGCTAATTTGAGGAAAATTTTTCTGAGTCTTTCGTTCACTGATCTTGCAGTGGGAGTATTGGGTCAACCGAGCTTCGCAGTGTTCCAGAGTATGGCATTGAATGGAAACTACAACCTTGACGTACTCTGTCCATTAACTTTAACTTTTTGCTTCGCTATCATACTATGTCTTCTCCCGATCGCATCGTTTTTGAATGTAACTGCCATTGCTGTTGATAGACTTCTCGCTGTTTCTCTTCATCTGAGATATGATGAGCTTGTGACTTCCAGACGTGTTACAATCGCCTTGGTTGCAATATGGCTGACAAGTTGTGTCTCAACTTTCGTTATTGTTACCACAGTGAAATATTATTTTGCTGTCGCCATAGGATCGACCGCATTTCTGTTGACAACAGTTGCAAATTTTCCTGTTTACAAAGTAGCCCGATATCATTGGAATCAAATTCAAAGTCAATTTCAGCAACAAAATTTGCAAGCAGTGGCGCTCCACAGAGAACGAAAGTCCGCTTTTAATGTCTTGTACATTTATTTTGTATTTGTCGCGTGTTACCTTCCATTTGGTTTCTTCATGTTATTACGGATAACGGGTTACTCGCGTGTTTCTATGTTAACAGCAAACGTAGTCACATTTTTTATCGTTCTTCTCAATTCGTCGTTAAATCCTTTGGTTTATTGTTGGCGGTATCCAGAGGTTCGTCATATTATGAAGAGCACTTTGAAGAAAATAGTCCATGTCCCCCAAGAATAAGTTACTAAGTATGCAATGATGCATTTTACCTTCAAGCATTTACTGGCTTTTTAAAGCCTTTTTGTAATTATACAGCTTTCCAAAGGATGGAGGAGTGACTTAACAAAATATCATGATCTTATTGTTGACAGGAGCAAGGCGTTATCAGCTACTCCTTCGCAACAAATAATTTCTGGATGAACTTGCCACTTCATGTAATTTTTTACCCCTCCTCCCCTTCCTACCCCCAAAGCCATCGAAACACCATAAAACACCAATTAACTGTAAAAGGGCAAAAAAAAAATGTTTGAGAGCGGGACCCCACCTTACTTCCAGGTCTGAATCCACCACTGACTTTTAGCTTTTATGCAATTATGCAGCTTTGCAAAGGACAGAAGAGAGACTAAACGAAATGTCATGATCTTGCTGTTGACAGGAGCAAGGCGTTATCACTTGCTCCTTCGAAACAATGTTTTCTGATGTAATAAGTATAATTTTATTAGTTCTTAAGGAAATGTTGAAGTTAATTTTTGCACGATTGAAGCTCTTGTTTGTACCGTTAGAAAAAAAAAAAGAGTCTACAGTGAAGCATAATATTTAAAAACACAATTAAGCTATCTTTTAAACAATAATTGCAAAGAAGACACCTTTACACATTTTTAATTTAAGCGGTATTGCTGGTTTTCAAGTGACGTCTTGGTTTCCATGTTCCGGCTGGCAAGACAGCTGTTTCTTCGCTGGGAACAAACTTTAATATTATGCAAATTCTGCGATAAGAAATGCTATTGTATTTCCATCCAACATGGCCGCCGAATTACGTGGGAGAAAACCAAGAATAAAGGACACACATCATCTGTTACATCGTAATGCTGGGCTTAGTTCCGATGTGTCTTCTGTAGCTCAGTGGTAGAGCATCCGAACCAGCACAAAAATTAAGACTAACATAAAAAGTAGATTTTAATATCTCTTTTTGTTTTGTTTTGGTAGGCGATGATCGTGGGTTTAAGTAGTAAGCAAGATATGTGGCGGTATTGCGTTCACACGCTGTGCTATGAGCGATGTTATTTTTTCTCCACCATAGTTATCTCAAACTCATTTTTATTAATCTATGCTTGTTAAAAAGGGACAAAAGATCAAGATGTGCTATTTACACAATAAGAATGACATACATATATCAAGTGGTTGTACATGAGCATCAAGACTGTTATACATACATATAAATGTCAAAGGTCGTATTTACATGTTAAACGATACTACACTTACATCAAGATTATCTGATATATTTACATCAAGATTATTTAGCAATATATATGTTACAGGTTGAAATTAAATAAAGGTCTATTTAAATGAAACGAGGTAAATTTAAATCAAACTAAGTAAATTTAATTAATCTAGGTTATTTATCAACTGTTTGAAAAGGGATTTTCTTTATGGGGTGTGGTTGAAAAAAAGGGGGCGGTTTTTTAAGGGGGAGGGGGGGGGGGGGGGTTGAAAGCAAAACAAAACAACCAAATAAAAACCATCCCAGGTTTAATGATTTTTATAAAGGTAAAAAGGTAAATGTAACTTTATTTAACGTCGGTAGTTCCTTCAGCTACGAGCCTGGTATCAATGGAAGCCGACGGTGCGCCCTTTACCCCCCTCCCTCTGTCAGTGCTCCGTTTTACGGGTATTTAAAGCTATAGCTACACGGATCAAAGGAAAGTCGAAACAGACGTTTACGTCACCGAGGGTCGAGCCGGGGACCTCTCGCTCCGAAAGCCGCGCACTAGCCAACTTATAGACTTCCATAAAACATTTGACAGCATAAGAGTGGAATTATCTTGTAAGATATTTAAAGGCATTTCAGTTTGGTCCAGATTTTATTCGGTGGGTTAAGACATTGTACAAAAATATACAAAGCTTTGTTATTAATAATGGCCTTACAAGGGATTATTTTGCTTTGGAACAGGGTGTAAGACAGGGTGATCCCCTCTCCCCGTATTTATTCGTGGTTGCAGTGGAAACTCTTGCTATAACCATTCGACAAAATACAGCGATAAAAGGTGTAACAATTAGTAAAGAGGAAACAAAGCTTCTCCAATACGTTGATGATACGACAGCATTTCTATCAGATATAAATTCAGCACGGACTCTATTTACTCACCTGGATGTTTTTAAGGAACTGTCAGGACTTAAAATAAATTCATTTAAAACTGAGGGAATGTGGGTCGGTTCTTCCAGACGTAATAAGCTAAAACCCTTTGGTATTAAATGGCCCGATGAACCAATTAAGCCCTCGGAGTCTATTGTACTTACCACATTAAAACGTTATTAAAAGGTTAGATTATGTTAAAAAGCTTATGAATATTTGGTCCTCAAGAGGTCTTTCCCTTTATGCAAAAGTAACAATTAGCAAGTCTTTACTTATTCCTAAATTTGTTTACATTTTGTCACTTCTCTCTGCACCCAAGGGAATCATACAAGAGCTAAACCGAATGTTTATATTTAAAATTTTGTGGAAAGGAACTTATAAAGTAACAAGACTGTCGACGATAAATGACTATGAAAACGGTGGATTATAGCCTGTTCCCGACTCCCAGATAGTAGGGAAAGAGAAAACAAAAGAGTTGGTTTCGTTTTCCTGACTATCTGGAGCCTGCAACAGGCTAGGTGGATTGAAAATGAATGACCTTCAAAGTATGATCAAATCATTACGGCTAGCCTGGATTAAAAGAACCTTTGGAAAGAATGATGGTGCTTGGAAAAGCTATTTACGTGTTTCATTGCAGCGTTTCGGAGGTCTCTTTAAATTGAACTGTAATTATGACATTATTAAGTATCATGCTATCCCTTCTTTGCTCTATTCCGAATTACTTCAGTGGTAGTTCGAATTTCGAGACGGTTTTGATTCTGAAAAAGAGTGGCAATTTATATTGTGGAATAACAACCTGGAAAGAGGTATATACTTATCAATAACAGGCCCATCTTTTATGAAAAGTTTTTTTGAAAACGGTATTATTTGTGGAAATGATCTTTTATTCGACACAGATGCTACAAATTCTTTCAAGAGTGTTTCAAGCAAAATCAGCAAAACCAAATTTTTGGGTTGAGCAGGACTTCATATCTAAAAACAGACACCAGTGTTCCTTCGGAAATTTCCCTATGTTTGACGATTGAGGGTTGGTATTATGTAATAGCATAAGTATAAGTACAAGTATTTCATTCTTGGTAAGTGATGTTATTACTGTAAGTATTGTTAGTATCGTATAAGTTTAATTAGCAAAAGGAAGTAGTATGAAGAATGGCATACATAAAACATTATCAAAGGAAGGACAGACGGTAAAACACAACTTTGTTTCAGTTTAATAAATTTCAAACATTATTACTTTTACATGAACTTGACCATGTATCATAAACAAATTTCGAGTATGATCATTAATTTACTTGATGTCTCCTTTGAGACGGGGATTTCCACTCAGAAGACTAGATGATAATCAAGATGCACAAGAAACGAGGCCTCGATTGTTCAGAAGGTGGATATCGCTATCCACCGGATAAACACCAGCAATATCTGTTGAAGTATCCCTTGGACTAGTGGTGATTTATCCAGTGGATAAGTTGTTGTTGTCGTTCTCGCGATTTGTGAATAATTCTGGTTTCCGGGTGCTGGTTTCCGGATTCCGGATTCTGGATTCCGGCTTTTATGGCTGCCCTTTGGAAGCGACGAACTCGCCTGTGCGGGTCGGTTTCCCGCCATATTTCCACTCCCCTGATACACGAAGAAACACGACTCCTCACTCTTTAAATCCAGCGGTATTCTTGTCGTCATGTAAGAAGTGCTCGAATCTTGATGTATATATCACAAATCTTGATGTATATATATCACGAATGATGTAGATCTATAAGACACTGACGTCAGCAGTCATACTGTGTATGATATCACGCATCTTGTTGCGTTTAGAACTCGATGGAAAGTATCTCTATTCATGATGTATATTTTAAAATCTAAATCAAATTCGCAATCTGAAGAGAACGTTATAAGATCAGTGTACGTAATCAAGGTTTCCAAATTGCGTTTTGAAACAATCGCCTCTTTCCATGAATATATGTTGTAGGTAAAATCTCAGGTTGGATCTTACAACGGTTGATTATGACATAAACTAAAAAACCTTGTTTTGGAGCCTAAATTAAGCCTAAAAATAAGGGTCAGGTTAGGATTAGCTTTGGTTATTGTATATGGATATTATTTATGAATCATTTTACAAAAAAAGATAATACAAAGAACTGTTGTGGGTTGAGCATGTTCATCGTTGTGGTGTGGTGGTGAAGACACAGGACTATAGACCTGGAAGGTCTGAGGTCGCCGGAGTACCGACAAGTACATAGTACAGTTTTTTGTTCCTGGACCTAATATGTTGAAAAGCAGAAACCAATAAGATGATAAAAAAAAAACATTGAAATGGTGCTATGTTTAAAAAAAAATCACTTTCTTTTTTTCTTCAGATTTTGGAAGTGTGTTTGCTTAACACCTTACTGGCAAATTTTGAGCTTACAGTTTGATTTTTATCCAAAGGCCGTTTACTTTGCAAATTTTGGAATTCACAATCCGCCATTACTTACGTTCACAACTGACCGACTGGACCTCAGAGGGTTGGATCTAGGGAAAGTGACGTCACGTACTCAATAACTTACAATTCGAGCGTGTAAACGCAGTTTATTATGTGTGCAAAACATGAACAAGAGTTTAAAAATCTTAAAGCCCGAAACTACCTTGCTGCATATTGATTCAGTCACGTACAAGCAAATTGAATTCTTGTGCCACCTATTGTTATTGCGCATTTGTTCTGGGCATTACGCAATCATTTTGTCACGCACTATTTTTATATTTTTTTATCGAAATGTCTCAGAAAGTCTATTCTGTTGCAGAGCAAACGATCAAAGAAAAGAAGTCGTAATGGAACAGTTGTCACTTGGAGAAGCTAGAAACAATGATCGATCCGAGCGAGAAAGTGGACGGTGCAGAAGAAGCCATCTTTAAGTCCACTTCCGTACAGGGCTATTTATTATCGAAATTAAGAAAAACCAAATGTATTAAATTCTTCGAAGACAATCACACAGGGTCTGGAATCAATACTTCCAGAGCAATAATTATTAGTGTTCAAAAAATTGCCAAGAATCATGATACTACCGTTTGTTTTAATTTTGCTTTGCACAATCGGCTGCCACCAAGACCAACAAAAATTAGAAAAAAGACCGGGGCGCGTCCAATAAGAGACGTAAGTACTGAACAAAAATTAGCTAACGGATTTTAATGGGCTTTATAGGGCCTTTAAATGCATCAGCCGGGTTTGCGCCCGGCTGATGCAAAAAAAAGAACACCAGCAAAGACTTTGATAGAAGAGACAATAATGATACGTAGAAAAACCATTACAATTTTCTCAAATTACGTAGCACGTTGACAAAGTAATAAATCCTAAAACAATCGTTCACGTTTACAATACGAAGAAGAACATTAATAATGAACTAACTTAATCTATCTACATAAAGAGC
>NC_090896.1:36645785-36650785 GCF_036669925.1 Montipora capricornis
AAATCATTCTAGACAAAGCAAGGGTATGCTGTTCAAGTTCTGTTTTGAAAAATCTGTTCTTGAAGACAGGACATTGCGCAGAAAATTATCACCGCTGTATGATGACGTTTTGAAAGTCATGGTTGTACTTTCCTTTACACGATTAAAATCACTACATTCAGTTTGTTTCCGTTGCTTTTTACTTGCATGACTTGTACAATTCATATTATGAAAAACATATGTCTGTACTTTAGTATTGATAGATAATTTTATTGTTGCCTTGAACGTTTTCAGTACATGTTTCTGAAGACGTAAATAACGTAAATAAGAAAACGATTTTTCTACTCATCTTTTTGGTAGTTGCAGAGTGCGTAATATTTAACAATTAGACTCGTAGCCCGCAAGTCAATAGCCCATGAGGCGAAGCCGAATCCCTAGGCGAAGCCCTAAGGTGCTCGCGCCTTCGGCGCTCGCAAGGCGCCTTGCGGCGCCAAAAATGTTACGTCCGGTGCTTTCACAAATATGTCCGCTACTTTACAACACTTTCGAAAACTCCGAGTCCTTGTGTGCTTTGGAGCTGGTTCTCATATTGGTGTGTGTTACACTGGTCAATCAATGGCCATCTGTGAGAACAAATCTGTGCCACGACTTGACACCAGCACCAGCGTGTCTTACAATCTTGTAGATGCAGTTTCATACTCCAAGAATATGGAGACAAACTGTTTGATAACATTGATCGTGTGATATAAACGTTTGAAAAGGTTACATGGTGGTTCATTTATAAAGTAAAACCTAACGTATAAGAACCTAAAATATAAGAACTTGTCAGGGTGAATTTTTAATTTAAATTAAGCACCCTTCACATTAGAACCATTTCAGGCTGAAGTTTCAAAGTCGGTTCTTAATTTCTAAAGTCAATCTGTTTTTTCTTGTAAATAATACAACACGATACTCTGTAATATTTTACTGTAAAGTAGAGTGAAATACAGTTTGTAACTAGAGGGATATGCTGCTTTTAAGGTCTCGTGAAGGAAAATGAGGGGTCTGCGGAAAAATAAAATTGTCGTGCCGCTATTTTTTGTGTATTTTGTCCTTCCTTTTCATTGACCGAGAGCCCACCACGTGACCTGCAAATAACTGCCTAATAAGTCCAATTGAAATCACGCTCTTGTGAGAAAATGTCAGATCCGGTTCCCCGAGCTGTCAGAAAATGATTCGACATCTTTAGTTGATCGAAAGAACAGTGTATTTCAACGTATTTCAAAAGTATCTCAAGGAAAGAAAGGTAGACGAAGAGTCACTCGTGTCATCGACGCGAAGGACAAGTTGGCGAATGCATATGTGCTGAAGAGATTTTATGCTGAAGCCAGAAAAAAGAATGGCGAACTTTACACCAAAGCTTCACTTGTAGGGATACGCTTTGAAGCTGTAAAATTCTTCAGCTTTGTTGATGCCTAGTGTTATTGAACGTTTGACTGTAAGTACAATTTGAAGTCTACAAATATAATTATGCTGAGAAGGAAACCAATTGATTGATGCCATTACTCGACTCTGGGCAAGAGAGCGCGGGCTTTCGGCCTCTTGGAAACAAAAACAAAAAACAAACCCGGTGATCGAATGATAAAACAAATATTGACCTCGGTTATCGCAAAATATCGTGATTTGTCAGTGTTTCGCAGATTAATTATTTGCCTCAGCCTTCAGCTTCGGCAAATAATTGATCTACTCGCCACTGACAAATCACGATATTTTGCTCAACCTAGTCCAATAATTGTTAATTATTTAAATAAAGGTATAGTTTATTTGGTATTTAATATTGCCTTTTTACGGTGGCCCACAACTGTCACATCCAAACCAAATGTTCCCAGCAAATTCAAATCACTCGCAACAAATTCAAATCATTCACAACATTTTCAAATCACTCACCGCAAATTACAATTTACTCACAGCAAATTCAAATCATCCACAGCAAATTACAAATCACTCACAGCAAATTCAAAATGATCGACCACACTAGGCGTCTTCAGTCACCTCCAGCCAGCGGTGCAAGACGACAAATAATATTTGTCATACATGAAGCCGCTACCTGCGAAGTTTCCGCACTTGCATCATTAATGGAGACATTGTTTTTGACTGAGTCAAATTAACCTATTCACACCTCAAAAAATCGTCAGGCTTTGGACAGAGCAAAGTTTATTAAGTTTCACTTTTAGAGGTCAATGGGTTAAGTTACTAACTTTTTCTTCTACCTCGACGAACGAGAACCATGTTTTGTTTCCACTGTATTATGTCCACCGTTGCTGAAGGTTCCTATTACTGCTCCAGCTGTGGACAAGGTAAGTTTTCCCTGGCCATTTGAAATTGGCCTTTAAGGAAATACGGTATCAAAATGGCTTGGGAAAACTTACCTTGTCCACAGCTGGAGCAGTAATTGGAACCTTTAGGAAAGGTGGACTTACAGTGGAAACAAAATATGGTTCTCCTTCGTTGAGGTAGGAGAAAAAGCTATTAACTTAACCCATTGACCCCTAAAAGTGAAACTTAATAAATTTTGCTCTGTCCAACGCCTGACGATTTTTAATGGTGCAGGTGCGGAAACTTCGCAGGTAGCGGCTTCATGTATGACAAATATTCTTTGACGTCTTGCACCGCTGGCTGGAGGTGACTGAAGACGCCTAGCGTGATCGATCATTTTGAATTTGCTGTGATGATTTGAATTTTATGTGAGTGATTTGTAATTTGCTGTGGGTGATTTGCAATTTGTTGCGAGTGATTTGAGTTTGCTGTGAACATTTGGTTTTGGTGTGACAGTTGTGGGCCACCGTACCTTTTAGTTTTGAGGCCTCAAACTCAGACCGACCGAGTCTGCTGCAGAAGCTCCTGTCCCTTCACTTTATTGCGAAAACAACCGCACTTTGTTGCATCTTAGTCACAGATGAATGCGCCTACGCATTCAAGTCGAAACTTTCATCTCATACTTAATTTGGGCAGTAAAAGTGCGATAAAATCAGTCTCCGAAGACAAACGAAAAAATTTCTCACACGGGGTTAGTACAATCACGTGTTAGAACTGAAAATTTGGAAGCGATATCTTAAAATCGGTGGGGACAGGACGTCCGAGAAGTTGCAATTTTGGCGTCAAAATAAAGCCTTAGCAAATAGAGCTTGAAGATTTCGCGTACGTTTCACGGTTTGCTGAATACTTGAAAGCCAATTATGCCAAGTGAAATGGTCTACACTATGCAAAACAATAGAAAACAATAACATGTGCATAACTTAACACTATTTTGTATGATGCACTCTACCATATTCGATGTAGCTAGCATGAAAATATGTCAATAATTTAGTATAAGTGGCCACGCCCACCAATACAAGTACCTTTTATTCTTACCAAAAATTAAGAACCCATTTAAGAACCTACAATTGTAGATAGCCTGATTTCAAGTTAAGAACCATTTATATAACTGACTTGGAAACATCTAGGTTCTTATACGCGGGGCTTTACTGTACTCATTGTTTGTTTTTTTACCAAGGTATATCATTAAATTTCCCTCCTTGTGTTCAGGGCCTCTCTAAAACTCACCAGAGGGCGAGCAAGAGAGGCTCCACAGAAATCGAGTCAAGTCTTTTAAGTCGCCGAAGCCCAAGTTTCTGGGCTAGTCACTCCCGTCAAACCGGTTTAAGCAGCACGCGCATCACATTTTTGACAAGGCGAAGGTCAAAATCGAGCCTTCAGTACGAAAATTAATGTGGCGTCTAGAAGTGCAATCGAGACTTGGCCTGGCCGGTTTGAAACTGTCTCCAAGCAACGGCTTGCACATACTCAATAAAGACCTCACACGATTTCTGCAGAGTCCTTTCTTGTCGAGTTAAGAAAGTGTCTGCTGGCAGGGTGTAAGTTTTCAAGGTGTAATTAAATTTTGCCCTTTATGTATACACCTCTCATCGAGTATGCATGGAAAAGGCCCACTCTCTATATCGTGGTTGGGTAATCACACAAAAAAACAATGGCGAGTCCTTATTTATTCAATTGTTTCCCTGGAGACTCATCTTGAATTTCTTTGTGTGATCACTCAACCACGTCCTCGAAAGTGGGCTATTTCAGCCTACAAGTACGCAAAACTGTGTCATCCAGAAATTTTGTTGTTAAAAATGTTCTGGAGTTTTTGTTGTATTTCACTCTGGTGTCCACAAATTTCCAAAATGTTCATCAAGGTGCTTCATTGTTATGTGGAAAATGGTGAAAACTGCATGGTTGCTGAATGGTTCTCTATCCATTTTGTCCAAATCATACTCTGTAACAGTGTCTGCTGGAAAGATTTTATTCTCTCTTAATTTATCATCAATTTCATGAAAAATCCTATAAAAACCAGGCAAAATGTCCCCGTGCTCTGGAATCTTTAACTTTTGGCTTGAAATAAAGAAATTCATGAGGGTACCATTAGCTATAGTCTTGCACAAAAACACCAGAGTTAGCATAAAGAGGCCAGAAAGAGACGCTTTTTGCCATTCAGACAATGTAGCAAAAGCACACAAGGTGAATACAGAGGTCTTTATCAAGTAAGAAGAAACAAGATGGTGATGATTATCATCGTAATCACGAGGAAAGTAAAACCGAAGGAACTTGAGGACATTTGCTACCGATTGATCTCTCATCAAGTCTAGATTTGGTCTATACTTCAGGTGTTCGTCTTTAACTGTTTTGATAACTCTGATGACTTGCTTTATGGCCGAATTTCGAGGAAACCTTGCAAGGGCTCTGGTTTCTAGAAAAGAAGTCGAGATTTTCCATTGAATGTGACCTCTGTCTGATATGCTTGGAACTAAGTGATATCCATGTTGAGAGATTTCTTCAATTAATATCTTTCTTAAGAAACTATCTGGGGCCACGTTGTTTGATCTCATAAAGTCAAACTGAGATTCCCATTCCATTGCTTTGAGAGCAACTGTCAAATCAACAGAAATGCTTAAGTTCTTGTAGAATCTGCCATTCCATTTGAAAAAGAGAGTAATGGCAGGTCC
>NC_090896.1:36660785-36668285 GCF_036669925.1 Montipora capricornis
TCAGTGTTTTCGGGTCACCCAAAAAGAATGGCGAGTGCAAGTTATTCATCATTGTTTCCATCTAGCTCGTTCCATCATCATGATTACAAGCCCTCCCCTCTGACCTGCAATGCTGAGACTCAAACAGTTTGTAATCTGTCCGTTCTGCCGTTCGTTTTGTCCATCTGGCCGTTTTGACATCCACACTGCAAGTAGGCCTGATGAAGATTATTTTGTTGCATCAACTGACGCCATAAATCAACTTATGGGTACGATGGCAAAATACAATGGAAGATGTCCTCTCTGTGGATATGATCTAGGCATGCAGTCATTTGAGGTGCTGCGGCATGGCCATACTGTTCGCATAAGCGTTTTTTGTGCTGCTGGCCATTCATTGCGATGGTTTTCAAGCAACAGCATTTCAGGAAAGTTTACTGCAAATTTGAGGTATGTCATTTTTTCACTGGTATATTACAATATATACTATAATTTGGAAAATTTATGTTTCTTTGACTTGAGGATCACTGTCAGCAATACATGCACTTGCCTCTTTTGAGAATGGTGCACGGATTTATCAGTACTGGGCTTACATCTCCAGCAGTACTGGGCTTACATCTCCATTGGCAATGTGGAAGAGAAGTACATTTCAACTGGTGATTTGATTACATGCTGGGTTTTTTGTTTTTATATAAAATGGCACAGTCATTGCTTAGGACAAATCTGCTTTCAGTTATAACTGTTGTTGCTGGTAGAAACTAAATTTAACAAACACAATTTTTAAAAAATCTCACACATCCATGCATATCTGCAGGTTTACTAGTACTGAGACATTAATTTTGTGTACTAGATCAAAAAGATGTTCTTGTGCCCTTTTTTTTTTTTTTTCGGATATACTGCATGTGCACCGGAGATAATTTCATTTGCTGAGTATATTGCACGCCAATCGTTTCATTTTTCCAACAAAACCAATGCATTGATGGAACTGGCAGACACATAATGTAACTACATTTCTTTCTTGGCAGTGTACTCCTCCCTTGGCTACAAAAATGCTGTGAAAGCTCTGTATGAGGAAAAACTGCTTGAAGCTCGCAGAGATGCATAACAAGATCCTCAATATGCTGCAAATGGGGATTTTTGTATTTTAGTTATAATTTAAATATATGATGTAGGCACGACATGTTTACAAAAAAGAAGACTAATCTATCTTGCTTCTTGCCTTATACTGTATTACTATTGTGTGTATTTTTTCCAGGTCATCATTACAGATGCAAGACATGACTCAAGTCGTGCTGCACAACACACCACTGTTTCAGCTATATCTCAGCGGTATGAATAATGTGATAACAATAACAGTGATAGGTAGTACACCATACCCTTGGGGTAAATAATACTGGTACAATGACTTTGACTACAAACACAGGACCGGGTTGCATTGGCTGCTCAGCTGAGGAGGCCTGGCTGAATCCACTGTAGTAGCTGCTGTATAATTTACTAAACAAAATGTATTGCAGCTGTAGGCCACAACTTCTTCAGCTGTCGGCACATAGTAGCTGATTATTTATTGTTGGTAGTTAAAATTATGCCTTGGTTTTATTTCATAGCAACAAAAAGGTTATTTATAGCCTCAGTTGGTCAAAGAATGACATGGCCTCGCCTGCTTCACTGGAAGTTCCAATGACTAAAGAAGTGGGTGATTCTCTAACAGCTCTTGGTGAGATAAATGCAACAAGTTGCATCTAGCCTCGTTTTCAAAGTGAGGGTAAGCACAAGGTCTCATGTGAAAGTGAGTTTTATTTCAACGTGAATGCAAACTCATTTCCATATGAAAGACTTGGCACATACCTGGTGAAAATCTTTGAAGGATCTTTAAGGATCTGCAAGGATCTTCACGAGGATCTTTGTGAGGATCTTTCTCAAGATCTTTAAAGATCCTGGACAAGATCTTTATGGATCCTCAAGGATCTTTAAGGATCTTAAAACTTCTTGCCAGGATCCTCAAGGATCTTGCCAAGGATCTTGATGGATCTTCAAAGATCTTCAAGGATCTTGCCAAGATCTTCAAAGGATCTTGACAAGATCTTTGCAAGATCCTCTAAGATCTCAATAAGATCCTTAAGGATCTTTAAGGATCTTCAAAGTTCTTGTAAAGATCCTTTAAGAGCTTTGAAAGATTTTCTTTTATTGTCAAGATCTTTAAAGACTTTTGTAAGACTTTGCAAGATCTTCAAAGATCTCTGCAGGAACTTAAAAAGATCCTCAAAGATCTTGCCAAGATCTTCAAAGTTCTTGTTCAGATCTTTAAAGATCTTTGCAAGATCTTTGCAAGATCTTCAAAGACCTCTGCAGGAACTTTAAAGATCCTCAAAGATCTTGACAAGATCTTCATAGTTCTTGTTCAGATCTTTAAAGATCTTTGCAAGATCTTCAAAGATCTCTGCAGGAACTTTAAAGATCCTCAAAGATCTTGACAAGATCTTCATAGTTCTTGTTCAGATCTTTAAAGATCTTTGCAAGATCTTCAAAGATCTCTGCAGGAACTTTAAAGATCCTCAAAGATCTTGACAAGATCTTCATAGTTCTTGTTCAGATCTTTCAAGATCTTTGCAAAATTTTCAAAGATCTCTGCAGGAACGTTAAAGATCCTCAAAGATCTTCATAGTTCTTGTTCAGATCTTTAAAGATCTTTGGAAGAATTTTAAAGGTCTTAAAAATCTTATCAAGGATCTTTGATGATCTTGATCATTAAATGAATTTTGCAAGTTCTGCAGGGACAATTTGGAAAGGATCTTGCTTAGATCTTGAAATACCCTCAAAATATTTGTTAAAACCCTTACCAAAATGAACTATACTATAACTAGAATTATTTTGTACTCAAAGTATACTGAAGCAATATACTTAAAGTATGCTTTAAACTGCTACTAAAAGTAGACTTTTACTATACTTGTTTCCACCTGATTTTGGAACATCAAAAGTATACTTAAAGTACACTGTGCAGTATACTTAAAGTATACTTACATGACACAACTACCACCACACTACAATGCGAGTGCAGCATACTTTAAGTATACTCAGCAGTTATTTTCCTACCCTCACAGTAGCACAAATAAGGCCCAGAGTATTACATATATAATTATAATGCAAATTCAAAGACAGTCTCATTTATTTGTTTCAGTAGTTTTTATTATTATCTGCATCACAAAGGGCCATTTAAATGACTTTTTCCACAAAGTTCTCAACAACAAAAACCATGTATTAAACTACTAGGAGTTCCTGGGAATTTCTTGGAATACTGTATCTTCATTGGAATGAGTGAGAAAAACTTAGAGTTTAGACCAAAATTTTGGGCAACAGGTGGAATGCTTTTGAACGAGGTCAGAAAAATAAAAAAAGAATAGCTTGAAGTAAGTGAGAAATAGAAGTACATGTACTAGTGCACATGTGGAACACAAGAAACAATTAAGGTTATAATATCCTGCTCCTGTATAATAATATTAATATATATTCCAGCAATTCAGAAATGTGCTGGAAACTACAAAAAATCCATAATTGTAGTCGAGCTATCAACAGTTACTACCATAGCTCACAGACAAAAAAATAGAAAACAGATTTCAAAGCAGTTACATTTTTTTATTTCATGCACCCAAACATTATATTAAGGACTATGCCTACTATCGTTATTGAGCATACGTTCTGCTAATCTCGAGATACTCGCATTTCCTATGGGTAATGCTTATTAATAGAGAGATATTTTTGCGCGATTCAAAACCATGCGGAGAAAGCAGAATTTAGCAAGTGCTCGTGGTATCCTAAAAGAAAATTGGGGGTAACCATGCATTTTTCAGAGATAATTCAGCTTTAATTTGGAAAAGAACGCCATACATTGCTTTGTATTTTAAAACTTTTTACAAATATTGTTGATTAATTATCTTCAAAAAATGCGTGGTTACAACCAATTTTCTTTTTGGATTTCAATAACACTTGTTATGATCTGCTTTTCTTGTATATTCAGTAAACCGTGCAAAAATACCTGCGAATTAGTAGGCACCGTCCTTAATTCATGTCAAAATCTTTGGATTGGGTTCTTGTTTTACATTTAAATATAAAAAAAGCTCTTAAACATTTCAGATAAACCACAGAACTATAACAAGTCTGTAAAGAGAGATCCACAAATTCATCAAACCATATTTGGTACAGGAGACAGAATTGGCTGCTAAGCATTTTTGTGTGCTCTAAAGGGCCTTTCCCTTTTGTGCAGAATTTTTCTTTATACTCTTTCATGGCAACTAAAAAAATACAGTAGATATACTTCAATGATGAATGTAGTGATTCCTCAAAATAACTGATCATTTCTATTACAATTAAAGTGTGCGAAGAGTAGACTCATAAATTTGGGTCTCTTTACTTACAAACCTCAATAATAGCTTTTCTGCATTGATTACAGTACTTGAAATAAAAGTGACAGCATTATTTTAGCATTTTTACGAGAAGGATTCATTTGTCAATCGTGTACATGTAACTTGCCGCATGAGCACTTTTTTCCAAATCATTTGCTTCACCATTTGATCTAAAACTTCATTATTCTTGTTAAAGGTTTACCTTTTTTTTTTACAGGGTTATAGCATTTAAGGCAAGTTAAGTATCCTAGTTGCTTGACAATTGACTTGAAGGTCTGAAAATGTGAATTCTACAGGCATGTAAATCGTTCCTCATTTTGAAGACAATAAGGCATCAAATCACATGTTATTCGTTTAAAATTAACGCTTACCTTTTTACTTCAGTTGCTGTAAGCATTTCCTTGCCTGGATCGGCATTTTAAAGACAAAAACTAACAAAAAAATCGTCACCATACAATGCAAACGTTTGAATAAAACCGCCAAAAATCTGTAAGAGCTTGGACTGGTTATACATAACGTATCTACCCACTAGTTATCGCTTACTGCTGACCAAAACCAAAACGGCACACTAGTTTCCAGTCCGGTCTCTCATGTGTTATTCAAGATGGCGGGAGATGGCAGAGGATGACAATCTTTCTACAGATTCATTTTAAATGAGCAAGGTTTGAAAGATACTGGAGTTCATTGAAGGATTAAGTGCTCACTTGGAGTGTGTAGTTTTCAAGAGTAATGCTTCGACATTTTCCTTTTGGAATAAGGCCGATTATGAGCGCATGAAACAAGGTAATCTGATGATATTTCTCACAATCAGAATAAAAGCTTTCTTTTTCATTTCTCCGTGTACAGAGTGATTTGATGTTTCAAAGTTTGGAGCCTTTAAAGAACATTGCTTTAGCTAAGTACATGTATTATGAATAGTGAATTAACTCGAAAGATATCACATTGACATGCTTTGAATGAGACCAAACCTTCTTATACATGCATTGAGAATTACGCTCCTTTTTTCAAGGCACCAAATGAAATCAAATCCTGAAAGGGTGCACTTAAACTTTGATTGTTGTCTCGCTGGAACATTCATTACTATTGCACAAAATTGCTAGTAGTTTGTAGTAAATATTAATGACACCAACGAATTAACTAATTTGGTCATGTGCAAAATGGATGGATGTATAATTATGCGATGTGCAAAATGGTGTTAATAACCACAATACTGATTTTCTCTTACTCTGAAGACTTTCAAAAAAAATACATCAAGTCTTCCAAGTAATTAAGGAAGTATTTTCTCTTGCAGAAGTACATTTTCAGTATACTTAATTCCTACTTCAAAAACAGTTGGCATATAACATCACAGATTAACTACACAGAATGTGAGGACCAAAGGAAAAAAAGTTGTGCTCACAAGCTTGAATTGAGCATACATACATACATAATTACATATTACATAGATTTTTTTTTCTCGAATTTAAGAGTTTATTAGCAGCATGATTTTAGATTCTGATGCTCATGCTAGTTTAATACTTTACCTTTTGTCTCTTGATATTATTTATGGTAGCCATGATCTCCTGCATGATATATTAAGGGAACTATCGAGCTAATCTGATTTAACCCTGTCTTTGCATTGCAATGAATGAGACAGCAAGTCACAGCTGTTGCAGATTTGAAATAAAGTAATAAACTGTAAAAATAATTATAAAGTGGTTCTCAGTTGTTCTTACTATATCAGCTGACAAACTGAATAATGTGCACTACTTTGAACAAGGTATTAGCCATACCTGTTGGAAAGTCTGACCTTTTTCTGAAAGATCCTCATTCAGGATCTTAAGAATCCTAGGAAAAATCCTGTTTACTCTTACCAAGTATCTTTGCAAGATCTTGATAAAATCCTTGAAGATCCTCAAGGATTCTAGCAAAGATCTTTGCAAGATCCTTCAAAAAATTCGTTTAAGATCTTTGAAAGATCCTCATTGAATCCTCAAGGATCCTCAAGGATCTTAGCAAAGATCTGTGCAAGATTTTTGAAAACATTCCTTAAAGATCTTTGCAAGATCTTGATAAAATCTTTGAAGATCCTTTACGATCTTAGCAAAGATCTTTCCAAGATCCTTGAAAAGATTCCTCAAAGATCTTTGAAAGATCTTGACTGAATCCTCAAGGATCTTTAAGGATCCTAGCAAATATCCTGTAAGGATCTTACAAAGGATCCTTGCAAGATCTTCATAAGATCCGTGAAGATCTTGGAGGATCTCAGCAAAGATCTTTGCAAGATCCTTGAAAAGATTCCTTAAAGATCTTTAAAAGGTCCTCAATGAATCCTTAAGGATCTTTAAGGATCCTAGCAAAGATCCTGTTAGGATCTTAACAAGGATCTTTGCAAGATCTTGATGAAATCCTTAAAGATCCTGAAGGATCTTAGCAAAGATCTTTACAAGATCCTTGAAAAGATTCCTCAAAGATCTTTGAAAGATCCTCATTGAATCCTCAAGGATCTTTAAGGATCCTGGCAAAGATCCTGTAAGGATCTTACTAAGGATCTTTGCAAGATCTTGATAAAATCCTTAAAGATCCTGAAGGATCTTTGCAAAGATCTTTACAAGATCCTTGAAAAGATTCCTCAAAGATCTTTGAAAGATCTTCATTGAATCCTCAAGGATCTTTAAGGATCCTGGCAAAGATCCTGTAAGGATCTTACTAAGGATCTTTGCAAGATCTTGATAAAATCCTTAAAGATCCTGAAGGATCTTTGCAAAGATCTTTGCAAGATCCTTGAAAAGATTCATTAAAGATCTTTGAAAGATCTTTACTGAATCCTCAAGGATCTTGAAGGATCCTAGCAAAGATCCTTGAAAGATCTTTTCTATTAAAGATCTTTGAATTCCTTTTAAAGATCTTTAAAGATCGTTAAAGATCTTTAAAGGATCCTTGAAAGATCCTTATCTTTAAGGATCTTTGACAGGTCCTTAAAGATCTTAAAAGATCCTCAAAGATCCTGTAAGGATTTTCACCAGGGATACCCAGGCAACTTGGCAGTGGCCTATTAATTTTGTTTCCTAATTGTTTTTTTTTTTTTGCTGATCCTGTGTGCACTAGACTCATGACATTCAAGTAATGTTTTCTTACTAGTTAGTTT
>NC_090896.1:36680785-36690785 GCF_036669925.1 Montipora capricornis
AAGATAGTAAGGACAGAGCAAATCTGACAGGTCAAGACGTATCAATTATCAAAAGAAAAGGATGGAATCTGGAGGGTAGCAAAATATTATCCAAGAACGGAAAAGAAATTCTTCAAAAATATTCCTAAAGCTAACCCTAACTGTGCTATACACGAAGAACAAAAGTCAATCATCAGCAGAGAAAACAGCCCGAGTTTGAGCCTATTAAAGCAAAACGATTCCTAACGCATTTGCAAATGGACCTAATGGACCTTAGAAACTTACCATATACATGTTCATGTCATCGCAAACACAATTGGAGTCTCGACATGATTGATCATTTCACAAAATATTTATGGCTTTATCCATTGAAAAACAAGCAAGCTGAAGGTGTATTGGAATGCTTGTCTCTGTCTGGTAATTTGGATTCCCTCAGAAAATACACACTGGCAATGGACGGGAATTTAAGAATTCTCTGATGTCCCAATTCTTCAGGAACACCTGCATCACTCAACTTCATGGAGCTCAAGAAACAAAGTCCAAATCATTGGTGTCAGGTACTAGGGGAAGCTGCTTACAAAATGAACACTGTGGAACATGAAGCAATAAAACAAACACCATATGAATTGGTATTTGGCATATCACCACGGAAAGAAACCAAAACTACCCCAGATAAGAAACATGATCCACATTCTATATAACAAGAAGAAGAAGAAGAATGCAGAACCTGCACCTAAACGTGCTTGCTATTCACTTAACAAGTCAACAAAGAAGATAAGGACAACTCAACAGGAAAACGATAGAAACAAACAAAGGAAATACAACAACAAAATGAAAACAAGTAACCCTGTTATACTATTTCAATCCAAGTCAACAACTTTGTCAAAATAAAAAATAATAAAGTGGACAAAAGTACATTGCACCCAAACATACTTCTTGGTAAAGTAATTGAAAAAGAACATGGATTTATGAAAGTTGCAACCAAATTTGGAATTATTGACACTTGGATTGCACCAAACAGATTACAAATTACTGAAGATTATGAATGTGCCAGTAGACACAACTAAAACAATAAGTTTCACTGCCGCGTGCAAAAAATCACTTGACCAGAGTGACATATATAAAAGAGGTGCAAAAACAAGGAAATAACTTCTCATTGCTCAACTACATTCAAGTAATGGCTGTTTAATAAAGTTTAAAAAAGAAAACTCTGAATTTAATTCTTCAAGTACTTATAACCATAAAGGGGATTTCTGCTGAACTACATTTGTACAAGTAACTGTACATCATTCAATAATCTACGCTATAAAAAGTCAAATTTTGGATGTCTTCTTCCTTCCAAAAACCAGAAAAATAAAAATAAAACAAAGTTACATGAAAGTAATTCTTATTGAACAAGGTTTTATTTTTCTGCTGCTCTGAGATTAAAAAAAGCAGAATTGGTTATCATGCACAGTATGCCTAACCCCAACCTTAATGCTATCCATTTAAAATCACTGCTTATACTTAATAACAACCAAAGGCATTTTTTACAGACTAACTCATGAAAAACGTACGCTAACCACATCCCCTTACTACCAGCACCGATTTACTTACCAATATACACGTAATTGCTAACAATTGATGGACTTTTTGTTTATGTTTCCTGCTTTCAATTTCAACCTAGTTTAAAAATTGAAATCATTTCAACCCGAATTTCAAATTTACCTGTAACATTTGCTTTATTTGTTTTGCTTTCGATATTTGCAATTTTAATAACAGTTCCTCATTACCACTTATTATAATTCTGGCAAGAATTGTCATAAATCATAATGGTGGAAGAGGACGAACGCTGAGCAGATCATGTTTATCGCAAAAGTGTACCCAACAAGAGTTGAATCAGTTATTCCTCCAATTTTTCCGTTTGGTTGCTCTATATCCGAGCTACAGGAGACGCTGAAGTAAGACAAGAAGAAAAAACAAAGGAGACAATTATCATTCTTTATTCCTTATTTTAATACACCGAGACTTTATGTGTTATTGGACTACTTTATTAGCATATGTAGTTAATTTTAATGCAAACCCCACCTTCTTGTAACCCTAAAAGTCTTTTCGGCATCCATTCCAAGAAAATAAACCTCACCGTCCTCGTAAGATTAGCAAAAGATATTTCTAATCATACAGAGACAATTTCGGCCGGGGAAAAATGTCAGGAAATGACCTCTCCTATTCTTGTGAAAATGCACCTATCATGACAAGAAATCGTTTCGTTTTATTGTACAGGTTTTGATGAAATACTAGGATTTTTTTTTTTCTAAACAATCATATCTTCACCACGCGCAGTGAAATATGATTTTTATCATTAACATGTGAGGATATCAGCCAACAAAATGCAAGCTTCCCCTTCCATGTAAGATACTTTAGTGCTGTAATATAATTTTTCTTTACTACAATAACATTTTATTTGACTTAATTTGACATTATCTTGATAAGTTTCTCATAACTTTCACATCTCCTTTCACTTTTCACAACATGTGTGTTTTAGCGGTTGATGACCTTATTTTCATCATTTTGGAAATGAATAAAAGAGTCATTTTTAATCTGGACATTTCACCAGTATCTACAAAATAAACAAAATATTCCATGGTGGCTTGAGGATACGAATTTTATCTTCTCGTGCTGACAGTATCGCTCACGAGTGAGCGCAGTGAACAAAGGCGAGATCTACATAAAACAAGAGAGTTTATTTCCAGGGAGCAAGGAGTTTTTTCTTCAATGTGCTCTTCATAATTTGACGAACCTCTCGATACCGCCAAGAGTAAATCAAAGGATTTAACGACGAATTGAGGAGTTGGAGGAAAACTGTGACAAGATGGGCCGCCAAGAAAGACTGAGTACCCATGTTACCTGTTATCAGTGACAATAACAAACAGCAAAAATGTGGAAGATAACAGGCAACAAATACAACGTAAATATATAGGGCATTCAAGGCGAACTTCCTTTCACGGAGCAGCACATTTTCTTGCGAACGTTGCTGCAGAAATTGATTATGAATTTGATTCTGATGATATCTTGCCACTTTGTAAACACGAAAATTTGCAACTGTTGTCAACAGAAATCCGATTGAATAAAGAACCAATGGAAGTTTTGGGCTCAACGTTGTGAAGAAAACAAAAACAGAGGAACAGCTTGTCAGCCATATGGCAACCAAGGCTACAGTAACACGTTTGGAAGTCACAAGCTCTTGATATCTCAGATGAAGAGAAACAGCGAGAAATCTGTCAACAGCAATGGCGATAACATTCAAGAACGAGGCACAGACTAGAAGATATAAAATAACGCTGCAAAAGGTTCCAATCACTGGACAGAGTAATTCAAGGTTGGAGTTCACTGCCATTTGGAGGACCACTGCTAACATTACGTGAGCGAACAATCCCACGCCAAGGTCAGAGAGAGCAAGACTCAGAAACAATTTCCTCATATTAGCCGGCAGCAATGAAGTTTTCCTCAACGCTTGAATAGCCAGGGTATTTCCAAAGATTGCCACGGGAGAAAAAATTAAATTTAACACACATAGGGAAAACAGTGTTGTTCTGTGAGACTCAGCAATTGGTCCAATTGCATCCAAGTGGTGTCTGCAGAACTGCTCCTCCATGGTTACTTCAGTATTCAGAGTACCCGGTTTGGGTGAGCCAAGTTAACATTTGTTTATAAAATACTCCGTATCTCTTGCACTTCCTGGTAACTTAAGAGGTTGACAATGTTATCAAACAGCGAGTATGGGATCGGATTGGTTGCGAATAACAATGATCATGTTTCCAACAATTGTGTTTGAGGATATATTGAGACTTTTTCAACAGTCATTGACGTTTGCGTTGAATGTTTTAATCAAGAATCAGCTAGGGAATATATGTAATATAAGATACAATTAAGCCTGTGCATAGAAATTATGAAAATGAATTTAGTTCTCAGTGTAATTTATGGTGACGCCCAAACTAACAACTCAATATGAGCAACGTAACAATATTGATTATGAAGGGAAAAAAATTAATTAATTTTTATCGTTTCCTTTTGACGGGTGAGGTTTGGATCACTTTAAAATGAAGATAAGATGACTTCGATACCACTTCTTTTATCGCTAATCATTTTTGTTTGATTTGTTTGAATGAGTTGAAAGTTAGATATTAATAGCGTTCACATGGTGCCATCCCTAAGAGATCCCGGAATGGAAAGAAGTTGTTTTCCCTTGCTATAGCTAAAGAGAAATGTTTGCGACTGTCAAATTGTCAGATCGAAGATACAAAGTGTTGAATCTAATGTCTAGGTTAATGTTTGATTTGTTTGTAGATTTTTTTAAACTTTCTATTTACAGTGTCGGCAATGTGCCCCAATGCCAGAAACTTGACACTAGTCGTACAGTACATTGTCATTTGGCCTAAATAATGTCTTCTTAAGAAGTCTTCTTTGTTGTCTTTTCCATGGAGTCCAATGGCTGAATGTGAATTGGCTAGAATTTGAAATATTCTTTTCGTCTGTACCACGCACAAATCTGTTATATTCGTTGAGTATTTTACTGCCATCATCAGCAGTTACTGGCTTTTTCTTGTCTATATAATTCGGCGTTTTCCTTTCCGGTCGATTCCAACGGAATTTTTTCTGACTGCACGTTTTCAACTTTCAACCATTTTTGTGCTGTTTGGTAAAATGAATCCTCGATGTAGATTTACTCAATGCTAAACTCGGTCTTACAGACGGATATCAATTCCATAAGCTTTTAATAATACACGCCATTAATCGGTAGATAGATTCGCCATGTTTTCATGTGAGGCCACCCGGACAAATGATACATCAGTTGGCGAATGGTGGAATCCATTTTACCTGCCTCTCTTAACACAACTGGATTTAGTCCTTTGCTCAACAAACGAGCAAGTCCCACTTATAATTAGAACAGTTTGGTAGCTCTATAAAAGTGCAATAGGCATTTAAAAACTAGTTTATCTTAACACAGTCTACAGTTATCCTCTTTAGCAACGAGCTATTGATAGGCTAAGGATGGCATGGGAGTACGTAGCCGACCCCAAGTTACACTAGAATAGTTAATCCGTTGCATTGTATCACGTGAAAATACGTATCCTTCCATTTTCAGTACGAAACTGGTGGTTTGGCTGGAGCAGTCCTGATATTGTTTTTATCAAAACCGACTCACTTCCTAAAGACACTCGTTTCACATAGCTAATTTGTTAAGTTTAGCTTTCTTTTCGTTCGTAATCACTTTTTCGACTGGTTTCCGTATTTGTTTGATCCCTACACCGACACATCGAGCCACCATCGAAAGACTGCCATTGTTAATTAATAACCACCAAGGTTCCTCGGTGCATGTAGAGAGGGCCACGCACTCGTCCCTTTTCCCCCTTCATTTCCCGTGTGCTTCCCTTCCATGCTCGCCTCATTCTATTCAGATCAATCAGTCGTCAGCCTTGGTAGACCAGCTACTCCTTTTTCCTTTAAGATAATTAAACTGCACAAATACACAACAAAACTAGAAAAAAAGTGGTATCGAATATAAAAAAACATGCCCTCCATTATATTTTATCCTCTGGGAGCAAGGAAAATTTTCTTAAAGATAATATTCATAATTCCACGGACAGCTGGATAGCGCCAACAGTAAATTAAAGGATTTAATGAAGAATTAAGAGAAATGACAAAGATTGCGACATGATAGGCTACCAAGACAGAGTCGGGCAGGCTAGTTGCTTTTATTAAAACCAGAAAGCAAAAATTCGGGAGATAACAAGCCACAAATACAGCATAATTATATACAACAGTCAAGGCAGACTTCCGTTCTCGGAAGAGCACCAATGACTGCGAATTTTGCTTCTGAAATTGATTATGAGTTTGATTTCGAAGATATCTCGCCACTTCGTAAACTGGACAATATGCAACTGTTGTCAACAGAAATCCGACTATGAAAGAGCGGAAGTGGTTTTTCGCTTCAGTAGACGTTAATGGAACACAGGAGCCCAAAGCTCAGTGCGAGGGAAAGCCAACAAAAATATAAGAATTTGTATGGAAATCCCGATAAAAGACCTGAGAAGACAATTGTACGAAAAAAAAATCAATTAAAAAGCCCTTCATATCAATCCGCAAGCCGTGCAACTGAAGCCCTGCCACCCACGTCAGGTGGCTCTTAGTATCCTAATGGAATCGATAAAACGATGAAAAAGGGCCTTCACTATCAACACCACACGGCGACCGTTGAGTTTCCGCTTGTTTACGACTCGTTGTTTGTAGCTTGGTAACGAGTCTTTGTTTCTCTTTGTTTGTCGTCCTTGACGGCGTTATCAAACAAGGAGAAACAAAGATTTGTTACCAAGCCACATGGGTACAGGAATGAGGATAATGGTGTCGTCATGGTACCTAACAGGATCAGCCAATAAAGAGCAAGCTTCCCCTTCCATGTAAGATACTTTTGTCCTGTAATATAATCTTTTTCTACAACATAAACATTTAATTTGACTTTACCGTGATTTGTTTCTGTTTCGTAATTAGTTTGTGTTTTGGCGGTTGATAACCTATTTTTCACCATTTCGGAAGTGACTAAAGTAAGTCGTTTTTTTCTTTCTCTCTCCGCCCAAAAAAAAAAACCCATAGATGCTGCTCTTACCTGAGCTCTGTTTACTGGGCAATAAAATAAACACACAAGGCTGGAGCAGCATGGCTATGGACAATAGGTCCATAGCCGCTGTTTTTGAAACAAACAAAACAAGAATGAATTTTGTCATGATATGTTCGCCCAGTAAAGGTGCGGGTCAACACGAAATATATATACTACAAGAAAAAGTAAGCGGATCAGGGGAAGCAGGTGGGAGTCAAAACTAACTTCTTACTCCAAGCCATAGAGATGAATGGCGAGCACATGGTTTGACGGTTCATATGACTTGCCAGAAAACCCCCGGAGGAGGGGGGGGGGGGGGGGCTGAAATTAATGGTCATTGACACCAGGCCCCAACTCAGTTCCCCTTGATAATCAAATAAACCTTGGTCAAAGAGCGAAGACTTAAAAATTCTATTTGCAAGTAAATATTTTGTTTTGCAATCTGGACCTTTCATCAGTATCTATAAAATAAAAAGAACATTACATGGTCGCTTGGGGATATGAATTTTATCTTATCGCTCAGATGCTATCTTTTACAACTGAGAGCAGCGAACGAGTGTGAGATGCTATAAGCACGAAAAGATAAAAATCGCCCATCCCCGCGCGGCCATGTGTCCTCTATTTACTTTACGACAAACTGTACAATTACAATACACAAAACTGGAGAGTCAAATACATGAAAACAAGAGACCTTATTTCTAGGGAACAAGGAATATTTTCTTTAATATGCTCTTCATAATTTGACGCACCTCTTGATACCTCCAACAGTAAATCAAAGGGTTTAACGACGAATTGAGGAGAATGAAGAAAAATGTGGCATAATAGGCGGCCAAGATAGATTGACCACGCCTGTTACCTGTTACAACCAAAAACAACAAACAGCAAAAGTTTGGAAGATAACAGGCAACAAATACAACGTAAATATATAGGGCATTCAAGGCGAACTTCCGCGGGCGAAGGAGCATAGTTGCTTGCGAATTTTGCTGCTGAAATTGATTATGAATTCGATTCTGATGATATCTCGCCACTTTGTACACACGAAAATATGCAACTGTTGTCAATAGAAATCCGATTAAACACAAAGCCAGTGGAACACTCAGGTTAAGCGTCGTAAAGAAAACAAAACCAGAGGAACAGCTTGTCAGCCATATCGCAATTAAGGCTACAGTAACACGTTTGGAAGTCACAAGCTCTTGATATCTCAAATGAAGAGAAACAGCGCGAAATCTGTCAACAGCAATGGCGATAACATTCAAGAACGATGCACAGACTAGAAAATATAGAATAACGTCACAAACGGTTAAAATCACTGGACAGAGTAATTCAAGGTTGGAGTTCAATGCCATTTGGAAGACCACTGCTAACATTACGTGAATGAACAATCCTACACCAAGATCAGAGAGAGCGAGACTCAGGAACAATTTCCTCATATTAGCCGGCAGCAATGAAGTTTTCCTCAACGCTTGAATTGCCAAAGTATTTCCAAAGGCTGCCACGGGAGGAAAAATAAAATTTAACACACTTAGAGAAAACAGTGTTGTTCTGTGAGACTCGGCAATTTGTCGACTTTCATCCAAGTAGTGTCTGCAGAACTGGTCGGCCATGGTAACTTCAATATTCAGAGAACCCGGTTTGGTTGAGCCAAGTTAACATTTTGTTTAGAAAATATTCCATACCTTTTTCACGTCCAGGTAATTAAAGAGGTTGACAATGTAATCAACGTACGTAAACAGCGAGCATGGGATCTGATCGGTTGCGAATAAGAATTATGTTTGCAACAATTGTGTTTTAGGATATGTTGACAATTTTTAAAAAAACCATTGTCGTCACGTACAACGTGTTAATCAAAAATCAGGTAGGAATGTAAACATAAGATACTAATAAACCTGTTCATAAAAAAACGATGGCAATAAATTTAGTCCTCAGTGTAATTTATGGTGACGCCCGAACTAACAACTCATGCAGTGTGAGCAACGTATCAATAGTGAGTGTGAAGCGAAAAAAATAATTACATTTTATCGTTTCCTCGGACGGGTGAGATTAGAATCACTTAAAAATGAAGTTAAGATGACTTCAAAACCACGTGTTTGATCGCTAATCATTGTTAGCTACTGTTTGTGGTTACAAAAGAAATCTTTAAGTGAATTGCCTGAGTTGAAAGTAAAATGGGTAGCGTTCATATGGTACCATTCTTGAGTGATCCCGAAATGGAAGGAAGCCGGTTTAAGCCCTTACTGTGTGAGAATCTGTATTACTGTGAATCTTTTCGATTTCCGTGATAAGCTCTTCTACACTGCAGACATAAATGCGAAAACAGCTGAACAAGCAAACTAGACCCCATTTGTTTGTTTCATTTGTTTTTCTTGCGATGTTTGCAATTTTAATAACAGTTTTCTCATTACCACTTATTATAATTCTGGCAAGAATTGTCGTAAATTTAAATGATAATGATGGAAGAGGACGAACGCTGAGCAGTTCATTTTTATCGCAAAAGTGTACCCAACACGAGTTGAATCAGTTAATATTCCTCCAATTTTTTGTTCGGTTGCTCTATATCTGAACTACAGGAGACCCTCTGGAGTGAGACCAGAGGGGGAAAAAACAAGCTAAGTGTCATACATCCTGCAATGCATTCTAATTGGGTTGATAGGTCGAAAGAAAGAATCGTTACACTCATTCCTTATCGTAGGAGTACAATACACCCAGACATCGTTATTTAATCCTGTATTAGCGTATGTAGTTTTCTTTAATGCGAGCCCCAACTTCTTCTAACGCTAAAATATATATATTTTTAAATCCATTCCAAGAAAATAAATCTCATCGTTCTCTTAAGTTTAACAAAAGACATTTCATGAAGAGACAATTTCAGCCGGGGAAAATGCCAGGAAACGATTTTCCCTATTCTTGCTTACTTAACCAAAATAAACAGTAACCCGTTTTACTTTGAGACAAATTGCACAATTTCAAGGCACAAACTTAGAGATTAAACTACATGAAAACAAGAGAGCTTATTTCTAGGGAAAAAGAAATATTTTCTTCAATATACTCTTTATAATTTGACGAAGCTCTCTATACCGCCAACAGTAAATCAAAGGTTTAAAGACAAATTGAGGAGAAGGAATAAAAATGTGACTTGATTGACTGCCATGATAGACTGAGTACGCCTGTTACCTGTTATCAGTAACAATAACAAACAGCAAAAAAGTTCAACTACCGACAAAACAAGAAAAAAATTACCAACTACCGACTGAAAAAATATTAACCTACTACCGACATTAACAGACATTATCGATATTTGTTTTTAGAAAGAAGAGATCAGAAGAGCATTTTGTATTTTTTCTAGTTTGCGAAGTAACCACATCAAAGGTAACTGTAGAATTTTTTGTC
>NC_090896.1:36700785-36740785 GCF_036669925.1 Montipora capricornis
GTGTTGTTCTGTGAGACTCGGCAATTTCTCGAATTTCATCCAAGTGGTGTCTGCAGAACTGGTCGGCCATGGTAACTTCAATATTCAGAGAACCCGGTTTGGTTGAGCCAAGTTAACATTTTTTTAGAAAATATTCCATACCCTTTTCACGTCCAGGTAATTAAAGAGGTTGACAATGTAATCAACGTCCGTAAACAGCGAGCATGGGATCTGATCGGTTGCGAATAAGAATTATGTTTGCAACAATTGTGTTTTAGGATATGTTGACAACTTTTAAAAAACCATTTTCGTCACGTAGAACGTGTTAATCAAAAATCAGGTAGGAATGTAAATAAGAATAATAAGAATAAGATACTAATAAACCTGTTCATAAAAAAACGATGGCAATGAATTTAGTCCTCAGTGTAATTTATGGTGACGCCCGAACTAACAACTCATGCAGTGTGAGCAACGTATCAATAGTGAGTGTGAAGCGAAAAAAAAAATTAAATTTTATCGTTTCCTCGGACGGGTGAGATTAGAATCACTTAAAAATGAAGTTAAGATGACTTTAAAACCACGTGTTTGATCGCTAATCAATGTTAGCAAAAAAAATGTTTGAATGAATGGGTAGCGTTCATATGGTACCATTCTTGAGTGATCCCGAAATGGAACGAAGCGGGTTTAAGCCCTTGCTCTGTGAGAATCTGTATTACTGTGAATCTTTTCGATTTCCGTGATAAGCTCTTCTACACTGCAGACATAAATGCGAAAACAGCTGAACAAGCAAACTAGACCCCATTTGTTTGTTTCATTTGTTTTTCTTGCGATGTTTGCAATTTTAATAACAGTTTTCTCATTACCACTTATTATAATTCTGGCAAGAATTGTCACAAATTTCAATGATACTGATGGAAGAGGACGAACGCTGAGCAGTTCATTTTTATCGCAAAAGTGTACCCAACACGAGTTGAATCAGTTAATATTCCTCCAATTTTTCGTTCGGTTGCTCTATATATATCTGAACTACAGGAGACGCTCTGGAGTGAGACCAGAGGGGGAAAAAACAAGCTAAGTGTCATACATCCTGCAACGCATTCTAATTGGGTTGAAAGGTCGAAAGAAAGAATCGTTGCACTCATTTCTTATCATAAGAGTACAATACACCCAGACATCGTTATTTAATCCTGTATTAACATATGTAGTTTTCTTTAATGAGAACCCCAACCTCTTGTAACGCTAAAATCTATTCTTTTTTCTATCCATTCCAAGCAAATAAATCTCATCGTCCTCTTAAGGTTAACAAAAGACATTTCATGAAGGGCCAGGAAACGATTTTCCCTATTCTTGCTTACTTAACCAAAATGAAACAGTAACCCGTTTTACTTTGAGACAAATTGTACAATTTCAAGGCACAAACTTAGAGATTAAACTACATGAAAACAAGAGAGCTTATTTCTAGGGAAAAATAAATATTTTCTTCAATATGCTCTTTATAATTTGACGAACCTCTCTATACCGCCAACAGTAAATCAAAGGTTTAACGACAAATTGAGGAGAAGGAATAAAAATGTGACTTGATTG
This sequence comes from Montipora capricornis, assembly GCF_036669925.1. Lineage (NCBI taxonomy): Eukaryota > Metazoa > Cnidaria > Anthozoa > Scleractinia > Acroporidae > Montipora > Montipora capricornis. The sequence continues at coordinate 36,702,349 of NC_090896.1, forward strand.
ACTGCCAAGATAGACTGAGTACGCCTTTTACCTGTTATCAGTAACAATAACAAACAGCAAAAAAATTCAAGGAAAACAGACAAAAAAAATACAACATAAGTATGTAGGGAATTCAAGGCGACAAATGCTACCGACTACCGACAAAACAAGAAAAAAAATACCGACTACCGACAGAATCAAAGGGAACCCATGGCTAAACTCGTGGATTAAGTAATCTAGAGATGTAACATGTTGGTGAACTTGCAATTATTGGTCAATTGTAAAGGCTATTAAAACAAGCTGGGTTCATAGCGTGCAGTCGCTCTCATCTCATTTGGTGTAGGCTTTGTATATATTACAAAGGCATATGTCCAGAATAGCTAGCTTGGCAAAGTGGCAGGTGAACACGATGTGGTATAGGCAAAGGAGTCTAAAGTCATAGTACTAAAGTCAACTCCACTTCAATTTAGGGAGACGCTTGGTATTAATGGTCGTGTAAAAGCTACAAAAATCAGCCCAATGCAATGCACAATCAATGCGGGCTGCCACAATGGATGCACTCACGCTGATTGCGCGGTTGCTATTTCAATATGGCGATGGGCTCGGACTGCGCGGTTACTATTCCAACATGGCCTCGGGTTCGGGCAGTCTCGTTCGGGCCGACTAATTACGAACAGTGTCTACACCTGAGTGAGTGACGCATTTGTATACCGGAGTCCCCGCAAGAAACCCGTTTCTACGCTTCGCGTATCCACGAGTTTAAAAACATATTAATCGACTACCGACATGGACCGAGATTATCGATATTTGTTTTTAGAAAGAAGAGATCAGAAGAGCATTTTGTATTTTTTCTAGTTTACTAAGTAACCACATCAAAGGTAGCTGTAGAATTTTTTTTCATCTCCTTCCTTTTTGGCCAGAGAAGAGCGAGGTCTCATTTCGCAGAACAACTTCCGATACTCGAGCTCACAAAACCTCCCGCTGTAAGATTTCACCTTGTTAACACCAAACTCGTACCCAGAGTCCTCGGGCTTCTTAGTCAGCGGGTGAGCGCCCGGAGAGACTCTGGGATAATCGACTTGAACTACATTTTTGATTAGCCGCTTGCGTAACAATGACAGTCCGACAGGAAGTCGGTAAGAAATTCGGAAGCCCCAGAATTTGGAGGGAGATTAAAAATCTAAAACTAGTTTCAGTGCTGTTTGTTTTTTTCTACCTCAGAAATATGTAAATAACAAAAATAAAAAACCACGAGGTTTGAATTATGTCTTATACCATACGGGAATTTTCCCACGCTGCTAAAAAGTGATTACTGTTGCAGTTGCAAAAGTACCGTGGGAAAACATTATATCTGACAGTCTCTTTGAGGAGAAATCCGTGGAATATCGTCTTGTCGAAGCCATTCAGAATTACGCAAACATCAAATCGTAGAAGAGGAGGACATTTGTGTCGTTTCCACAAAAATTTGTCGATCGTGTTGCTTGCATAATGACATTTTGAACGATGGAATGTACGCTGAAACACTAAAAATACACTTACCGAAAGCGTCAGAGGTTTCATCTTCACTTGCTCTTACAGCAAACGAATGATCATTTCTCCAGTTTCTTTGTGTGTAAGGCTAAAATTATTGTTTCTCGAACACTTTCAACCCGCCATTTCTACTGTTTACGGTTTTGTCTTTTCTGTTTCCGGTTAAACTGAAGCATACGTAATAAGACCGGAACCCACCTTTTCTGGGAAAATGGAGTCGATTAACCCAGAGTGTCTCCGGGCGCTCACCCGCTGACCAAGAAGAGGAGTCTGGGTACGAGATTGTGTTACCACTTAATACCTGATGAAGGCAGGAGAGAGCTCAACGGTAAGTCGTAGAACGCTACTATTAGTCTGAATGGTTTTGGTACAATCGTGAAGGAGTCCATAAAGCGTACACCCAGATGGGGCAGCAAAGTACTATACGCATGACAGGTCGTACTATCCTTTCGCTCAATATGCCGTGCCCCTTTCAGCTGTTGCAACGATGGCACCTTTGCCAAGTGAAGGAATAACAGAAGAAGAGAAACAGAAGAAAGAATGGTTAGAGAGCAACAGACCAGTATGCCATCGGACTGTTAGGAGTGAGACAACAAAAGATAAAAGTGGGGCCTTGCCGCCTGCTGTCTTCGCTATTCAACCCACCGGCAACGAGTCTGAAGAGAGACTTCCATTCCCTGAGAAAATCAATATCTTTAAATCAGAGAATTCCGTACCTCAACCAGTTGTCAGTGTACAATTTGTGGACGATGGGATGTTTCTGAGATGTTCGAAGCTTTCACAAAGAGATGCAAATTGATGATATATAAGACAAATTCTGATGACGACGAAACCAAAAATAAAGAACATCTAGAACTTATCAAGAGAGCGTGTATTACCCGATCCGGCAGAGCTGTTTGTGCATTTGGGCGTCTCGACTTGTGACTGTAAGTAGTGAATTACAGTTGTCTTTATGACGCTTGCAACGATAATATTACTTCAAGAGAGGATACTGGGACGGAGAAGCTGGGGTATACAAACAAGAACAAAGCAGAGTTCATTAATGAACTTTAAGGTGATTCCTTAGTAATAGAAGTTGTCATAAGATTTTCTTTAAACTTTTTTCGATTGTTCCCTACATTATGGTGACTCGAAATGTGCAATTAAAAAAGTAGTACTGCCTGTCACTCCCCTGCTAAGCGGCATCTTTGTGCATAGAGTCTTGTTAGCATATTTTTTTCGGTTTGAGGGGGTTGAGGTAGTGGGTAGATTTTTCTGGTGCATACAGGAGAACATTAACTTGCAATGGCGTCGAAAGTCATTGTAAGGCGAATGGCGTTTTAGTGCATCTTTAAACAAAATATACCTTTATGGAGCTCAAAGAATGGAACGTCAATTGGATAAACAAGACAGGCGTTGAAAATAAATATGTGGAATCTTAAAAGCGACGAGTAACGGACTTCGACGACAATCTTTCGCCCATCGAGCCGAAATCAAAGTGAGCTGAATTTCTAATATTTTGCCAAGCCAAGTGTGGTGTTATGTACAACACTGAGACCAAATGGGAAATTCTCTGGTAACTTATGAGTTCACCAAAGAGAAAGAAGGAATAAAACACCCTTAAGTGGATCTGTGATATCTTTTTTCTGTCTATTTAATTTAATAATTTATTTACTTATATAGCGCCCTTTAACATTTATAGATTGATCAAAGGCGCTTTAAAATCCAAAAAAACTAATATTTACAATAGATAATTACAATAAAGATGCTATTTACAATAGATAATTAAAATAACAGTACTAAAATAAAATAATAATAATAATAAATAATGAATAAATGAATGAATAAATAAAAAGTACATAAATAGAATTTAAAATACAGATAAGATCGTAATGCAAATCTAAAACGCTCGCTTAAAAAATAAGTCTTAAGAGATTTCTTAAATAGCGCTAGCGAATCAATCGTGCGGATGTGCGCAGGCAAGCTGTTCCACAGCGCAGGCGCAGAGGCATGAAACGAGCGGGCACCTAAAGTTGTGCTCATAACCCCTTTTGGGCGTGCTAAAAATATTGTATCATTATTTCGTAGTGAATATCTAGACGATGATCTAATACAGATAAGGTTACTTAAATAACTAGGATCCATGCCATGAATCGCCTTAAAAGTAATCACCAAGATCTTGAATTGAGTACGATAATTTACTGGCAGCCAATGAAGGTTGTAAAGTACAGGATTAATGTGATCGAATTTCATTGTGTCCGTTATAAGCCTGGCTGCCCTATTCTATATGCGTTGTAATTTCGATAGCTGGTACTTGGGTAACCCATATAATAGACTATTGCAATAATCCAGCCTTGAAGTTACGTAAGCATGGACTAATGATTGTCTGCATTCCTTAGACAAGCATTTCGATATACGCCTAATGTTATGAATGTGGTAGAAGGAGGCCTTGCATATCTGGTGAATATGGCTGTTCATCCCGAGAGATTCGTCTAACATAACGCCGAGGTTCCTAACACTGGAAGAACGATCAATCTTCTGGTTGCCAACTTCTATGCTAGAAGAACAAAGTTTACTTAACTGCTGACGAGTTCCGATAGCAAGAAACTCAGTCTTCGTGTCGTTCAATAGCAACCGCCCATCAATCATCCACTTTCGAATGTCCTTAATGCATGCTTCCATAGCGCGATGCGCGACATCCTGGGCATCATCATCGCGTGGCCTGAAGCTGAGGTGGAGTTGGGTGTGATCGGCGTAAAAATGGACTTGGGGAAGGTGACGTTCAATGGCATTTTGTATTTATTTGTACTAAGCTCTGTACAGTCTACCGGTAACAATCGGAAATTTCACTAATTCTTGTTAACCTTCAATGGCATCGAAATTTATTGTAACGCAATTGGTGTTTTAGTGGTCTTTAAACAAAATATACCCTCATGGAGCTCAAGAATGGAACGCTAATTGGATGAACAAGACAGGCGGTGAAAAATAAATATCTGAAATCTTTAAAACGACGAGTAATGGTCTTCGACAACAGTTCCATTTTTCGCAGATGGATATCAAGTCTGCTTTATTTCTAATATTTTACTAACCTGGTATTATATACAACACTGAAATCAAATGGCAATTTTTTTTTGGATTTAACAAACATTGAAGGAATCGAACGCCTTGAATGTATCACACTGTTTACTGAAGTCGCATCGAAGTTGTCTGGTAATTTACATTTATTTTGTACTCAACTCTGCAAAGGCAAAAAAAAAATTGGAAATGTAACAATGAAAAATTATTTGAATGAAAGCTTGTTGTCTCTTTTGTGCTTCGTAATTTACGGTCAAGGTTCTTTCGAAAAGGTTTTTATGTGAACTGTCAGAAATTTAATTAATTGCGTATGCTTTGTGACACGGATTGTGTGTCTTGTTTGCACGCGCGCTATTGAGATAGGAAGGATTTTTTGCCTCGAAAAGCAAATATGTTGTTTGTTTCAATAAATTTTTCGCTGGAAAAGGCTTTTGTGAGATTTCCAGCGTTTGTGAATTTAACATGTGTAATTTTCAAGCATAACAAATTTGCATACGTGCGTTGAAATGTGATACGAGAGGATTTTTGTGGCAGTGCGCTGTAAGCAGCGCGTGCATAAGTCACGAAAATAAATAGGTCTGTTGGAAGCGTGCTTGAATTTTAACTAAATGAGCACCAAAATCAGCAGAAAATTGTGACGCTGATGAATAATTAAGTAGCTGCTATTTCCAAAGCAATGGAAAATACCGGTAATAAAAAACCTCGTCTTAGAGAGTAAATTTTTGACTTTGCAGAAACAATGTCAACCTCAAGAGTTGGGCTATTGTGATCTTTACAACACTTGAAAGAAAAAGAAAACTGACAAAAAAAAAAAAAAACCCGGTATCTTGCCATCATTTGACACAGATGCTTCACTGTTTCGCGAGTAAACACACCGCGTTAACTTGATCGCAGCGCCCGCTGAATTCGATGTCACTTTCGATTTTGCGATTTACTTGTGCAGCCAAAAGTACAATAACAAATTGAACGTAGCAAAAATCTCCCAAAATGTTTTTCGCTGATGGTAACTTTTTATATTCGAGACTCAAAATTAATGTCGGTTGTTTTCATGTCGTAAATTTTGTTGTTGATGGCAAAATCTATTATTCCCGATCGACCGTCCTGAAAACTTCCTTCTGCTCTTCCTAAAAACTGTGTATCAATATTTATTTACTTTCGCATCAATATTTATTTTGCATAAAGCAAGCTAACAAAATCTGAACCTATGTATTTTGAGCGTTAAAATGGAATTTTCGGTCCTATGCTTCTGTCACAAGTGGTATATTTTGTAGGTCACCCATCCGGATTCTAACCCCGCCGGCCAAGGATTAACTTCAGTGAGTTTTGTATTACAAAGCTGCCACACGCTCAGAGTGTACGCGCAAACTTGTGTTGAAAAGAAGTTGTGACGGAACTTGAAAATCATTAGCATGTCAGCCTAGAAGCCAATGTTTTTCGATTCCCTTTTATTTTCTTCAATCTTTCTGGGTTTAGTACTTTGCTAGTAACCACATATCTTCTCAGGGGGCTCTTTACCTAAGACTTCTACCATGGCACTACAGTCATATACAATACCAAAACAATATCGTGTTCTATAAGAGCTACATATTAAGCAAAGTCAACTTGAATCTCCTGGAAGACAAAACGTAGCTCAGTTGACAATATGGAATAAAGTGCTGTGTTACTGCACTACCACACGTAAGCAATGCGTGCCTATTTTTTCTAAAGATGACAAGAAAATTTTCTTTCTGACAAATGATTAATAGGCTGGTAGTCAGGTTTTTAACCTCAGATAAATATCTGCTTCGTCATATGAACGTTTGAGCCAAAGGGCCTCTGCTGGAACGACATCTGGGTGACCCCTTAAACGGTCTTAATAGGCGAGTTCACACTAAGGCCCAAGTAGGCCTTAAGTACCTTAAAAACTCAAGTGAACTTGAGACGGTCGATGCTTACTTTTAAAGATAAGCGTTCATACTAAATTGTAAAGTATGCTACTTGCGGGATCGCTTGTCAATCAAACTACGCGGCAAAACCCGACAAAGCAAATAGCAAGACTTTCAAACTTTCACCATGCGCCCTCAAAACGTTCGAATAGCATGCCTGATTTTGATTTTTACTTCTCTACTCTTGCGACAGCGGTCTTTCGGGCATCAACAAATGTATTGCTTTGCTTTGATGGAGGAAGCCTTTAGAATTAGCCCGAGAAATCGTCTGATGTTGCTTATATGTATGGCAGGAGTTTCACAGCAACAAAGACCGCAACTGAGAAGAAGAGCTTGGGTTTGGCCTGGACCACAGAACTGGTTTCGCCTTCTAATAGCTAATCCAGCACTGCATTTTCTTTGGAAGGAACATTTTCGTGTCACTCATGAAACATTTGAATACCTTTGTGACCTTGTAAGAGTAGATCTGCAAAAACAACAGACGCGGATGCGAGAGCCGATTAGCGTAGAAGAAAGGGTTGGTTTAGCATTATGGTGGCTTGCAACCGGCAACAGTTATAGAAGCTGTGGATTACAATTTGGTGTGAGAAGAAACGATGTCGGCTTCCGTTGTGATCCATGTTTTTGCTTCGCCAAGAAGGTTTGCGTGCACTAGCTTTTCCCGCCGTACAGTTGATTGACGTGTTATCGCTGTCAAGTGTTTTGATAGTGCGTAAGCACGCATTCGAGCACGGTAAAACTAGACTTGAGAGCGTACTTCGGCTTCTTTGAGGATAGGTCGTTTCCAAGGTTACAAAGTAAGGTACTTAAACCAAAATAACCCCCGTTCACACTCCAAGTATACTTAGGGCAAACTTAAGCCCTACTTATGTACCTAGTATTAACTCGCCTAACGACCCCTGACTTGAAAAAAATGCATGGAACGCTGCAGTTCAATACCACCCAACTCAGTTCCTTCTTGTTTTTGAATAATACGTACCACATGCAACCCAGAGTACGCTCATGGAGCATCTAGTCATATTTTAATTTTGTATTTCCAGTGGGGTAAAAATACCAATTAAATTACCATGAGACAGGAAAAACGTGAGAGATTCTTGTACTTGTAATCCAATGGCGTCATCATGTAAATATCCTATTACATTTAGTCCTTGTCTGAACGAACAGACGAACCAAGAAACAGCCAAATTATACAAATTGTACATAAGTGCATGCAAGCATAATGGCCTGCCAAGAAAGACTGACTACGCCTGTTACCTGAAATCAGTGACAATAACCAACAGCAAAAATTTGGAAGATAAAAGGCAACAAATAAAACGTAAATATATCGGATATTCAAGGCGAACTTCCGTTAGCGAAGGAGCATAGCTGCTTGCGATTTTTCCGCTGAAATTGATTATGAATTTGATTCTGATGATATCTCGCCACTATGTAAACACGAAAATTTGCAACTGTTGTCAACAGAAATCCGATTGAATAAAGAACCAATGGAATACTCGGGTTCAACGTTGTAAAGAAAACTAAACCAGAGGAACAGCTTGTCAGCCATATTGCAATTAAGGCTACAGTAACACGTTTGGAAGTCACTAGCTCTTGATATCTCAAATGAAGAGAAACAGCGAGAAATCTGTCAACAGCAATGGCGATAACATTCAAGAACGTTGCACTGACTGGAAGATATAGAATAACGTCGCAAAGGGTTAAAATCACTGGACAGAGTAATTCAAGAATGGAGTTCACTTCCATATTGAAGACCACTGCGAGCTTATGTGAGTGAAAAATCCCACGGCAAGATCAGAGAGAGCAAGACTCAGAAACAATTCCCAATATCAAAGATGGTGGTCCGCGCGCGCGAGCGGAGCTCCGCTATTAAATGGAGTAGTCATTTGTAGAAAAGGTGTCCAAATCCAGTGTTGTGAGGACATTTCATTACAATGGAAATTGTGGCGTGAATATATGGGCAGGTGGTAGATATAAAAAAAAGTTAAAACCTGCAAGCGCAAGGAAAGGCAATGGGGAGAAGGGGTTTTGAGAGAGGGGTGGGCAGGAAAAGGAGGAGGTAGTAGAGGGGAGATCTGGAGCCCATTTTATTCTTTGAAACCCTATGTTTCTTACTAACTCCTTCGTATCCACAACCCCCCCGAGAAGATAAAAGCGCGCCTATTTTTATGCACACACCATGAAGAAAAACTCCTTTTCAAGCATCAAACAATTTAGTTGATAAACGGGATTACACCAGGTAGAGTACAGATTAAACCTAAGGGCAAAGCGGAGTTCCATCTGATACCGCATTATACCTATCAAATCTGCAAACCGTTTCTAACTGAGTGATTAACCAGTTTGACGTAGTATGGTACTTCTATACAATAGCATCACAAAACTAGTATGTCTTAATTAACGGCACTGTTTACAGTTTTCATTTCCGCTAACTAGGGTATCCAAGGCCAAGGATAACAAGGGAATACATAAAACCCAAAGCTACTCTCAAATAGTCAATTTTCGAATTCCTTAACTGTTAAATGCTTCACGTCCAACGTGAAAAAAAGATTTATCCTAGTCTACAACACTGGTGGTGTGGATCAATCTATAAAGCACTGTTTTTAACATTCAGTAACTTGGTTAGCTTTGGTTCGTAATCGCATTCTTGTTTCTGTGATGTGTTTTCAAGTACTGGCGGAATGCAACATAAGTGAGAATTTTTTAGCAAGAGGTGTTGATGAACCCTGGCATTTCAGCGAAGGCCTGTAGTCCATATATGCATTTTTTACCGTGTTAAAATTAACGTGTTATTGGTCATGGAAGGAGTTTAGCTAGTTTGTTCGCTCGTCAGTCTGTGTGTGCGTGTGCATGATGTGCTCGCTTGTAATATTAGGGTTACGTTTTGTGTGTGATGAAAGAGTTCGCTCCGATACAGTATTCTTGCGACCAGAATGGGATTTTAGATGGTTTAGATGGTTAATTCATGCATCGACACATCCAACCTCTAACGGAATAACCACAAGCTAGAATTACTGTCACCTTTCTCGTTTTTGAATACCACTTGTTGATTTTGCTTCAATTTCTCTGTTTGCCTCTCCTCCACGTTCACCTCATTCGGGCCGATTACTCCTTTTCTATTACAAAAAGCTGCACAATTACATATCGCATAAGCTAGAAAACAAAATTCTTGAAATAAAAGAATCCCTTACATCTTTATCTTTGTAAATGGATAGTTATTTTAGTTTTCGTACACCATGCATCATTATATATTAGATATACTATTCTTAATTGTTTTATCTTTTATTTTTGGAGGGCAGTTTTTACATGAGAATTCAGTTTCCCCCTATTGCCTTCCTTCACCTATTGTAATGTTGTATATATCTTTTCTTTTGTACATTGGTAAAAGGCTTCATTAAAGTTAAACTTAAACTACATCACAGCTCATTCTTACGGAAACACAGAATACTTTCCTCAACGTGCTCTTCGTTATTCTGCGAACCTCTGGATAGCGCCAACAGTACATTAAAGGATTCAATGACGAATTGAGTAGAAGGAAGAAAATGTGATTTGATAGGCTGCGATGATAGCGCCACTCCAGTTTTCCGATGGCTGTAATAATATAAAGCTACAGTTGGGAAGATAACACGCCACAAATACAACATAAACATACACGGCATTCAAGGCGGATTTTCGTTCTCGGAGGACAACCCTTCCTTGCGAATTTTGCTGCCGAAATTGAAATTGAATTTGATTTCCGATGGTATCTTGCCACTTTGTAAACTTTAAGATATGCAACTGTTGTCAAAACAAATCCGATCGAGAAAAGAGCGGCAGTGATATATGGGTTGGACGCGGTAACCCTAAAATAAGATGAGACACAACTTGCTAGCCATATCGCAACCAAGGCTATTATAACACGTTTGGAAGTCACAAGCTCTTGATATCGCAGATGAAGAGAAACAGCCAGAAGTCTGTCAACAGCAATGACGGTTACATTCAAGAAGGAAGCGGACATGAGAAGATACATCATAATGTAGCAAAGAGTTAAAGTTAATGGACAAAGTACGTCAAAGGTGTTGTAGTTTGTCAATCCAATGCCAATTTTAACGACTACTCCGAGCATTAAGTGTGGGGGGGCGACAACAATCCCACGGCGAGATCGCTCAAGGCAAGAACTCAAGAACATTTGCCTCAATTTGTGTGGTAGCGATTGAGGCTTTCCACAAGGCACGAATAGCCAGAATAATTTCCAAAAGTTGAGTCCCTGCAAGAAACCCGTTTCTACGCTTCGGGTATCCCGAGTTTTAAAAACATATTAATCGACTACCGACATGGACCGAGATTATCGATATTTGTTTTTTATAAAAAAGAGATCAGAAGAGCATTTTGTATTTTTTCTAGTTTACTAAGTAACCACATCAAAGGTAGCTGTAGAATTTTTTGTCATCTCCTTACTTTTTGGCCGGAGAAGAGCGAGGTCTCATTTCGCAGAACAAACTTCCGGTACTCGAGCCCACAAAACCTCCCGCTGTAAGATTTCACCTTGTTAACACCAATCTCGTACCCAGAGTCCTCGGGCTTCTTAGTCAGCGGGTGAGCGCCCGGAGAGACTCTGGGATAATCGACTTCAACTACATTTTTGATTTAGCCGCTTGCGTAACAATGGCAGTCCGACAGGAAGTCGGTAAGAAATTCGGAAGCCCCAGAATTTGGAGGGAGATTAAAAATCTAAAACTAGTTTCAGTGCTGTTTCTTTTTTTTTCTACCTCAGAAATACGTAAATCACAAAAATAAAAAACCACGAGGTTTTGAATTATGTCTTATACCATACAGGAATTTTCCCACTCTGCTAAAAAGTGATTACTGTTGCAGTTGCAAAAGTACCGTGGGAAAACATTATATCTGACAGTCTCTTTGAGGAGAAATCCGTGGAATAAGGTCTTGTCGAAGCCATTCAGAATTACGGAAACATCAAATCGTAGTAGAGGAGGACATTTGTGTCGTTTCCACAAAAAATTTGTCGATCGTGTTGCTTGCACGATGGCATTTTGAACGATGGAATGTACGCTGAAACACTAAAAATACACTTACCGAAAGCGTCAGAGGTTTCATCTTCACTTGCTCTTACAGCAAACGAATGATCATTTCTCCAGTTTCTTTGTGTGTAAGGCTAAAATTATTGTTCTCGAAACACTTTCAACCCGCCATTTCTACTGTTTACGGTTTTGTCTTTTCTGTTTCCGGTTAAACTAAAGCATACGTAATAAGACCGAAACCCACCTTTTCTGGGAAAAATGGAGTCGATTATCCCAGAGTCTCTCCGGGCGCTCACCCGCTGACCAAGAAGAGGACTCTGGGTACGAGATTGTGTTAACACTTAATACCCTGATGAAGGCAGGAGAGAGCTCAACGGTAAGTCGTCGAACGCTACTATTAGTCTGAATGGTTTTGGTACAATCGTGAAGGAGTCCATAAAGCTACACCCAGATGGGGCAGCAAAGTACTGTACGCATGACAGGTCGTACTATCCTTTCGGTTAATATGCCGTGCCCCTTTCAGCTGTTGCAACGATGGCACCTTGCCAAGTGAAGGAATAACAGAAGAAGAGAAACAGAAGAAAGAATGGTTAGAGAGCAACAGACCAGTATGCCATCGGACTGTTAGGAGTGAGACAACAAAAGATAAAAAAGTGGGGCCTTGCCGCCTGCTGTCTTCGCTATTCAACCCCACCGGCAACGAGTCTGAAGAGAGACTTCCATTCCCTGAGAAAATCAATATCTTTAAATCAGCGAATTCCGTACCTCAACCAGTTGTCAGTGTACAATTTGTGGGCGATGGGATGTTTCTGAGATGTTCGAAGCTTTCACAAAGAGATGCAAATTGATGATATATAAGACAAATTCTGATGACGACGAAACCGAAAATGAAGAATATCTAGAACTTATCAAGAGAGCGTGTATTACCCGATCCGGCAGAGCTGTTTGTGCATTTGGGCGTCTCGACTTGTGACTGTAAGTAGTAAATTACAGTTGTCTTTATGACGCTTGCAACGATAATATTACTTCAAGAGAGGATACTGGGACGGAGAAGCTGGGTATACACACAAGAACAAAGCAGAGTTCATTAATGAACTTTAAGGTGATTCCTTAGTAATAGAAGTGTCATAAGATTTTCTTTAAACTTTTTTCGATTGTTCCCTACACTATGGTGACTCGAAATGTGCAATTAAAAAAATAGTACTGCCTGTCACTCCCCTGCTAAGCGGCATCTTTGTGCATAGAGTCTTGTTAGCGTATTTTTTTCGGTTTGAGGGGGTTGAGGTAGTGCGTAGATTTCTCTGGTGCATACAGGAGAACATTAACTTGCAATGGCGTCGAAAGTCATTGTAACGCGAATGGCGTTTTAGTGCATCTTTAAACAAAATATACCTTTATGGAGCTCAAAGAATGGAACGTCAATTGGATAAACAAGACAGGCGTTGAAAAAAAATATGTGGAATCTTAAAAGCGACGAGTAATGGACTTCGACGACAATCTTTCGCCCATCGAGCCGAAATCAAAGTGAGCTGAATTTCTAATATTTTGCCAAGCCAAGTGTGGTGTTATGTACAACAGTGAGACAAAATGGGGAATTCTCTGGTAACTTATGAGTTCACCAAAGACAAAGAAGGAATCAAACACCTTAAAGTGGATCTGTGATCTCTGTTGTCTGTCTATTTAATTTAATAATTTATTTACTTATATAGCGCCCTTTTAACATTTATAGATTGATCAAAGGCGCTTTAAAATCCAAGAAAACTAATATTTACAATAGATAATTACAATAAAGATGCTATTTACAATAGATAAATTACAATAACAGTACTAAAATAAAATAATAATAATAATAATAATATAATGAATAAATGAATGAATGAATAAAAAGTACATAAATAGAATTTAAAATACCGATAAGATCGTAATGCAAATCTAAAACGCTAGCTTAAAAAATAAGTCTTAAGAGATTTCTTAAATAGCGCTAGCGAATCAATCGTGCGGATGTGCGCAGGCAAGCTGTTCCACAGCGCAGGCGCAGAGGCATGAAACGAGCGGGCACCTAAAGTTGTGTGCGCATAACCCCTTTTGGGCGTGCTAAAAATATTGTATCATTATTGCGTAGTGAATATCTAGACGATGATCTAATACAGATAAGGTTACTTAAATAACTAGGAGCCATGCCATGAATCGCCTTAAAAGTAATCACCAAGATCTTGAATTGAGTACGATAATTTACTGGCAGCCAATGAAGGTTGTAAAGTACAGGATTAATGTGATCGAATTTCATTGTGTCCGTTATAAGCCTGGCTGCCCTATTCTGTATGCGTTGTAATTTCGATAGCTGGTACTTGGGTAACCCATATAATAGACTATTGCAATAATCCAGCCTTGAAGTTACGTAAGCATGGACTAATGATTGTCTGCATTCCTTAGACAAGCATTTCGATATACGCCTAATGTTATGAATGTGGTAGAAGGAGGCCTTGCATATCTGGTGAATATGGCTGTTCATCCCGAGAGATTCGTCTAACATAACGCCGAGGTTCCTAACACTGGAAGAACGATCAATCTTCTGGTTGCCAACTTCTATGCTAGAAGAACAAAGTTTACTTAACTGCTGACGAGTTCCGATAGCAAGAAACTCAGTCTTCGTGTCGTTCAATAGCAACCGCCCATCAATCATCCACTTTCGAATGTCCTTAATGCATGCTTCCATAGCGCGATGCGCGACATCCTGGGCATCATCATCGCGTGGCCTGAAGCTGAGGTGGATTTGGGTGTCATCGGCGTAAAAATGGACTTGAGGAAGGTGACGTTCAATGGCATTTTGTATTTATTTGTACTAAGCTCTGTACAGTCTACCGGTAACAATCGGAAATTTCACTAATTCTTGTTAACCTTCAATGGCATCGAAATTTATTGTAACGCAATTGGTGTTTTAGTGGTCTTTAAACAAAATATACCCTCATGGAGCTCAAGAATGGAACGCTAATTGGATGAACAAGACAGGCGGTGAAAAATAAATATCTGAAATCTTTAAAACGACGAGTAATGGTCTTCGACAACAGTTCCATTTTTCGCAGATGGATATCAAGTCTGCTTTATTTCTAATATTTTACTAACCTGGTATTATATACAACACTGAAATCAAATGGCAATTTTTTTATGGATTTAACAAACATTGAAGGAATCGAACGCCTTGAATGTATCACACTGTTTACTGAAGTCGCATCGAAGTTGTCTGGTAATTTACATTTATTTTTGTACTCAACTCTGCAAAGGCAAAAAAAAAAAATTGGAAATGTAACAATGAAAAATTATTTGAATGAAAGCTTGTTGTCTCTTTGTGCTTCGTAATTTACGGTCAAGGTTCTTTCGAAAAGGGTTTTGATGTGAACTGTCAGAAATTTAATTTAATTGCATATGCTTTGTGACACGGATTGTGTGTCTTGTTTGCACGCACGCTATTGAAATAGGAAGGGTTTTTTGCCTCGAAAAGCAAATATGTTGTTTGTTTCATAAATTTTTTCGCTGGAAAAGGCTTTTGTGAGATTTCCAGCGTTTGTGAATTTAAACATGTGTAATTTTCAAGCTTAACAAATTTGCATACGTGCGTTGAAATGTGATACGAGAGGATTTTTGTGGTAGTGCGCTGTAAGCAGCGCGTGCATAAGTCACGAAAATAAATAGGTCTGTTGGAAGCGTGCTTGAGTTTTAACTAAATGAGCCCCAAAAATCAGCAAAAAAATTGTGACGCTGATGAATAATAAAGTAGCTGCTATTTCCAAAACGAATGGAAAATACCGGTGATAAAAAACCTCGTCCTTGGAGAGTAAATTTTTGACTTTGCAGAAACAATGGTCAACCTCAAGAGTTGGGCTATTGTGATCTTGTGTTGACGCACACTTGTCAAAGAAAAAAGAAAACTGACTAAAAAAAAAAAAAAACCCCGGTATCTTGCCATCATTTGACACAGATGCTTCACTGTTTCGCGAGTAAACACACCGCGGTAACTTGATCTCGGCGCCCGCTGAATTCGATGTCACTTTCGATTTTGCGATTTTACTTGTGCAGCCAAAAGTACAATAACAAAATTGAACGTAGCAAAAATCTCCCAAAAATGTTTTTCGCTGATGGTAACTTTTTATATTCGAGACTCAAAAATTAATTAATGTTGTTTTCATGTCGTAAATTTTGTTGCTGATGGCAAAATCTATTATTCCCGATCGACCGTCCTGAAAACTTCTTCTGCTCTTCCTAAAAACTGTGTATCAATATTTATTTACTTTTGCATCAATATTTGTTTTGCATAAAGCAAGCTAACAAAATCTGACCTTGCTATGTATTTTTGAGCGTTAAAATGGAATTTTCGGTCCTATGCTTCTGTCACAAGTGGCAACATTTAACAATTACCTGAAAAAAATTAATCCTAGACTGATTTTCGTAATGGAAGTGATGTATAGATTTAGCCCAACCTAAAACCGGAGCTCCCGTGTTATGCTGCGGGGCTGGCGAAGCGAGCGGGCAGCACATAATCTGGATTTAAGAAAATAATATAAGCTGCAACAAATTTACGACTGCACCACTTTTGACCCGAATGCGTTGTATTTACTGACATCTCACTTTGAGCTTTGTATTTCATAGTTTGGCACAGTTACGCCTCCTTCGGGTCAAATTCTAGAATCATAAGAAGAACTGTAATGAAATTGTCGTTGATAAACTTGTAAAATGCATAGAAAACTGCCATGAAACCGTAAAGTGCATATAAGGTACGCTTGCCTCGTGCTTCAAGCCGCAGCCCTGATTATAGTTCTACAGACATTTCTGATGAGTAACCGGACACCCGCGATCTCGGTACAAGGGGAGTGTCTTGCTTTCTCATTTTACGTATACATCATGCCCGAATTTCAGATCAGGGCTTATCAGCTAGAATTTTGTATTTTCTTTCCGTTAACTTTCCTCAACTTCAACACGATATGGAAATGGGGCGGTCAAGGTTAAATTTTGGCACAATGACAATACTCTCATTCCCTCAACATAAAATAAGTCCCCCTGACTTTAATAAGCCGTTGATCAGTGTGGTTATCCATGCTAAATGTTGTTACTTTCAATGAAACTTACTGCAGCATTACTCTCACGAACTAATTGTAATTCATAACTCGAGTCATCCTCGAAAAGTCTAAAAGGCCTATTTGTTCTTGTACCCGCACTCCCATTCTTTTTTGACATATGACATCTATTAGATACACTAGTTTATTCTTACAATAAGTTAATCTGGCTTAAGGCTGCGAACCAATAGAACCTTGTCAGAGGTCAACTTAAAAAAAAAAAAAAGCTGACGTCGATGAGCTTTAAACTTGAGCTCGGGATATAGTCATGTGATACTGGCCAGGACATACCCTGTTTTGACAGGTGTCAATTAACCATACATGGATGTCCAATATCCAAGATGTACGCAGTAAACTAGCTGAAGTATGGCCCACATGTTGGGCACAAGTGTTCAATTATTGATTATTACTATTATTATATTATTATATTATATTATTATATTATTATATTATATTATTAATATTATTAGTATATTACATTTTCATATTTGCATACATGGACGTACGTCAAACGATGACCAAGACCAAATTTTCTCGCACAGATCAACACGTTCTCCCCTTGAAGTCACGATTATCGTGATTCTTAATTTCCTTTGAATTCACTATTGTCGTGCACTACCACACGTACGCAATGCGTGCCTATTTTTTCTAAAGATGACAAGAATGTTTCTTTCTGACAGTGCTTTATAGGCTGTAGTCAGGTTTTTAACCTCAGATAAATATCTGCTTCGTCATATGAACGTTTGAGCCCACGGGCCTCTGCTGGAACGACATCTGGGTGACCCCTAAAATGGTCTTAATGACCCCTGACTTGAAAAAAATTCCTGGAAGCGCTGCAGTTCAATACCACCCAACTCATCTCCTTCTGTTTTTGAATAATACGTACCACATGAAACCCAGAGTACGCTCATGGAGCGTCTAGTCATATTTTAATTTTGTATTTCCAGTGGGGTAAAAAAACAATTTAATTAGCATGAGACAAGAAAAACGTGAGAGATTCTTGTACTTGTAATCCAATGGCGTCACCATGTAAATATCCTATTAATTTGGTCCTTGTCTGAACGAACAACAAACGAACCAAGAAACAGCCAATTATACAAATTGTACATAAGTGCATGCATAATGGACTGCCAAGAAAGACTGACTAAGCCTGTTACCTGTAATCAGTGACAATAACCAACAGCAAAATTGGAAGATAAAAGGCAACAAAAAGAACGTATTTTATAAAATGCTAAAAAGGGCCTTAAAACTTGATCTAAAATTAAAAAGGTTTCCCAAATTTTCGAACCGTATCTCTGGTTCTTCTTCGGGGGACAATGAATCTAAAATTCAAAAATCACTGCTTCTTATTTTGGTTCCCAAGAGATCTGAACAGCGGCACATATGCCCTTGGGAACTCCATTCTTTCATTCACAGAGTTCTTATCGATGTTTGAGTGTAAAGACTCCGGAGAAATTCTGCGCTTGTAATTAGTTTCATTCCTTTCAAGAATTTTGGCCGTAGCGTGGATGGATGTCGTGCGTGGTTCTTTCGGCATGTTGTCGGATTGCCGACTCTTTACTCGCGGCACGCGCGGGATCATGTTCCACTCTCCTCGAAGCCCAACACCGTTTGCTCTCGCCAATGTAGGAGAAATCGCAGTCTTTGCATTCAACCCTGTAAACAATGCCTGCTATTTTTTCTTCCGATGGACGGTCCTTCGGTTTTTTGAAAACAGAAGCAAGTGTGCGTATGGGCTTAACAGCAGTCCTTATGTTGAAATGTTGCAGTGTGCGTTTTACCCTGTCCGATATCCCTTGAGCATAGGGTACCACGGCAAGGGCAGCCGGGTCAGGATGGTGGCTTTGTGGACCAGACCTTGGTTGGGCAGCATTTTCAATGAATTTGGTGGGATATCCATTGACCTGTAGGCTGTCCTGGACGTTGGATGTTTCCTCTGTTCTCAGGGCCTCGCTAGATGGGATGGTGTTCGCGCGGCGCATCAACGTGCTGACGACGGATCTCTTATGTTGTACAGGGTGGTGTGAATCAAATGCCAAGTACTTTTTGGTATGGGTGGCTTTTCGGTAAATACTTGCACCTCAACCTCACCATTGGGGAGGGTGGATAAATTAGTATACAGGAACGCGATGGTGGTTTACCGTCCACAGGTGTGGCGCGCTCTACTGTGAACTGGATGTGCGGATTGACAGTATTAAGATGGCGATGGAAATTGTCAAGCTCTGCCGACTTTATACACGCGTTTGAATCGTCAACATATCTGAACCACCAGCGGGGGGAGCCGTGAATGTTGACAAAGCCTGAACCTCGACGTGTTCCATTACCAAGTCGGCGATGACTACGCTCACGGGTGAACCCATAGCGCAGCCGAAAATTTGGTGATACAGAGTCCCTTCATACGAAAAGAAGCTGTTGTACAGTACGATTTTCGTCAGCTCTACAATTTGATTTTTGGTCAGTTTTGTCTTGTCTTTCCAGGTGTGATTCGACTCCAACTTGTTTTGGATGACTTTTAAGGCTAGATCGACAGGAATCGAAGTGAACAGGGATACAACGTCGAAAGATTTCCTCGTCTGGTCTGACTGTCTGGGTCTGTACGAAATCTGCGAATTCCTTTGAGTTCTTTATCGTGTAGCCATGATCTGAACGTAGGGGGCTGAGCAAATTCGCCAAATACTTGGAAACGTGGTAGGTAGGGGACCCGATACTGCTATTGATAGGTCTAAGAGGTATCGGTGTGGACGGAATGGCCAAGGTGTAGTGGTCGTCTTTTAATGTTAACTGGACTTTATGCACTTTTGGAAGGCCATAAAAAGCAGCCGCAACAGGATCACTGGGTTTGATTTTAAAATACTCTTTCTCCGTTAGGTTCCCCGACCTTTTTAGTTCTCCTAACCTCCTTTGTAGCACATTGGTGGTGCTAGAAACTAGATTGCGTCGCTTATCGGTCACAGGTAAGTATGTTTTTGTGTCCTGCAACATGGACGATATCTGCTCCTTGTAGTCTACTTTATTCATCACCACAGTCGCATTTCCTTTGTCAGCAGGAAAAACGAGAATGCTGTCGTTTTCTTTGAGTTTTTTTCATCGCCTGTCGCTCACCTTGGCTCAAGTTGCAAGTTTTTGGCGCTTTTGAGATATCACTCCTCAGAAAAGGAATGAACTTCGCAATCACTCCTAGAGGTGCAGCGGCTAAGGAGATTCTAACCGCTGTGGAGCAGGGAATATCGAACCTACCACGAGACGCCAAGGACGAGGTCAGGGGCGATATTTGTAACATCATAAAGAATGCAAAAGCGCCAAAAACATAAAGAAAAACTCCTCTACAAACATCAAACAATTTAGTTGATAAACGGGATTGCACCAGGTAGAGTACAGATAAACCTAAGGGCAAAAGTTCCATCTGATACCGCATTATACCTACCAAATCTGCAAGCCGTTTCTAACTGAGTGATTAACCAGTTTGACGTAGGATGGTACTTCTATACAACTGCAATAGCATCACAAAACTAGTATGTCTTAATTAACGGCACTGTTTACAGTTTTCATTTCCGCTAACTAGGGTATCCAAGGCCAAGGATTACAAGGGAATACATAAAACCCAAAGCTACTCTCAAATAGTTAATTTTCGAATTCCTTAACTGTTAAATGCTTAACGTCCAACGTGAAAAAAAAGATTTATCCTAGTCTACAACACTGGTGGTGTGGATCAACCCTAATCTTGATCTTCTCATAGTCAACTCGCTTCTATAAAGCACTGTTTTTAACATTGCTAACTTGGTTTAACTTAGCTTTGGTTCGTAATCGCATTGTTGTTTCTGTGATGTGTTGTCAATTACTGGCGGAATGCAATATAAGTGAGAATTTTTTAGCAAGAAGAGGTGTTGATGAACCCCCGCATTTCGGCGAAGCCTATTTCCCTTTCGTAAACGGTCGTTGCCATTTGAAAGGGTCGTTGCCATTTCTCAGAACGGTCGTTGCCATTTGAAACGGTCGATGCCATTTTTTAGCTTTGAATTACACTCATTAGGTCTAAGAACTCAAAAGGTTGCAGTTACTGGGAGTTGTGTCTCGCTGGTTATATGAGTTAGGGTTCGGGTTAGGGTTCTGTTTAGGGTGAGGGCTAAGAACCCGAGTCGAGTTTTGTAATTTTCGGACTCTTTTTTTCTTCCAGTTTTTCTTTTATAAATGTTCTTTTTTTCCATTTTTTTTTAATTTTTGTTAATATTTTTTCTTAGTTTGTTTCTTTTAATGTTCTTTGAAGTGAAGTGTGTAGTCGACCGTTATAAATGGCCTCGACCCTTTCAAATGGCAACGACCGTTTACGAAAGGGAAATTTGCTTCGGCGAAGGCCTGTAGTCCAATATGCATTTTTTACCGTGTTAAAATTGTTATTTGCTGCGGTTCGAAGAATAGCAGCCATTCTATGCTGACGTTGCTGCCAACTTGGTCTCGTTTCGAGATTTTTTATTAATGTCTTTTTGATTTATTTTGTTGTCTTACAGTTGTTGGATTTGCCACCCTTCACCCTAGGGTATTTGTTAAGTGCCTGGTTCTGCATTCGGGAGGGTTCAGGTTTCCTATAAAAAGGGGGTTTTTCCTGACGGGCAGCAGGCACGTTATTATTGTCTGGGCTTCTGTTAGTTTCAATAAACGCAAACGGAGTCTTATTTCTCGCAGAATGCCGGGCTAAGCGGTACAGTCCGTTACCAGTTCTATCCAGTGCAGCAGTCAGTTCCCCTTTTTAACAAGTGACCAGTTGTGTTTGATTTGTTGTCTATTGAGGGAATAGGGGAAAACTTAACGTGTTATTGGTCATGGAAGGAGTTTAGCTTAGTTTTTTCGCTCGACGGTCAGTTTGTGTGTGCGTGTGCATGATGTGCTTGCTTGTAATATTAGGGTTACGTTTGTGTGTAATGAAAGATTTCGCTCCGATACAATATTCTGGCGACGAGGATTGAATTTTAGATGGTTGGAAATTCATCCATTGACACATCCCGGAATAACCACAAGCTAGAATCACTGTCACCTTTCTCGTTTTTTAAATACCACTTGTTCATTTTTCTTCAATTTTTCTGTTTGCCTCACCTCCACGTTCACCTCATTCGGGCCGATTACTCCTTTTCTATTAAGAAAAGCTGCACAATTACATATTGAATAAGCTAGAAAACAAAATTCTTGAAATAAAAGAATCCCTTTAGCTTACATCTTTATCTTTGTAAATAGTTATTTTAGTTTTCCTATAATTAGATATACTATTCTTAATTGTTTTATCTTTTATTTTTGGAGGGCAGTTTTTTATGGGAATTCAATTCCCCCTATTGCTTTCCTTTCCCTATTGTACTTTTGTATATATCTTTTCTTTTGTACATTGGTAAAAGGCTTCATTAAAGCTAAACTTAAACTGCATCATAACTTATTCTTCGGGAACACAAAATACTTTCCTCAACGTTCTCTTTGTTATTCTGCGAACCTCTGGAAAGCGCCAACAGTACATTAAAGGATTCAACGACGAATTGAGGAGAAGGAAGAAAAATGTGACTTGATAGGCTGCGATGATAGCGCCACTCCAGTTTTCTGATGGCTGTAATAATACGAAGCTACAATTGGGAAGATAACACGCCACAAATACAACATAAACATACACGGCG
Organism: Montipora capricornis; assembly: GCF_036669925.1. NCBI lineage: Eukaryota > Metazoa > Cnidaria > Anthozoa > Scleractinia > Acroporidae > Montipora > Montipora capricornis. The sequence goes on from NC_090896.1 coordinate 36,724,608, forward strand.
TTCAAGGCGGACTTTCGTTCTCGGAGGAGCACCCTTCCTTGCAAATTTTGCTGCTGAAATTGATTTCGAATTTGGTTAAGATGATATCTTGCCACTTTGTAAACTTTAATGTATGCAACTGTTGTCAAAAGAAATCCGATCGAAACAAGAGCGGCAAGGATATATGGGTTGGACGCGGTAACCCTAAAATAAGATGAGACACAACTTGCTAGCCATATCCCAACCAAGGCTATTATAACACGTTTGGAAGTCACAAGCTCTTGATATCGCAGATGAAGAGAAACAGCCAGAAGTCTGTCAACAGCAATGACGGTTACATTCAAGAAGGAAGCGGACATGAGAAGATACATGATAATGTAGCAAAGAGTTAAAGTTAATGGACAAAGTACGTCAAGGTTGTAGTTTTCATCCAATGCCATTTTAAAGACTACTCCGAGCATTAAGTGTGCGAACAATCCCACGGCGAGATCGGTCAAGCAAGACTCAAGAACATTTTCCTCAAATTTGCTGGTAGCGATGAGGCTTTCCACAAGGCACGAATAGCCAGAATATTTCCAAAAGTTGCCACAGGAGAAAAAACAAAGTGCAACACATACAGCGAAAACAAGGTTGTTCTATAGAACTCTGCAAGGGGTTGTATTAAGCCCAAGAAATCAGCGCAAGCCTGTTCAACCATAGCAATGCTGTTAAACTATCGGCCTGTATCGTAAAGAATAATCACCTATGCTTGATAGTGGTTGGGTTCGGTACTACTTGACCAATGTTCAAGGGCTTTGTAAAGTGATAATAAAATTGCTTTTTGTGGCTAGCGAGCATAAGATCTGTTATGAAGGCCAGCTGTGATTATCTTTCATGAAGTACGGGTAATTTATGGGACAGCACAAACGTAAAAGCTAACAGGAAATATTCGTGATAAAATAGTCCTAACAGAGAAGTTTGCTGTAGCTTTTAACAAAAGTTACAGCCAATTTGACGTAAAATGAAGAGGGATCGCAATATTGGGCTAGGGAGAAAAAATTATAGCAAAATCGAAAGACCTTGATGAAAATGCGATGTTGTGTAATACCTAGTGGTCAGACAGAAGCAGGCTCATCGCAAAAACATTTCTTACCTTTTCTCTCACTTCTAAGCTTCAAAATTGATCCAAATGTTCCACAGAAACGTGTTTATTTTTGTTTTATACCAAGAGAAATTTCGCTTTCTGGCGTAAAAAGTTTTAGTTTAGCAACGTTAAGCGCAATCATTTAACATATAAGGTCAAACTAAGGTATATGAGCTGATAACCGAGATTGAGTGAACCAATCAGAGCACGAGAATTGCATTATCCGAGGTTGAGAATTTAATAACAGGAATTATTCGTTATAAGATAGTGCTAAAAAAAAGTTTGTTTTAGCTTTTTACAAAAGTGACAGCCAACTTGAAGTAAAAATGAAGAGAGAATATAAAACATGGCTAAGTTTGCTTTGCGTCCATCCACTGTCACCACTTTAAAGAAAGTGGAATTGGGTGAAGATTCAGCTGCAGACAGCTATTACCTGTATCTCAGACTTAAAGTTATGTCTTTTTTTTCGTTTCTTCTTCTTCTTCTTCTTCTTCTTCTTCTTCGTCTTCTTTTCTTCTTCTTCTTCTTCTTTCTTCTTCTTCTTCTCTATGATTAGAGAAAGTCACGGCATCTTTTTTGTTCGGTACTGTCCATGGAAAAATCAGTTATAGATATTTTTAACTGATTAAGGGGAGAAAAATTCGAGTTCCGAGTACAAGGAATCAACTCGATCTCATCTGTCTTAATTAATGAAAACCTCCATTCCAAAATCAAATAATTATATAACTTCAAACCATATGTTTGCACTCACTTTTGCTTAGCTTTTTTTTTTCTCAAAGAAATCTGTCACATAAAATTAAGCTATGATCTACAAATAGGGCGGTGTTTTTTAAAAAAGAAACAATGAGTAAATTGCTTCGAATTAAAAATATAAAAAAAAAATTAAAGGCGTTGAGGGGGAATTTGAAAATTTTGTCTTTATCGGCTCAATTTTGTCTTTATCGGCTATTTTCCAATTACAAACTTGGCTGCTAATTAAAAAAAACCTGGTTGTTTACACAAAACGATTATGAGTAAATTGAAATTAACAATTAACACAACTTAAGTCAAATATTGGTTTTCCTGCCTTCATTGTTGGTTTTTACTGCCTGTAGGGTTAGTGAAAATAAAAGGTTTCGGATTGTCTGCATTTTGATGTTTCTGTTGCTGCTATAATAATTAAAGCATTTTCTTGGTTTTTTTCTATAGAAAAATTAATTGCCAACTACTGAATTCAACGGTAAATTTTACTCTATCACGAAGCGATGAGCAAACTTTGCATTGACCTTGAAATGACAAAGCCATTTTTTTTATGGCTTCTAATTTTATCGTGATTCCTATTCGCTGGCTATTGACAGTTGACTTCAAAATGGCTTTTTCCCTTTTCCATTCGCTCGCTGGGAGTGTGCTTGTTTTCTTTTAAAACTAATGCGGTTTAAGAAGAATTCAGTGCCAAACTGGTGAATTCCAAAGTAAATTTCACTCGAAAAACCGATATCGTGCTCATCGCTTCGTGATAGCGTAAAATTTACCGTTGAATTCACTAGTTGGCAATTAATTTTTCTATAGAATAAAACCAAGAAAATGCTTTAATTATTATAGCAGCAACAGAAACATCAAAATGCAGACAATCCGAAACCTTTTATTTTCACTAACCCTACAGGCAGTAAAAACCAACAATGAAGGCAGGAAAACCAACATTTGACTTAAGTTGTGTTAATTGTTAATTTCAATTTACAGTGTCCCCAATTAGTGCTTCAGCGCTAGAACGACTAGACACTTAAATAAAATTCCTTTTTAGGGAGCTCCGCTTTTAGGCTGGGCTAAATGTAAGTATATACTATTTTATTAAAAATGGCGAATCTAATGTTCGGCAGTTTTCCTTTGAATTCAGTGCCGCTCTCAGTCGTACGCGCCTGGATGCTATAAACTTCATTGGAACAACTGCTGACAAAAATTTTCCTGCGTTCATCCAGTATGGGAGAGAAGAATAAAGAGAGCACATGGTTGACTTGTTGTGTGTTTCTTCGGAACTAGTTTCTCTTCTTCGACTAGTTAAACCTCCTCTGATTTATGTACTAAGAGGATACGACATTGGCGACGAGGATAAGTACAGCACAAGATGTCTTTGAGCGAAAATGGCGCTTTAAGTGCGATTCCTAAGTTCGACTGTCACTCGGATCCCGCCACGTAGACACCACGCTGGACGCGTTGGATGACATCTTTTGAGTTATTTGTGGATGGCAAAAGCCTTATTATCACTGAGGCTACAAAGGCAACCACAGGGCAACGAAGACGAGCGATGCTACTCCATTTCGCAGGTCCAGATGTACAAGAAATCTTATCTACTCTTGCAGATACCGGCGAAGCATCCAATTACGCCGCAGCTGTAACAGCATTGAATGGATATTTTCTTCCCACCGACTCCAACAAAAGGAAAGTAAGACTGTTTTTCAGTTTGTTAAAAAAGAAGGAAAGGATTGCAATTTTGGTGTAGACTTTGACAACCAGATGAAAGATGCTGTCCTGCGTAAATGTAGGTCAGACTATGTAAGGCGTAAATTGCTTGAGGAAAGAGCTTACACTTGCTCGCACGCTAGAAATCGCAGAACAGTGTGAAAGTGTAGACCACCAAATGTCTCATCTCAGAGTGATTAAAGGAGATGCAAACAGGTTTTACGAAAAACCTAAGCGACCCGATGGTAAACAAAACCGAAAGAAAAAAGGGCTTCATTGCTATCGTTGTGGGTCGAGTGGGCACTTGAGTAGAGATCTAAAATGTCCTGCTAGAGGTCAAACCTGTAGGAAATGCAAGGGGAAAGATCATTTTGCTAGCGGCTGCAAAACCAAACCAAAGAAACCAGGAGTTAATCGAGTACAACAAGAGCTAGAAGCTAATAATGGGGAGCAAGTTGATTATGCAAGTTGATTATGCTTTCAGAGTCAAGAATGAAGCTCACTCAAATCTGCTTAAGTTGTCTATTGGTGGGGTAGAACTAGAAATGTTAGTGGATTCTGGAGCCACCAATAACATTGTTGATGAAGAAACCTGGGAAGATTTGAAAGCTAAGAAGAACAAATGTAAATCAGAAGCTGCTCCAATTGACAGGAAGCTATATGCCTACGCAACCCGCAAACCCCTCCCAGTAAAAGGTCGTTTTATTTGTGCAGTGTTGATTTGAAAAGGGAAAGCTTAAGCTGAATTCCTAGTCATTAAAGGAAAAGGAGTACCACTCCTCTGCAAAGATACTGCAATGAAGTTAGGTGTGCTGAGAATTGGTGTTGATGTCGCTACAGTTGCTGAAGCCAAGCAGAGTGACACTGCAACAACAGTTCCCAGAAATATTAAGTAGGATTGGAAAGCTGAGGTCTAAGCAAGTGACGTTGCACGTAGACCCAAAGTTGAAACTAGTTGCTCAACCGCTGAGGCGAAACCCCTTTAATTTTCAAGAGAACGTAGAAAAGAAAATTCAAGAACTGTTAGACTGTGACATCATAGAAGAAGTTGATGGGCCTACGCCATGGGTGAACTCAGTAGTAATTATTCCGAAGGCAGATGGTGACATTCGTCTCTGCATTGATATGAGGCGAGTAAACGAGGCCATTTTACGTGGCCCATACCAACCGTAGATGAGCTGCTACACAGCATGAACGGCTCAAAAATTTTTCAGAAAGCTTGATTTAAAGTGGGGATACAACCAGCCGGAACTTAGTCGAGAGTCAGGCCAAATCACAACCTTCGTGACACACAAGGGCTTATACAGATATAAGCTCCTATTGTTTGAGGTGAGTTCAGCAAGCGAGCTGTACCAACATGAGATATCTACGGCTCTGGCCGGAATAGAGGGTATGAACAATATCTCTGTGCATGGCCCAGGCCAGAAAACTCACGACCAGCGCCTTCTAAAAACCATGGAACGCCTCAGACAGCATGCTTTGACTCTCAAAGCTGACAAATGCCTGTTCAATTTGGACAGACTGGTTTTCATGGGAATTGTTCTGTCTGAAAAAGGAATCGGCCCGACGAAAGAAAGGGTCAGAGCCCTGCAAGAAACAAGAAGGCCTGAAACCGTGAGTGAAGCTCGAAGCTTCTTAGAGTTGGCTAATTACAGCAGCAGATTTATTCCTCATTTTGCAACCCTCACATAGCCATTGAGAAAACTAACCAGGAAAGATGTTTTGTTCTACTTTGGACACGAGCAAAAAGCTTCCTTTGAGTCGCTTAAACAAAGCATGGCTGAAGCAGGCACATTGGCATACTTTGACAAGAGTGCATCAACCAAAGTCGTTGCAGATGCAAGCCCTGTTGGCCTTGGAGCTGTGTTAATGTAAAACCAGAATGGGAATGGATGCCAATCTGCTACGCAAGCCGCAGCCTCATAGAGTGTGAACAGAGATACTCTCAGACGGAGAAAGAGGCCCTCGCCCTCGTTTGGGTATGCGAGAGATACCACGCATACATTTATGGAATGAGATTTGATCTAGTGACCGATCACAAGCCATTGGAAGTGATCTATGGACCTCGTTCCAAACCCTGTGCCCGCATCGAACGTTGGGTGATTCGTCTACAGCTCTATGATTTCCCGGTCTTGTATGCTCCAGGGCAGAGCAATGTAGCTGATCCCCTTTCCCGCTTGGTCAGACAGAACAAAGCAGCAAATCATCAACATGGTGCAGAAGAGTATGTTCGATTTGCAGCTATCAGTGCCACACCTGCAGTCCTAACCACGAGAGGAGATGAAGAGGCATTTGCCGCGGATGAAGAGTTGAAAGCTCTGAGAGAGGCAATTAAAACCGGTCGATTTGAGAAATGCAAGGCTTATGCGCTAGCTGCAGGGAAACTGTGTGTGATCGGACAACTAGTCCTAAGGGGTACCCGTATCGTGCTGCCAAGCAAGCTAAGGTCCCAAGCAATGTCTTTAGCACATAAGGACACTTATGAATGTTGGACAAAGCGGAATTTGGCCTGGTATCAATAAGGCGGCGGAGAAGTTCTGCAAATCTTGCTATGGATGTCAACTGGTTGCACGCAAAAAACCCACCTGAGCCGTTGACGTCAACGACATTGCCGGAGGGTCCTTGGCAAGACCTGGCTGTAGACTACTAGCACCACTCCCATCTAGACACTCCATACTAGTTGTTGTTGATTATTATAGTCGTCACTATGAGTATGCAATCATGACACCAACCACCACTGTGAAAGTAATTGACAATCTAGAAGAGATTTTTAGCCATCACGGTCTTTCCATAACTATCAAGTCAGACAATGGACCGCAATTCATCCCTGGAGAATTCCAAGAATACTGTCTGCAGAATGATATTGTGCATCTCAAGACAACACCGAAATGGCCCCAGGCCAATGGGGAAGTTGAGAGGCAGAACGCCTCCCTAACGAAGAGAATTCGCATCGCCCAAGCTGAATGGGTCGACGGGAAGAAGGAGTTAAGAAGATATGTGACGAAATACCGGAGTATTGATAACACCACCACTGGTAAAGGCTCTGCTAAATTGTTGTTCAATAGGAAGATGAGAGGGAAGCTGCCAGAGTTACATGCTGATTGCCATCTAGACCTAGAAGCTCGGGAGAGAGATGCAGAGGTGAAGGCAAAGACCAAATCATATGCAGACAAAGCAGCGAGTGCTAAACCATCAGATATTGCAGTTGGTGATGAAGTATTAGTAAGACAAGAGAGAAAGGACAAATTATCAACACCGTTCAATCCGACGCCATACCGAGTAGTAAGCAAGACTAGCAACAGTGTCATAGTAGAGGCTCCAGGCTGGATCCAGTACTCGAGAAACACCTCACATGTAAAGAGGTTTATGATGGATGACCCTGTGCCGACACTTGAGACACCATCTGGTAGCCCAGATGGAATTGTGGTACCCACCGCAGTACCAAGCCAAGTGTTAAGTGAACCGACACCAGCAGTACCTGCCACACCACATAATGAACCTCCAACCACGAGTTCACTGTCAGCACAAGCAAGTGCACAGAATGGAAACGAGCCAGTTGCAGTCCGTAGGGACATTGTGGTTGATCAAGCAATAGTACCTAGCACGCCAGCAACACCGAGGTTGACTCAGAGGCCTCAAAGGCAGAGGAGACCTCCAGAGAGATACAAAGACTATGTTCTTAAATAATGAGCTGATCTCCTATGAGATGTTTACTGAATGGATAAATCAAACAACTTTGTGATTAAGGTTTTTGAGATTGAGAACATTGTGACTTTGATTTTAAAAGTGTTGTTAGGACACTCATTCGGAGACAATTTGAACTTTTGACTTTGTCGATATGTGTATTATGTAAGAACGTTTACCTTTTAAGTTGAATTTGAATGCGTTCTGTTTACGTTCGAGTTCGAAGGATTGTTGGACTTTGTTTCCTCGAAGAAAAGGAGGGATGTCACGTTTCGTGCATGTATATAATGAGGTAGGAAAGGAGCAGTATGGAAGAGAAGAATAAAGATAATGGTTAACTTGTTGTGTGTTTCTTCGGAACTAGTTTCACTTCTCCAACTAGTTAAATCTCCTCTAATTTATGTACTAAGAGGATACGACTCGTCATGGTAAATCCAGTATTCAGAGTACCCGGTTTGGTTGAGTCAAATTAACCACTTATCGCTAAAGGCTCCGCACTCTAAAAAAAAAGCAATTATTTAAGTCTCCCACAGAATATCGCTGCTGAAGAGTAATTAGACTGAAGCTATATTAATAATTTAGGCCTAAGCTTTGATTTTAAAATGGTTAGCTTTGTCGTCAAGTTTGGTAACCGGGCCTTGTGCAGTGTTTAATGATCTTTAACGTTTTTTGTTGCCGAGTGATAATTAACAATTAGACCCCTAGCCCGAAAGGGATAAGAGTCAATAGCCCCTGAGGCAAAGCCGAACGGGCTATTGACCCGTGGCCCTTGAGGGCGAAGGTTCTAATTGTTTTAGTATCACCCAACTAGTCGGAGAGAAAAGGCCATGAAAAAGTTAGCAAAATGCAAGCCAATTAAAATGCAGGATTTGCATTAGTCCACTAGTTGGGTGATACTAATACAGCATTATCATATTAATAGTGTTTAAAATATTTTCCCTTAGAGCTAGCGGTGAGATGGTAATGAGGTGAGATGGTTAGGTGACGGGTTAGTTCAAGTCCTTCTCAGGTTCGAGTCCAAAAAACGTGGGTTGCCTTTTTAATTAATATATGACCACTTCCCATGATGCATATCAAGCTTTCAGTCTTATAGTGAATTCAAGGTAGAGAATCGGTTACACAGGTGGGTTACCATAATTTGTTACCCATGGTGCTCTGCGCGCGCGCTTTCGGTTGTCTTCCCTTATTGAGATTTTCAAAGGTTGGGAGAAGGCAAGCTTCGTTCAAAAGAAAAGAAATTATTCGAAACATACACATTCCTTGAGGATTACCAATATTGCCCAACATACCATAATAGTTTGGAATATTGTACTTATTAACTGTCAAGCACTTTAACATGTTCACGATTTCTATCTCAAGTCTGAAGTTTTATTCATAAACGACATAACTTCGATCAAAAGGATCGATTGACGTCGGCAGAACTAACCCAAAACCTAACTACCTAACCCTACCATCCCTGTGAATATCTTTCATGTAGCGTTTCAACACGTGTTTGAGATAAAGGAGTCACGATATCATTCAAAAGCAAACGAATTGCCACCAGGAAAACTATTTCTCATTCCGTCAGTGCATATTTTTGTTCTCTGGTGAACTGTTTCTCACAAATATCAGTTTTCTGTGGTATCCAAAGTTTTCGAGAGGATTGTGTACGATTAATGTGATTGATTAACGAAGAAAACATCATTCATTCTCAGTAAATGAAAGTGTGGGCTTCGCTCCCTAGACTTGAATGTTACTGCCCTTTTAAATGCTTTATTATCCTGATTTAACAAATTGAAAGTGGTTCAGCGTTGTCTGTACTATCATTGGCAATAATATTCTTCATCACAGTGGTCAAAATGTTGTGGACGAATGCAAAATTTGGGGGAGACAAACAAAGAGTATTATGGTATTTTCCAAAGTGGCCTATTGCACATATACAGAGCCTTGCAAAGAAACACTTATTGACATGCCCTTGTAACATCATAATAGCATAAAGTTTCAACCAATCAAACAAAGTAATCATACAAAGATGAACCTGAAATCTGAGAAACTTTCCGTCATTTCGACTGGAATTCTAGCAGCCTAATTAATAAATCAATTTTCTTTTGGTCATTTATTTATTCATTCATTCATTTATGTCCCGTTTATCTAAAATAAAACCCTTACAGTAACTGAGTTGTAGACTTTTCCACAACAATGACATCCCCTTGTATCTGACGTATGGTACATGACGGAATTTGAGCATGCGCTCGCTAAATGGTTGAACAAACATGATAACAAAAGTGGAACCAGAACCTCTGGACGCATTCCGAGAGCGCCGTCGTACCATCACGTTGGAAGCCGAGATTTCGACCCGCTGATTGCTTTAAACTGCAATGATTTTTCAAAGTTCCAGGTTTTAGATTCATTTCTAGGCCAGAGGCAGTGAGGGAGATAAATGTCGGCCAATAGACCATATGTGACCGATCCCTTTCCTATGCACACGGTGTTGAATCATATATAATTTATAGATTTAGCCAAGGCTGAGAGCGGAGCTCCCTGGTTATTTATTCTTACGGCCTTTAAAGTTAGTGGAAATAAAAGGTTTCGAATTGTCCGCGTTTTGATGTTTGCGGTTGCTGCTTTAATAATTAAGTCATTTTCTTTGCTTTCTTCTCTAGATAAATTCATTGCCTAACTAGTGAATTCCACGGATGTTCAGTAATATATATCAAATGAAGTGTCATTTGTAGAAGAGATGTCCAAATCCAGTGGTGTGAGGATATTTTATTACAATGGAAATAGAGGCTTGAAAGGTGGGCACGTGATAGATATCAAAAAAAGGTAAAGCATAGGCAAAGGGAGAAAGGATTTTAAGAGAGGGGTGGGTAGAAAAAGGAGGAGGTAATAGAGGGGAGATCTGGAACCCCTGCAGTCTGTTACTAAGTGAGTGATTAACCAGTTTGACGTTGTGTATGGTACCTCTATACAACTGCAATAGCATCACACTAGTATGTCTTAATTACCGGCGCTGTTTAATTTACAGTTTTCAATTCTGCTAACTAGGGTATCGAAGACCAAGAATTACATGAAAATACATAAAACTCAAAGTTACTTTCCAATAGTTAAATTTCTTCAGTTGATATATGCTTCATGTCCAACGTGGAAAATAAACGTACCCTTGTCTACAACACTGGTGGTATGGATCAGTCCTAATGTTGATCTTCTCAAAGTCGACTCGCTTCTATAGAGCACTGATTTTAACATTGATAACTTGGTCAGCTTTTTTAATCGCATTCTTGCTTCTGAGATGAATTGTCAGTAACTGGCGGAATGCAATATAAGTGAGATATTTTAGCAAGAGGTGTTGATGAACCCTCGCATTTCGGTGAAGGACTGTAGTCCAAATATGCAATTTTTTACAGTGTTAAAATTAACGTGTCATTGGTCATGGGTCAGCTTAGTTTGATAGCTTGTCAGTCCGTGTATACTTGTGCAGGATGTGCTCGCTTGTAATATTAGGTTTACGTCTTGCGTGTAATGAAAGAGTTCGCTCCGATACAATATTCTGGCGGCGAGGATGGGATTTTAGATGGCTGGAAATCACAACAGTTTCATTCATCCATCGACACACCCAACCACTACCGGCATAACCACAAGTTAAAATCACTGTCGCTTTCCTCGTTTTTGAAATACCACTTCTTCATTTTTCTTCATTTTCTCTGTTTGCCTCTCTTCCACTTTCGACTCATTTGGGCCGCTTACCCTTTTCCATTAAGACAAGCTGCACAGTTACATATCACATAAGCTGCAAAACAAAATGATTGAAATAAAAGGATCCCTTACATCATTACTTATTCTTCGGGAACAAAGAATACTTTCCTCAAGGTGCTCTTCGTTATTCTACAAACCTCTGGATAGCGCCAACAGTACATTAAATGATTCAACGACTAGTTGAGGAGAAGGAAGAAAAATGTGACTTGCATTGATAGGCTGCGATGATAGCGCCACTCCAGTTTTTTGATGACTGTAATAATACAAATCTACAATTAATTCGGAAGATAACACGCTACAAATACAACATAAACATACACGGCATATGTATTCAAGGCGGAATTTCATTCACGGCATTCAAGGCGGAATTTCGTTCTCGGAGGAGCAAATTTTGCTGTTGAAATTGATTTTGAATTTGGTCAAGATGATATCTTGCCACTTTGTAAACTTTAATATATTCAACTGTTGTCAAAGAAAATCCGATCGAAACAAGAGCGGCAGTGATATAGGGGCTCGACGCGGTAACCCTAATTAAAATAAGATGAGCCACAACTTGCTAGCCATATCCCAACCAAGGCTAGTATAACACGTTTGGAAGTCACAAGTTCTTGATATCGCAGATGAAGAGAAACAGCCAGAAGTCTGTCAACAGCAATGACGGTTACATTCAAGAAGGAAGCGGACATGAGAAGATACATCACAATGTAGCAAAGAGTTAACGTTAATGGACAAAGTACGTCAAGGTTGTAGTTTTCATCCAATGCCATTTTAAAGACTACTCCGAGCATTAAGTGTGCGAACAATCCCACGGCGAGATCGGTCAAGGCAAGACTCAAGAACATTTCCCTCAATTTTGCTGGTAGCGATGAGGCTTTCCACAAGGCACGAATAGCCAGAATATTTCCAAAAGTTGCCAAAGGAGAAAAGAAAAGTGACAGTAACACACAAAGCGAAAACAAGGTTGTTCTGTAGAACTCTACGAGAGGTTGTATTAGGCCTAAGAAGTCAGCGCAAGCCTGATGAACCATAGTTATTCTTTTAAATTATCGGCCTGGATCGTAAAGAATTATCACCTATGCTTGATAGTGGTTGGGTTCAGTGCTACTTAACCAATGTCCAAGGGCTTTGTAAATTGATGATAAAATTGCTTTTGTGACTAGCGTGCATTAGATCTGTTATGAAGGCCAGCTGTGATTATCTTTCATGAAATAAGGCTTCAAGGGGAAGATGCACGAAAAGAGCCGTCCTGACCGCACCTTGCGTAAACTCTACGAGACCACCCAAGCCAGGCACGAGGCCCTCGGACGCACCAACGCTGTGGTGCTGTACCCCACCTTCGATCCCGGGAAAGGAGAGTGATTCAGTACGTCAACGTCACCTCCCTCTACCCGTTGGTCAATTAGTATTTCTAGTATCCCATCGGACACCCGGAGATCAAGATCCAGTCGGACGGCACCAACCTGTCCTCGTACTTTGGGGTGGCCAAAGTAAATGTGATTCAACCACCGTTGCTGTACCATCCTGTGTTACCCTAACGCAGTGGAGGTAAACTCCGTTTTCCTTTGTGTAGCACCTGTGTGACCCACGAGCAAGCTAAGGCGTACATGCTGGACCTCACATGCCGCTGCCTCCATATCTCCGAGCAGCGAATGCTGACCGTCGCGTGATGTACACTCGAACTCAACAAGTCTATGGAGCAGGGCTAGGAGATCACCAAAATTCACGAGGTAAGCCGTGGCAACAGAGAAGCTCGGCGGAATGTTCTGCCCTGTCTCATTTCTTTCTATGTGTCTTTTCAGGTCTGACATTTTCCGTGCCGCCAAACAGGTCTTTTCAAGGACTATGTAAACATGTGGCTCAAAATCAAGCCCAAGGCTCGTGGATGGCCAGCAGGTCGTGCCCGTGGTCCCGAAAATCCCGAGTGCCAGGCTCCCCGTGACCAGTATGTGGCAGATTACCGGGCTCGTGAAGGTATCCAACTTGACCGCCCCCAGGTCGCCAAGAACGCAAGACGTAAAGCCACCACCAAACTGATGCTGAACTCCTTCTGGGATACGTTTGGCGAACGACTTATCAAGTGTAAGGTGGCGAAGGTCACAAAGCCGCCCGGTTCTACGGCTTGCTGCTCGACGAATCTATCGTCATCCGTGCTCTGATTGGTCCACTTGTACCACGTGGTACCAAATCCAACTCTCTGATTGGTCCCTACCTATCTGAGCCACCATATCTGCTAACATTTGTTTAGAAATTGGTCCGTACCTCTTCCACGTCCAGGTAATTAAAGAGGTTGACAATGTAATTATCTTCGGTAAACGGCGAACATAGGATCGAATTGGTTGTGAATAACAACCATGTTTTCAACAATTGTGTTTGAGGATATGTTGAGAATTTTCAAAACCACTGATGTTGCGTTGAATGTTTCAATTAAGAATCAGCTAGGTATGTGAACATAAGATACAAATAAGCCTGTGCATAGAAATTGTGACAATGAACTTAATTGTCAGTGTAAATTGTTAAATCATGTTAACCTAAATCTAAACTAGGTATACTTTTAATAAACCTAGGTTAAAATGTTTTCAACCTTGTTCGGAATTGCAAGAAAAACAGATAGATGAAAATCCAATATTAGAACGTATCTGTATATTTGCAAGTAAATTGGTACTGGAGGTGAGTGGAAAGACTTAGTGTAGCCCAGTGGTTGTTAAATCTAGGCACTGATTTTAAACGGGTTAGCATTAAAGTTGGGGCTAGACAACCCATTCTACTTTTCTATCTGAGAGCTTTTTAGAAGGACATTGTTCATTGATGAATCTCGTTGGGGGGGCAGGGGGCAACAATATTGAAATATCTTGAAATGAATAAAATAACATACATACATGTATTGCTGAATTTTAGTTTGCTTAGTTATTTGCTCTATCTTTTGCTTACTTCGAATTCGTAATGATCAAAAGCAAGTGAAAAAAGAACTTTGAAAACTCAGGAAAAATAATTTCATAATCTATTGATCCGGCCAGAAGTCGTTTGGTAGCCTCTTGTAATTGTTCTATTTCTATTTGAAGTGATAAATCCAAACTTTGTGATTATTTTGGCACAGTTCTCTTCAAGTTCTACAATTTGAACAATTAGCACATTCGGATGAAGGGGCGTTTCCTTTTCCCTATAATTTAAACCTGTAACATATCAATAGTGGCTATGAAGCGAAAAAAAAAATTATCGTTTACTCTCACAGTTGAGATTTGGACCACTAAAAATGAAGTTAAGATGTCTTCGAAACCATGTCTTTTATCGCGCTAATCATGATCGTTAGCTATTGTTTGTGGTAACAATTTCCAACATTGTTTTTGCCATTTCTGTCTCCGTTTTGCCCAAGAACTCGTGGCGTTCTAAACATGGAAAGAAACTCGAAAAGGTTGACATATAGCGCTTGTATGGGATAGGCAATCCCCTACCTATGAGCTCCTGATAGTGCGAAAAATCTTTGTGCAGTCTTTAAAGTTATCGTTAACTTAAATATACAAATGCAAAAATTTGAGATGTACAGGCTTAAAATGCCGATTTTACAAGCACTCAAATTAAAGTTGATCCTTTTGGTTTAAAATATCACCTGAAAAGCAGCTCTGACGCTATTTTGCTAACATAGGGTCAGATCGGGTATGGCGGAAAGTGCCGGGGAAAGATGAGCGAAAACGTGGGAGATATTGCGTTGCTGGCGCCCCAAATCTACAAACTTGTATTATAGTGCACAGGATTCTCATGCAAAAAATCCATGCAGTTGTGAGAGGAAAATGGATGCAATTTGTCACCTGCACCTATGTCCAGAAATGCTAGTAATTAGATGCAAAATCCACCCTTATAATTTTATGTGGGATTCCAGAAGGAACAAAGTCCATGCGAATATATTTAGCTTTGAGACAAAAGAAAACATCAAATATGAAACAGAAAAATTTATTTGCACCAGATAACTAGACGTTTACAGTAATTGGACAATATTATCTGTTTAAGTTACTTTTAACGTTTTTTGTGTAGTTTTGTTTTTTGTTTTTTGTTTTGTTTTTTTCATCCGTGTAATGTACGGTTAGTGTGTGTTCAACTGCACAGTACGTTGTTTCTTTAAATAATATTATTTTAGAATATTTGAATAGTATGCACATTGCTTGTTCATTTGTAATCTGTGTGTTTACTTAATTAATGAAATAAAATAAGATAAAATAAAATCAATAAATAATTAGACACAACCCCAATTTTTATATCAAACACGAAGTGTCCCTTTAAGTCTAAGAATTTCCCGGCTTTTTCTAACAATAATGTAAGGGTAGAGGTTAGCGTTATTTTTAGGCAAAGGTAAATGCATCCAGGCATTTCTGGACATATCTGATTTTGTCCGTCGACACAGGCACGATTTTAAGGATCTTTCTTCGAAACATGCGGCGCTCTGTTCCGCAGGTTTTGAAAAATATTGCTATGAGCGACACCTGTCTGTATTTGAAAACATGAGCAGGTTCTTAAAAAAAGCTTAAGGACGCTGTATCAACAAGGAGTAAACGTAGTAAACGTAGAGAAAGAAAGGTGAGACAATATTCCACACTCTACAGAAATATTGTAAGTCTGTCTGTTCTTACAGTATAGAAATATTGCAAGTGTGTATGTTCTTCAAACTTATACTATCAGAATGTTCCGCGTTTCATCCCATGATCGCAAAGGAATTGGAAAGAATCTATTTTACGTCTTCTGCATACAGCTTTCAGTTTTAAGGATAAGATTCAATCTCTATTGCAAGTTTCATTTGTACTTTGAGAAGGCTTTTTGCATGGTCTTCGTGCAAGCTTTAGAACTTACAGTTATAACAGCACCTGACAAGACGATGAACTCAGTAAAAATATATTAATATGTGGGATCGAATAAGGAGAGGTAGTGGACGGAGGCTTTCGAAAAAAAGTAATAATTTCAATTGAACAATGCCGGTTAGACCCCGCTCTTTTGACCACTAAAGGTATGCGAAAATGAGGAGGTAAATCTTGAAAATGGCATAACCAAATCTCAAATAAAATAGTGATACTAGCAAGCCAACACTGGGAAATTTTCGCACTCATCAATGTATGGTTAAACTACGTGTATCATGCCTTTAAAGGATGAAACAACTGAGTTCATGCGAACCATAAGTTAATTAGTATTTCTCTGTCATATCTAGCTTCCAATAATAATAATAATAATAATAATAATA
>NC_090896.1:36745785-36783285 GCF_036669925.1 Montipora capricornis
GACAAAACTTCTCGAAGGTCCAGGAAATTTAATAGACCTGGACCTTCGCAACTTTAAATACTAACTGAGGAGACAACGTGCATCCTTTTGGATCCTTCTGTTGGGAGTTTATCGTTTTGTTAACCATTACAGATATTCAAGCTATATATAAATATATATATATATATATATATATATATATATATAGCGCTTTTGAGAGGATTGTTACTAGGCTGCGTATCATCGGTGTTTTTTTTTTTGAGAAACTAATAAAGTGTCAGTGGCTTTCGCTGTTCCAGTTTTCTTGCTTCTATACTTGATTTCTATTTAAGTGTCGCCAATTATTGCCCCAATGCTAGAACCTTTTAGGCCTGTTCCAAACGTCGTGCTACTGCCGTGCCAAACTCAAATGAATTTGGTTTGGCAGTGACACGACGATGGCACGGCAGCGGTTTCAAACGTCGAACCTAATACAGTCGCGCTAAATTCAAAAGACAAAACAAACCATCCATCCAGCGTAATATAGCATGCAAAATACATTAAATTAATTCATGAATTGAGTTCGGCGCAACGAAAGCGCGCCGTTTGAAACCAAGTCGTGCTACTGCCGTGCGGGACGGCAATTCCTGCCGTGCTAAGTAGTCGTGCCGAACCTAAGTCAGCAGTGCCGCGCTTAATGGTTTCAAACGGTGTGCTACCGCCGTGCTAAAATCGAAAGGACAATTTATTTGAGTTCGGCACGGCAGTAGAACGACGTTTGGAACAGGCCTTAAGTTAATCACATTGTCATTATCATTGAGCGTAAATAGCGTCTTGTTATGAAGTCCTTTGTCTTGTCCGAGGCTATTTCTTCGACGTTTGTTTTTCAGGTCGACTGACGAAACAGAATTTATATACTTTCTTACTGCACGTTTTCCACTTTTTAGCCATTTTTGTGCTGTTTGGTAAAATCAATCCTTAGAGTAGATTTGCACAAAGCTAGACTTGACCTTAGAGAAAGAAATTAATTTTTTAAGCTTTTAATAATACACCCCCGTGAATCTGTAGATGGATTCGCCATGTTATCATCTGAGGCCATGCATGTGGAAAACAAGAAAAAATAAAGGAGGATGAGTAGGGGAATGGAATGGCTGAATCCAGTTTGACCGACTCTGTGACCAGACAATAGGCCACTTTCAAGATGGCTTCATTTGACTACAACTACCAGAATTCAGTTTGTTTTTCTTTTCTTATTTTAATTTTGTATTTCCAGTGGTAAAAAAGACAATTATAGCTCTAATTAGCATGAGACAAGAAAAACATGAAGGATTCTGCTACTTGTAGTCCAATGCCGTCATCATGGAAATGCCTATTGCATTTAGTCCTTGTCTGAACGAACGAACCAAGAAACAGCCAAATACAATTTGTATTAAAGTGCATTTGCGTTAACGTTTGCATTTTTTCTTCTCAAGTTTTCACCAAGTAGAGTGTTTAATTAATAGTTAATAGTTAATAGAGGGACTGCTTTGGAATCTCGGCAAACATCAAAGGAGCAAATAAAGATGCCAAGATTTAGGTTGGAAAGTCCACGACCGTGCACGATCTTTTGTTTTGTGCTTATACACTATGCATGATTACGTAACCAACATTTTCCTATTGGTTAGTTCCTCAGTACGGAGTAAACAACTATTGTGTTTTGCGCACGGTCAAGGCCAAAAAAGAGAACAAGAACCTGCAACAAATAAATTTTTCGAGTTTCATAACCATTCCCCTGTATTAACTATGTGAAGGGGAAGGACTCTTAATCGAGAGGAAGGAAGTTATAATCGTGGTAAGTGCAATTGACATTACTTTCTATTTATGACGAGAACATTTCATTACAATGGAGATAGAGGCGTGAAAAGGTAGGTCACTTGGTAAATATCAGAAAAAGATAAAGCAGGGTAAGGATACTGGAGGAGATAGTTCGTGAGGGGATATCCAAACCTCTTTTTATTTTCTCTTGTTTTTTTTACTTAACCTTCCCCGCAAAAAAAAAAAAAAAAAAAAAAGAACACCGCACCCCGCAAAAAAAGAAATTCATGTTTTAAACAGTTTGGTTGATACACGGATTTACACCAAGTATAGACTACATATTTTACCTACAGGTAAAATGCGAACCGAATAATGTAGTTTACGTGCAAAATCTGCGGGCAGTTTCTTAATGAGTTCCACATGAGTTTGGTAGCTCTATGTAAATACAATAGAATTCCAAAACTAGTATCTCATCTTACCACAGTCAACAGTTTTCTTTTCCTCTCTACCAACCGAGCTAAGGATGAAATAGGAATTCATAGCGTTCCTCAAGTTACTCTAGAATAGTTAATCCGTTGAATCGTATTGCGAAAAAACGTATTCTCCATTTTTACAAAACTGATGGTTTGGCTGGAGCAGTCCTGATATTGCTTTTAGCAAAACCGACTCACTTCCTTAAGGCATTTGTTTCACTGAACATTGCTAATTTGGCAGTTAGCTTCCTTTTCGTTCCTTATTACTTTTTCTACTGGTTTCCACATTTGTTTGATCCCTACAAATATTGTTCCTTAATGCACGTGCATGTGTTTTCTCTATTTCCCGTGTGCCTCCCCTCCATATTCGCCTCGTTAATTTTCAGATCAATCGGTCGTCAGCCTCGATAAACCAGTTACTCCTTTTTCTGTCTTTTAAAGACAAACTGCACAAATACACAACGTAAAAATTAGCAAATAAGTGGTTGCTAGGGAAAAAAAAAACTTCCATTAAAACTTATCCTCCGGGAACATGGAAAGTTTTCTTCAAGATACTCTTCATAATTACGCGAACCTCTGGATAACGCCAACAGTAAATTAAAGGATTTAACGAAGAACTAAGAAGAATGAAAAAGCGTGTGACAAAGGAGGCTGCCAAGACAGAGTCACGCGAGTTACTTGCTGACATTAAAATCAAACAGCAAAAATTCGGAAGATAACACGCCACAAATACAGCATAAATATATACAACATTCAAGGAAGACTTCCGTTCCCGGAGGAGCACCACTGCTTGCAAATTTTGCTGCTGAAATTGATGGTGAATTCGATTCCGATGATATCTCGCTACTTTGTACACACGAAAATATGCAACTGTTGTCAACAGAAATCCGACTGACGAAAGAACAAGTGGAATATTCAGGCTCAACGTGGTAAAGAAAACACAAAGAGAGGTACAGCTTGTCAGCCATATTGCAACTATGGCTACAGTAACTCGTTTCGCGGTCACAAGCTCTTGATATCTCAGATGAAGAGAAACAGCGAGGAGTCTGTCAAGAGCAATGGCGGTTATATTCAAGAACGATGCGCAGACTAGAAGATATAGAATAACGTAGCAAAAGGTTAAAGTCACTGGACAGAGTAATTCAAGGTTAGAGTTTACTGCCATGTTGAAGACCACTGCTAGCATTACGTGAGCGAACAATCCCACGGCAAGATCAGAGAGAGCAAGACTCAGAAACAATTTCCTCATATTAGCTGGTAGAAATGAAGTTTTCCTCAACGCTTGAATAGCCAGAGTGTTTCCGAATGTTGCCAAGAGAGAGAAAACGAGGTTTAACACATATAGCGCAGACAATGTTGTTCTGTTAGATTCAGCAATTTGTCGAAGTTGATCCAACTTGTGTCTGCAAAACTGGTCGGCCATGGTAACTTCAGTATTCAGAGTTCCCGGTTTGGTTGAGCCAAATTTAAATTTGCTTTAAAAATATTTCGTACCTCTTGCACGTAAAGCTATTTAAAGAGGTTAAAATTGTAATATAATCAACTTCCGTACACAGCATGGGATCGGATTGGTCGTGAACAACAATCAAGTTTTACACAATTGTATTTGGGGATACACTGAGAGTTTTTTAAAAACCATTGACGTCAGTTTGATATGTTTTAATCAAGAATCAGGAACGCTTATACAGAAATTTTAAGTACGCCTGTGCAAAGAAAGGGCGACTAGGTGGAAAGGGTGCAAATGCTGCACTGACAATTAATGTAGTTCTCTGTGTAATTTATGGTGACGTGCAAACTAACAGCTCTATAAGCAAATTATATGTTAACGTGGCGAGTCACCACAATAGAACATGGTGCATGGTACAAACATGTTGTTTGAATTGTTTTGGTTTTATAAAGTTCCTGTAGAAAAGCTGGAATTTAAAACCTTTTTCTAAAGGAAACCCAAAACGTTCCAAGAGGTTATGGTAACTCTTTAAAAACTGAAGGTGCGGATCGTACATTAGTATCACCTGTCTTTGATGGTGATTAACTCTACCGCTACTGCGAATTAACATATACAAATGAGTTGAGATCGTACTATATGGTAAATTCCACCTTGTAGCCATCTTTTGCCGCATTTTGGAAAACATGGAACGGGTTGCATATGGCAGAGTCAGTTGCAGGGGGTTTCCAGACATTTTGTTGAGTTGATGATGTGTAGCGCGCATTTTTCTGCTTTTGTTGTTGAGGACCGTTATGAAGGAGGCATGTGACATTTTGAGGGATATGAATAGTTCACCTAGATGTACCCCTCAGGCTCTCCTCTTCATGGAACATTTTAATTTCACATTTTATTTATATACATTTATCATATCTAGTTTTATTATATAGATACTGGCGAAATACCAGGATTTCTACTTTTACTAAAATATCATATCTTCACCGCGCGCAGTGAACACATCATTTTTATCTTTTTTTATGTGAGAATATAGGTGTCGTTATGGTAACGAACACGATTAGCCAAGACAACGCGAGCTTCCTCTTCATTGTAAGATACTTTTGTGATATAATCACTCACTGAAAAACCCATTAATCATTTCAAAAATGACTAAAACAGGTTGTTTTACATTTAGACATTTTATCAATATCTATATTATAATCAACAGAACATTACATGGCCGCTTGGGGATACGAATTTTATCTTCTCGTGCTGAAAGTATCTCTCACTCGTTCACTTTGTTCACTCGTGAGAGATACTTTCAGCACTTGAAGATAAAATTCGTATACCCACGCGGCCATGTAATATCCTCTATTTATACATATACAATACATATATGCATTTAACAACTATTCAACGAAGTAGATAAGTACTTTCAGAATTGTAAAAACAATGATATTGCAGTAGCTTTGCTTACAGAAGAAAAGTAACATATGTATTTTTAAAATAAATTTTGCTAAACAATTGACTATAAGCTACATAAACAATCTCGTTTTTGCTTGTGGGTTCACTATTTGTAAAGCATTTAAAAAAAATGAAGATGATGTACGTGATCGCTTTAGAGGCAAGTTAATAGGCGAGGCAACATTTAACATTACCGAAGAGAAAAATTAATCCAGTATTGTTTCATAATGGAAGAGATATATAGATTTAGCCAAACCTAAAACCGGAGCTCCCGTGTTATGACTGCGGGGCTGGCGAAGTGAGCGGGCAGCAACATAATCTGGATTTAAGGAAAAATATGTAAGCTGCAACAAATTTACGAATTCACCACTTTTTACCAGAATGCGTTGTATTTACTGACATCTCACTTTGAGCTTTGTATTTCATAGTTTGGCACAGTTACGCCTCCTTCGGGTCAAATTCTAGAATCATAAGAAGAACTGTAATGAAATTGTTGTTGATAAAACTGCAATGAAACCGTAAAGTGACATATAAGGTAAGCTTGCCACGTGCTTCAAGCCGCAGCCCTGATTATAGTTCTACAGACATTTCTTGATGAGTACCCGGACACCCGCGATCTCAGGTACAAGAGGAGTGTCTTGCTTTCTCATTTTACGTATACATCATGCACGAATTTCAGATCAGTGGCTTATCAGCTAGAATTTTGTATTTTCTTTCCGTTACATTTCCTCCACTTCATCACGGTATGGAAATGGGGCGGTCAGGTTTAAATTTTGGCACAATGACGATACTCTCATTCCCTCAACATAAAATAAGTCCCCCTGACTTTAATACGACGTTGATCAGTGTGGTTATCCATGCTAAATGTTGTTACTTTCAACGAAACTTACTGCAGCATTACTCTCACAAACAAAGAATTAATTCATAACACGAGTCATCCTCGAAAAATCTAAAACGCATATTTGTTCTTGTAACCGCACTCCCATTCTTTTTTGACATATGACATCTATTAGATACACTAGTTTATTCTTACAATAAGTTAACCTGGCTTAAGGCTGCGAACCAATAGAACCTTGTCAGAGGTCAACTTTAAAAAAAAAACCTGACGTCGATGAGCTTTAAACTTGAGCTCGGGATATGGTCATGTGATACTGGTCAGGACATACCCTGTTTTGACAGGTGTCAATTAACCATAACATGGATGTCCAATATCCAAGATGTGCGCCGTAAACTACATGGAGTATGGCCAACATGTTGGGCACAAGTGTTCAAGTATTGATTATTATTATTATCATCATCATCATCATCATCATCATCATTATAATAATTATTATTATTATTATTATTATTATTATTACATTTTCATATTGGCATACATGGAGAGATGGACGTACGTATGGTCAAACGATGACCAAAACCAAATTTTCTCGCACAGATCAACACGTTCTCCCCTATAAAGTCACGATTATCGTGAATTCTTAATTTGCTTTGAATTCACTATTGTTGTGAATTTAGGACAGTTTGTCCCAAGACTTGTGGCAGCAGAGAAAATAAGGAAATAAAAAATTATATCCGCGGAAGGATATGAACCCGGGGCTTCTGCTCTACAGGAACCGCTTCTTTCCGCTTCATCACTGAAAACACATGTTTTGAAAAGGTTGGGAGAAGGCAAAATTCGTTCAAAAAAAGGAATTCTTCGAAACATACACATCCGTTGAGGATTACCAGCTTTGCTCAAGATACCATAATAGTTTGGAATGTTGTACTTATTAACTGTCAAGCATTTTAACAGGTTCAGGTGTTATATCTCAAGTATGAAGTTTTAAATAGCCGACATAAGGTCAATAAGGTCTGTAATAATAAGGTCATAATAAGATCTCTACTCTGCACCGAGGGGTACTCCCGTTTCCCCTCTCCTCAAAAACCGCCATTTGACTTGTTTTAAGTTAATTGTTGATTTCAGTTTTATTGCTCCAGCGCTTGAACGACTGAGTTAAATAAAGTTCCTTTCCTTTCCTTCAGTGTTTCCCTTACTAGTTGAATTCTGCAGGATATCATGGTATCTAACCCTAGATAGCACTAAGGAAGCTTTAAGCAACTCGGTCTAGGATAAGCCATAAGGTGTAGAATAGACTTAGCCTGCAGGCTCTTCCGTTGCAACTCATTCTCGAGACTTCTATTACGATAATCATATAGTATCAACCGGCTTTGAATATACATGTACCGTTACCATTATTTCATGACTCGGGACTCGAACTTACCATTATTAGCTCACCTGTCAAAGCTCCTAACCACAAAACAACCGAGTTTCCGTTTTCTTTGACAAAATTCTTAAACACAATAATCAAATTTTTTTGTCATAACATCGGGCTGTAGACGTGCGATAATTAGCAACTATTCACTGAAGTAAATAGTGAATATCCACCACTAGCCACTGTGAGATAATGTAGTACAAAAAGATGATTTCAATTCATTTATTTCTGTAAAAATTACAACATTAATGTTTTCAGGCTCAAATTCCGCGCAAATTGCTTCGAGGTGAATAGCAAAGGAAATCCAGAGTTTGAGTAGCCAATCAGCGCGCGCGTTCAACGCTATCCATTGTTTTGGTATATACTAACACTCGCCAACAAATTATTTTAGACAACTAACGAGAAAGGTCCGGCCACACTTAAAACAAAGCTAACCATTTTGAAATCAGCGCTTAGGCTTAATCATTGATGAATTGCAGTGATCCTATTCTAGATCAACGATTAAATGATATAAAAAAGGAATCACATATTGAACTGCGGATATTGAATCAAGTGTAGCTATGATCCTCGCAGTTATGAACGCAATTTTGGCAATTGCATAGAGAAGCCTGGGAAATCCATGATTTCTACGCAATTGCTAAAATTGTGTTCATAACTGCAAGGATCATAGCTTCACTTGCTTTCATATCCGCAGTTCAATATGTGATTTATTTCATATATCATCACGGGAACATTAGAACCCACAAATGATCAGTTCCCAACGTCAGTGGCTTCATAGCTCAGTTGGTTAGAGCGTCGCACCGGCATCGCGAGGTCACGAGTTCAAACGCCGTTCATAACGAGGATCACAGCTTCACTTGAACCCTATCCCAGATGCCAGGCAACAAATCACAAATATTAAGAAACTTTGTAACTTGTTCATCGTGGTCTAATGAATAGATGCTGTTCCTATAAGTCGAAGTTCCGTGTACAAATCCTGTCCAGGGACTACTTTTACCTTTTTCTTTTTATCTGCTACCTGAAGTCCCGGGACGTAGATCAGTGAATATGACATCATTAATTAGCATCTATTCATCGAAGTGGAGATGGCTAGTGACAGCAATTCACTAACCACAGACACCGAGGTGAGTAGTTGTTTTAGTATACACTGAAACAGAGAGATAATATACTCATTTATTCCTGCAAAGATTACAACACTTTCGGGCGCAAGTTTCGCGCAAATTGATGGAAGGAAGATATCCGGTGTTTGAGTAGCCAATCAGCGCGCGTGGTCAATGGTATCCACTGTTTAAGTAGATACTAATTATGATTATCATATATTCAACGCTGGGTGATATTATTCAGTCAGTAGGGCTGGTTGGTATCATCCGGGGCGAAAAAGGTTTATGGTGGTTTTCTAGCAGACTAGACTATAAACAGCGGTGAAAAGCATAATGGAATGATTCTATGGTAGCTAGTGGATAACAGTGCTCTTTAAAGTATGGATCAGGCATGGGAATGAGGCTGAAGCTTGTTTTGTGGTTTAGAAGCTTCAGTTGTCCACCAAAATGAACAAAACACACACACAACAGTACCATTGGTTCACACAAACATTTTATAATTACAAATGGTTCATTTCATTAGTCAAGTGATTAGAGCAAGAGTCGGGCATGGAAACTAGCCCGTAGTTGGTTTAACACATGTGTGTTCCTTTGCCTTAAATGTCCATCAAAATCTGCGAAACACCTAATCAAAAGTGTCATTGCTTTACAAATATCATTTTCATTTTTGTGTCGTTTATCCCGTCGTTTACATCATTGGGCACGTGATCAGGGCCTTTAAAATGGCACTGCTACATGACAGACAACTGTAAGACTGTACTACGAGTCACTCCAATCCATTTAAATTCAACCTGCTCTTCTTAATGTTTCTGACGCTCTTCCTGGTGTTTTCTAACGTGGGCATAATTAGCTAACAATAACGTTAAAGTAAATTAGTCACGTGACTCAACTTCTATATTTACCATTTAGCATAGAAAGCATTTATGAGACTTGAGGGAAACTATTTTAATATTCCTCGTCACTGTCCTCTGCATCGTCATCACGGCACTCTCGATCTCTTGAACAGAACCTTGATTCTCACATTTGGGAAGCCTGCACATATCAGTGCATCTTAGGCCATTTGTGAAACAGACGCATTTAGGGGCGACGCACGTTTTAGTGCAGTTACATGCTAACAGCTCAAGTATGGCCTCTGGTGCTGCTTTTACGTTCATCCTGTCAACAACTAACTTGGCAACGCCATCTTCATGCTCGATCTTCCATCCCCGTGGATCTTGCTCTAAACACCGTTTCCATATGGCAACCTGATAATTTGCTTACTTTTCATGCTTCACAAGACAATCTCTGCAAGGTGGAAGCTGGTGGCTTTCTATCTCCCCTCTTATTGAACAAAACAGCTGGTACCTCAGCTCCTTAAACTTGTGGTGACCGTGTTATTTGACTAAAGAAGACACGTAAGTTCCTCTAATTTTTCCGTCAATTCAGGAGGTAGGTCCCACTCTTTTACCAGCTCTGTTAACGCTTCTCGGCTCCTTGTGTTCGTCTTTAATATCTTCTTCCCTTTCCTGCAAATGGGTTCACAGTATCACACCCAGTGAATGCATGCATCCCGAGAACACCTCTGCGCACCTCTGGACCAAGTGAAGCAGCAACGTTTGTAATGTCAATAACCTTTGTCCGCGTTCCACATTTCATGAACAGAGAAGCTCCTATCTCATTGCTAAATGCCAAGGACATGATAAATACATCAGTGTCCTCCGAACAGACAAGAACAGAGTTGAAGCCCTCATCAGCTGCATGGAAAGCGTGGAGCAGTAGGCGTCCATCTGCCTCTTTATGTACAGACGTCAGTGTTGAAACCTCCTCACTACCTTCCGCGGTGATTCTGTAGCATGTATCACCAGCATTGGTATACAACAGTTTTTCCTCCAACTTCTGTCTGCATGATTCCTTCCTCCACTCATTGACGATGAAGGTGATAAGACTCGTCTTATTGCTCACTCCTGTCAGAAAAGTCCTCCACTGCCTAACTATCTGTGTGCTAGTGATGTTAACAAGGTGGTGTCCTGACTCTTCACCTCGCAGTTGCCTCTCACTGTTTTTGATGGATAGTTCATTGTAGGTGTCAAATACGACGTCTATTCTGTTACACCGCACCCCTTCTTTCATTGCCATGGACAGGACAGTCATAGCGACATCACCAAAGGTCAGTTGATCTCCCTTTAGCCTTTGCACGAGAGACATGCTATCAATAACTGCAGCAGAATTTACAGGGACTTCCTCAGAGCCCTGCACATTTTTCTGTACGAGTGATGCCAGGGAGGCTTTGTTGGTCTTTCTCAGAAGGCCATCTGGAGTTGAAAAGGCCCACGGAAGTAGTCCAAGAGGGTGTGAAAGGATGATATCCATCTGCAAGCTTCGTTCTTGTGTAATAACTATGATTCTTCCAAACAAGGACCTGTCTGCTTTCAAAATAATTGATCGGTTGTTTGTTTGCAGCTGTTTCGTCTTGTTCATGTCGCTGAATGTTGTGAGTTTGTTGGTCTTCAGAGGGTCATAGAATTTTCTGATTTGAAGAGTATTCTCCATCCTCTCTTCTTTAAACTTTGCGTAACATCTTTCACCAACCGCATGTGCTATCTTCAGGTCTTTAGCAATCTCTCTGGGGGCTTTCTTTGCAGTTGAAATGCTGATCAGGTCTTGGTTCTCGGAAAATGGATCAACCCAGCCTTGGATGAGGTCAACTGTGGATAAAACCGCCTGCTCATCTTTCTTTGTTCTTGATAATTGAAGCTCTGTATGCTGCGTTGCCGAGTTGGATCTCCGTACCATGTTTCATAGCTGCCCACGAAATGCACTTCGGTATTCTACGGTGAGGTAGTAACGCTGAACAGTTGCATGTTTTAAGCTAAAGCGTGTGGTTCCACCAGGATTCTGGGTATCTTTGTTCACTGTGACCTCAGATGTTAGGTCAAAAAGGAATCCGCCCAAAGGGATTGCTGCTGGCTAACTGAACGGAAAAACTGCCTTCCTTGAACGCCTTCTGAACTTCAGGATTTTTGTCACCGAGATTAGTCATCTGAGCAAAGTAAGGAGTCAGGTATCGTTAATAGTTCATCTTATCATAGGCGAAACACCAAGGGATCATCATTCGTATGGAATGGAGATGTAAATTCCAGTCACCTTAAAGAGATGTCCGCAAAAGGCCAAGAACTATCCCCTCCACCATATCCACGTGTGACTTCCAGAATGCTGAAAGTTCACCGTTATTTTGACGAAGATGGTTCAGGAACTCTCTCCACATATTGATCACTTGAGCCAGGACTGGGCATTAAAGCAGCTGGTCTAAGCTCTCTTCCTTCAAATTTTTAGCCATTGCATGATGATTGGGATCGCTGTTTTCAAGCCTTTTCGTGAACTCTGCCCATGCTAACCTCATCAGTGCTTCATACAGATACTTGTGTGCCCGCACGCCAAGGTTGTAATGTTTTCCATCAATTATACCACTTATGGAGCCCTCAGCAACTATTGAAGGGAATTACATCCTACCCATATATGGAAGTTTCTGTTTCCAAAGTGCAAATAGAGGTTGGGCACAAAAGTTGTGGTATCACGTGTCAGCTTTATGAAGCAAGAAAAGTTGACAGGAAATCAAAACTAAATGATTTTGTGGAAGCTGTACAAAACAAAGATCCAAATCTAGAGTAGGTACAAACTTGTGAACTGAATACTAATGAAATATGGTGAGCAACAACTAGCTCCATATGCATGATCTAGTACTGAACTGCATCACACATGTTAATTGAACTCTGCATCTAAATCTGATCTCTGATTCTGAACTCTGAACTCTGATTCTGAACCCTGAACTCTGATTGATTTATACAGCCCAAACTTTTACTTAACTGAATTAATTATGTGAGTTCATTGTGCCAATGTTGTGAACTACTTAACGACTACATCCTGTTCTGGTGAGTAATTTTAAAGAAGGGGTATCCAATGTACAAAAATATTATGTAATAGTGTTGTACTATATAACTTATACATGTGAGTAAAAACAGCTGCCTTTATTGGTGATAATCATGAAGTTATTCTTCAGCAGTTTAAATTTCATAGCAAGCTTACATGGAATTCCCAACATGGAATTAGTGCGATAGTCAGGCTTTCTGTATCTACATTTATTTATGTATATGAGCTAGTTGATTTTTCCCACAAAATATTTGTGAGATTACTCAAAATCTAGACAAGTTGACTTAAATTTCCTCAAATACCATTCCATTTAATCATCTGTGTGCAAGACTAGGCTTTGCCTTACAGAAGGATATCAATTTTTTAAGCTTTTACTGATACGCCCCAGTGAATCGGTAGATGGATTCGCCATGTTATCATGTGAGGCCATGTGAAAAGCAAATGCATCAGTAGGGGAATCTAATGGCGAAGTCCAGTTTGATCGACTCTCTCACAACACAATAGGCAACTTTCACGATGGTGTCATTTGACTACAACTTCCATAATTAAGGTTGTTTTTCTTTTCTTGTTTTAAGTTTGTATTTTCATTGGGGTAAAAATAACAATAGCCCTAATTAGCATGAAACAAGAAAAACCTGAAGGATTCTGGTACTTGAACTCAAATGGCGTCATCATGCAAATGTCCAATTGCACTAAGTCCTTGTCTGAACGCACGAACGAACGAACCAAGAAACAACCATTTATAAATTGTATATAAGTGCAACTGCGTGAACGTATGTACGGCGTTTGCATATATGTTTTTCTATTTCTCAAGTTTTGAGCAAATGGAGTGTTTGTTTACTTTCTGCAAAAAGGGTCAAGGCATAGGAAATTACTGCGGAAATGTGCCAAACCCAGTGTCGTGTTTGTAGTAGTGAAGGCGAAAGACTCTCAATCGAGAGGGCAGAAGGTCTAATCGTGATAAGTGCAATTGACATTACTTTCTATTTTTCATGAGAACATTTCATTGCAATGGAGATAGAAACGTGAAAAGGTAGGCTATTTACTTGCTTGGTAAATAGCAGTAAAAGAAAAAGCAGGGACAAGGAAATTAAAATTGATGGTCAAAGGGGACAAGGGAGAAGGGAGGGTAGGTATTGGAGGAAGTAGTCAGTGAGGGGAGATCTTAAACCTCTTTTTATTTTCTTTTGTTTGTTTGTTTTTTTACCTAACCTTTCCCGCAAAAAGAAAGCAGCACATCTTGTGATAGAGAAAACCATTTTCCAAACAGTTTGGTTGATACACTGATTTTTCCAAGTATAGACTTCATTTTTCACTACTTCACCTACAGGTAAAATGCGGATTACAAATTTAATCTAGGTAAAGACGGGATCAACCTAATAACGCAGTTTACGGGCAAAATCTGCAGGCAGTTTCTAAGTGGGTTCCAAATCAATTTGGTAGCTGTATACAAGTACAATAGAATTCAAAAACTACTATATCTTACCGCAGTCAACAGTTTTCTCTTTACCAAACGAGCTATTGATGAGCTAAGGGTGACATGGGAATTCATAGCCGTTTTCAAGTTACACTAGAATAGTTAATCCATTGAATCGTATTGGGAAAAAAAAAACGTATTCTTGACTTGTACAAAACTGATGGTTTGACTGGAGTCGTCCTGATATTGCTTTTAGCAAGGCCGACTCAGTTCCTTAGGGTACTCGTTTCATTGAACATTACTAATTTGTTAGATAGCTTTCGTTTCGTTCTTAATCACTTCTTCGACTGGTTTCCATACTTGTTTGATCCCTGCACCAACACAGCAACTATCGAAAGACTGTCCATTATTAGTAACCGTCACGTTCCTTGCATGCGGAGGGCCCCTTGTTCCTTTTTTTCTCAATTTCCGTGTGCTTCCTCATTCGTTTCAGATCAGTCAGTCGTCAGCCTCGATAAACAAGTTGATCCTTTTCCTTTAAGACAAGCTGAACAAATGCACGACGTAAAAAATAAAAAATAAGTCGTTGCAAATAAAATAAAGAAACGCCCGCCATTATAACTTATCCTTCGGGAACACGGAAAATTTTCTTCAAGATACTTTTCATAATTACACGAACCTCTGGATAGCGCCAATAGTAAATTAAAGGATTTAAGGAAGAATTAAGAAGAAGGAAAAAGAATGTAACCTGATCGGCTGCTAAGACAGACTCAGACCGGTTACCTGCTTTCTGTAAAATCAAACAGCAAAAACTCGGAAGATAACACGCCACAAATACAGTATAAATATATACAGCATTCAAGGAAGACTTCCGTTCCCGGAGGAGCACCACTGCTTGCAAATTTTGCTGCTGAAATTGTTTATAAATTTGATTCTGGTGATACCTCGCCACTTTGTAAACACGAAAATATGCAACTGTTGTCAACAGAAATCCGACTGACAAAAGGACAAGTGGGATATCCAGGTTCAACGGGGCCGTAAAGAAAAGAGAAAAAGAGGTACAGCTTGTCAGCCATATTGCAACCAAGGCTGCAGTAACACGTTTGGAAGTCACAAGCTCTTGATATCTCAGATGAAAAGAAACGGCGAGAAGTCTGTCAACAGCAATGGCGGTAACATTCAAGAACGATACGTTGACTAGAAGATATAGAATAGCGAGGCAAGAGGGTAAAGTCACTGGACACAGTAATTCAAGGTTGGAGTTCACTGCCATGATGAAGACCACTGCGAGCATTATGTGAGCGAACAATCCCACGGCAAGATCAGAGAGAGCAAGACTCAGAAACAATTTCCTCATATTAGCCGGCAGAAATGAAGTTTTCCTCAACGCTTGAATAGCCAGAGTATTTCCGAATGTTGCCATGGGAGAAAAAACGAAGTTTAACACACATAGCGCTAACAATGTTGTTCTGTGAGATTCAGCAATTTTCTGAATGTCATCCAAGTGGCGTTTGCAAAACTGGTCGGTCATAGTAACTTCAGTATTCAGAGTACTCGGTTTCGTTGAGCCAAATTAGCATTTGCCTTAAAAATATTCGTACCTCTTGCACGTCCAGGTATTTTAAGAGATTGACAATGTAATGTAATCAACTTCCGTAGACAGCATTGGATCGGTTTGGTTGTGAATAACAACCAATTAGACAATTTTGTCTGAGGATATGTTGAGAGAGAGAGAAAAAAAATAACATTGACGCCAGGTGTATATATTTTTTCAAGAATCAGGAACACGTATACAGAAAGTTTCAGTGCGCCTGTGCAAAGAAAAGGCGACTGGGTGGAAAGGGTGCAAATGCTACACTGACAATTAATGTAGTTCTCAGTGTAATTTATGGTGACGCCCAAACGAACAGCTCTATAAGCAAATTATATGTTAACGTGGCGAATCATCACAATAGAACATGGTGCATGGTACAAACATGTTGTTTGAATCTTTTTGGTTTTATAAAGTTCCTGTAGAAAAGCTGAATTTAAAACGTTTTCTAAAGGAAACCCAAAACGTTCCAAGATGTCATGGTAACTCTGTAAAAACTGAAGATGCGTATCGTACATTAGTATCACCTGTCTTTGATGGTGGGCACACTACGTGGGCGCAAATAAACAATATTCCCGAAAAAAGTCATGTCATTATCATTATTATCAATACATGAGGAGCTTAAGCCGACTCAGGAATTCTCGGCTGGACGTCTCCTGACAGTGTAGATATCCATCAACAAAGGCTAAAAACATAACACAAAAGGTGTTTCGTATTCAGAAAAGTGTTAAAGCATTCAGGATCGATCAGATTGTACTGTGAACTTACGTTAAGCAGAAAAAAGTAGTTAATTTTTTATCGAATGACCATATTTAGGGGCGAGATGAATTTTGTGGGGAACACAAATCTATTTCAGTTCGTTTGCGCGTATCGACAGTGGCGGTTAGTGCTGGGACACGGAACCATTTTTCGTTGTATAGGATTTATGGATTAACTCTCTCACCCGGGGAAAAATGGCACAGGTCGCCGTCGTCTCTCGCCGACCAGCACTACTTCGACGCTCCTCGCCGCTGGTGAGCGAGAAGACCTCTGGCATCCAGGGTAAAGTGTTAGCCAATTTGTCGAAGGAAAGTTTTTTCAGCTCTTTCGAAGAGAGATTTGTCGCCTTCAAGTCAATGATTTTTTTCGGGAAAATGGTGATCACGTTCCGAAATTCGGCGGGTCTAATCTGCAGATCGCAGGTCGCAGGTCGCAGGTCAAAGGTTGAAGTCATGGTTTCACCAATACAAAAAGTATTCTAAACATTCTTAAAAGCTAACCTTAGGCCTAAAAACGTTTGTTTAGGCCTAATTAGGCCTAAGGTTAGCTTTTAAGAATGTTTAGGATACTTTCTGTATTGGTGAAACAATGACCTGCTACCTGTGACCTGCGACCTGCAGATTAGACTCGCCGTCCGAAATTCTGGTAAAAACGTGGACGAAGCTTACGGAATAACTTTGGTTGGCCTCTGTGGGGGGATTAATTGAGCAGTCTTCGTCTGAATGTCATGGATTTCTGTATTCATGTTTTCAAACGAGTTATAGAGGCAGTAAACAATGTTGACGTCGGGGAATTCGGTGCTGGAACCCTTCCCGGTATACAGGCTCACGCTCAAACGTTGAGGTAAAATAATTGCTGTTAGGTTCAATTTCATGATATCAGGATATCTTGATAGCAGCTAGGAAATTGATAAGTCTGTGATCAATATTGAATGTGCCTCCCTGTGACATACTGGGAAATCAATTAGCCCGGAATGAAATTTTACACAGCTACATTCTTGGGCATTCTAAATTTCCCAGTTCCTCAGTTATCGAGTTCCATAAGTATAAAACTTAAAAATGGTTTGCTTTAAAATCAGAAAAGAACCAATTCACCGATGCTGTTGAGAAAAGTGTATGCCAGGCAAAACAAGTTGCATCTCGGTAGCCTGAAAGTTAACTGACAAAATAATTTACCTGTGTTTAAATTAACAAATACACCAATACATCACTAGCGTTTCATGTTTAACCGGAGAATTATGTTCGAAGGTGTAATAACTGTTGAGTTTTATTCCTCAGTTATCGAGTTCCATGAGTATAAAACTTAAAAATGGTTTGCTTTAAAATCAGAAAAGAACCAATTCACCGTTGCTGTTGAGAAAAGTGTATGCCAGGCAAAACAAGTTATATCTCGGTAGCCTAAAAGTTAAGAAATAATTTGCCTGTGTTAAAATTAACAAATACACCAATACATCACTAACGTTTCATGTTTAACCGGAGAATTAGGGAAGCAGATGTTCGAAGGTGTAATAGCTGTTGAGTTTTATTCCTCAGTTATCGAGTTCCATAAGTATAAAACTTAAAAATGGTTTGCTTTAAAATCAGAAAAGAACCAATTCACCGTTGATGTTGAGAAAAGTGTATGCCAGGCAAAACAAGTTATATCTCGGCAGCCTGAAAGTTAAGAAATAATTTGCCTGTGTTTAAATTAACAAATACACCAATACATCACTAACGCGTTTCATGTTTAACCGGAGAATTAGCGAAGCAGATGTTCGAAGGTGTAATAGCTGTTGAGTTTTATTCCTCAGTTATCGAGTTCCATAAGTATAAAACTTAAAAATGGTTTGCTTTAAAATCAGAAAAGAACCAATTCACCGTTGCTGTTGAGAAAAGTGTATGCCAGGCAAAACAAGTTGCATCTCGGTAGGCTGAAAGTTAACTGCCAAAATAATTTGCCTGTGTTTAACTTAACAAATACACCAATACATCACTAGCGTTTCATGTTTAACCGGAGAATTATGTTCGAAGGTGTAATAGCTGTTGAGTTTTATTCCTCAGTTATCGAGTTCCATGAGTATAAAACTTAAAAATGGTTTGCTTTAAAATCAGAAAAGAACCAATTCACCGTTGCTGTTGAGAAAAGTGTATGCCAGGCAAAACAAGTTATATCTCGGTAGCCTGAAAGTTAAGAAATAATTTGCCTGTGTTTAAATTAACAAATACACCAATACATCACTAACGTTTCATGTTTAACCGGAGAATTAGGGAAGCAGATGTTCGAAGGTGTAATAGCTGTTGAGTTTTATTCCTCAGTTATCGAGTTCCATAAGTATAAAACTTAAAAATGGTTTGCTTTAAAATCAGAAAAGAACCAATTCACCGTTGATGTTGAGAAAAGTGTATGCCAGGCAAAACAAGTTATATCTCGGCAGCCTGAGAGTTAAGAAATAATTTGCCTGTGTTTAAATTAACACTGAAATACACCAATACATCACTAACGCGTTTCATGTTTAACCGGAGAATTAGCAAAGCAGATGTTCGAAGGTGTAATAGCTGTTGAGTTTTATTCCTCAGTTATCGAGTTCCATAAGTATAAAACTTAAAAATGGTTTGCTTTAAAATCAGAAAAGAACCAATTCACCGTTGCTGTTGAGAAAAGTGTATGCCGGGCAAAACAAGTTGCATCTCGGTAGCCTGAAAGTTAAGATATAATTTGCCTGTGTTTAAATTAATTTGAAATAAAGAGAATACAGAAATAATTTTCCATTTTTTTAATTACATGATGCTGGACGTTGTAAACCGTGTTTTAGAAAATATTTCAAATTGATTTACTGTGCCTCTGGACTATTTTGACACATCACTCAAAATTAATTTAAAGTAATTTGAGTTATTTGTCGTCATTAAAACTTTATGACGAAGTCGGTCCAACAAATGTGTCGAGATTAACACCTCTCTCTCCCTTTGTCTCTCGCTCTGCCTTTTTAGTGTGAGTCTTGTTACAACTCCCATTGAGATTTTGGTAATTTTTTTTTTTTACCTAAACAGTGGGGACCCACATTCCTGACCTAAGTTAAGCTCCTCATGAACAAGGCCAAATGATATCAAGAAAGCGAGTTTTAATAATACAAGCTAAGTGAATAACGAATTCAAAGTCACTTCAAATCATCATGTAAGTGTTGATTGAACAAGCTATTAAAGAGTCAACTCAGTCCAGTGAACGTATTTAAATTTACCGAAAAAATGCGTAAAATCGTCTATAAATAATTCGCATATCACAAAGTTGAAGCAAGAACCAATCAGCTGTAGGGCTGATAATGCATTAGCAGCCCGCTGTCAGTCGTTTGCGGCCCGCTGAGCGTGTGCTTTGAAGAGGCCGATTTTCTATTTGGCCGCGTATATTGATAATAATGCGAATTAACATGTACAAATGAGGTGAAATCGTACCATATGGTAAATTCCACCTTGTCGCCATCTTTTGCCGCCTTTTGGAAAACATGGAACTGGTTGCACATGGCAGAGTCAGTTGCATGGGAAGTAATTTCCAGACATTTTGTTGAGTTGATGATGTGTACCGCGCATTTTTCTGCTTTTATTGTTGAGGACCGTTATGAAGGAGGCATGTGACATTTTAAGGGATATGAATAGTTCTTTGACTTGGGCCATTTTAGTTTCAATAGGGATAATACGCAAACAGCGGTTACAAACCTTTGCTTGAAATGCATAACTTTCGAAAACTTAACGTTTCGTATGTTACAACATACATCATCAGAAGTGATTATTATTCAGTTACAGATGAATTTAAATTAAAAAATACAACTGTACGCACTGGGAACTATATAACGAAATTGTCATTTAAGGCTGGGTTTCGATCACGGATCAACAGAGACTCTTTAATTTTGCAATACATGTCTGATCGACCAGTTGCTAATATTTCAAAATGATCCCACTTAATTCTATGGTTGGTTAAGAAAACATGATCAGCAATTGCCGATTCGTGACAATTTGTAGTTGGCGCTTTAAAATGTTCTGTTTTTCTGTCACGTAATCGGCGTTTCGTTTTCCCTATGTAGAAATCATTGCAATCCCAGCAGTTTGCTCTGTACACTACTTTTGACCTGAAGGAAGGAGCTAGTTTATCTTTGTAAAGGAAAAAAGACTTGATTCATCGGGTGTTCTGCAAAACTATTGTGACGTTGAAAATACCATATTAGAATTTGTTTATACAAGACCTCAGCTGTTTTGTGAGGTGTTTGCTGCGATGACCTAAGAAAGGTAGAACGATAAGAACTTCTTTTTTCTTAACTGTTTATACAGGATCTTTTGGCTTATTTTGATGTTTCTCAATGACATCATTCATATGATATTTAACAGTTCCCATAGGGTAGCCACATTAAGTAACAAAATCCTCTTGAGGTCATCTAGGGCAGACTGTAACAATCGGGGTGACGAACAAATTCTAATGCAGCGATAATCCAAAGTGCGCACTAGGTTGATTTTGTATTTACGCTGAGTAAAAGAGTCCAACTTGGTGTAAAGACCGGTGAATGTCTTCTTTCGATAGATTGATGTTGAGAAGGAGCTGTCACGATTGCGTTTCATAAGGATATCAAGGAATGGAATTTCATTGTTTTGTTTGGCGTTTTGAAATGGCGTTGTGATTGTAAATAAACATGATTAGTTGACCAAGATGAAAAAGTTGATCTCCGATGACAAAAAAATTCACAAAACTGACAGAAAACCCGACAAAGTCCAGAGAACAAAGTTTAATTTGTTACCTTCGACAACTAAAAAGAGATCACATGATTGACGACTGCACCTTTCAAAAGGTCCTACCCAATGGTTCCACACAGGGAGTTCTTTATGGTCTACCAAAGGTTCACAAAACTGGGTGTCCTTTTCGTCCAATTGTTTCTTCCACGAACACCTACAACTACAATCTTGCCTCTTACCTTGTAAGCGTCCTTCAACCTATCTGCACAAACTCTTTTTCAATTAAAGACTCCTTCAGTTTTGCAGAATGGGCCAAACAGTACACTCACAACGGCGAATTCATGTGTTCCTTTGATGTCAGTTCACTATTTACTAATGTCCCACTAGATGAGACTATTGAAATTTGCCTTGATAACTAGTGTATGCCCTCGCAAATCCACCTAGATTACCCCGGTTGGTCCTAAAGTATTTACTCTTGTTCGCAACAAAGAAGAGTCATTTTGTTTTTGATGGTCAATACTATGACCAGACTGATGGCGTCGCAATGGGCTCTCCACTTGGTCCTGTTTTGGCGAACATTTTCATGTGTGATTTTGAAGAAAAATGGGTGATGAAGAACACCAATTAGCTTACTATTTGGCTCCGGTACGTGGACGATACCTTTACTCTTTTCAATAACAAAAATGATGCTTTGAGTTTTTTAAGTTACCTAAATGGGAGACACAACAACATTAAAGTCACAATTGAGTTTGAACAAAACGATGAAATTCCATTACTTTATATCCTTATGAAACGCAATCGTGACAGCTCCTTCTCAACATCAATCTATCGAAAGAAGACATTCACCGGTCTTTACACCAAGTGGGACTCTTTTACTCCGCGTAAATACAAAATAAACATAATCCGCACTTTGGCTAATTATCGCTGCATTAGAATTTGTTCGTCACCCCGATTGCTACTAGCCTGCAGTGCAGGCGTCTTGTTGGGCCGGTCGAGTTCGCTTGTTGGGGCGATCGAGTTTGCATTACAATCTTGCGACCGCCATTTTATAGACCGCGCCATGTTAGACGGTGGGGGATGGGGGAGGGGAAGAACTTTCTTTCTCTCTACAGTCTTCCACTGCATGAAAAATTCAAGATGGCGGATGAAATTTGTACGATGTCAGCGCTCGCTGGAAGAAATCTCGCCTGCTCTGCAGGTTAGATTCTTACAGTCTGCCCTAGATGACCTCGAGAGGATTTTGTTACTTAATGTGGCTACCCCTGGGAACTGTTAAATATCATATGAATAATGTCATTGAGAAACATCAAAATAAGCCAAAAGATCCTGTACAAACAGTTAAGAAAAAAGAAGTTCTTATCGTTCTACCTTTTTTAGGTCATCACAGCAAACACCTCACAAAACAGCTGAGATCTTGTATAAACAAATTCTATGGTATTTTCAACGTCACAATAGTTTTACAGAACACCCGAAGAATCAAGTCTTTTTTCGCTTACAGAGATAAACTAGCTCCTTCCTTCAGGTCAAAAGTAGTGTACAGAGCAAACTGCTGGGATTGCAATGATTTCTACACAGGGAAAACGAAACGCCGATTACGTGACAGAAAAACAGAACATTTTAAAGCTCTAACTACAAATTGTCAAGAATCGGCAATTGCTGATCATGTTTTCTTAACCAACCATAGAATTAAGTGGGATCATTTTGAAATATTAGTAACTGGTCGATCAGACATGCATTGCAAAAAATTAAAGAGTATCTGTTGATCCGTGATCTAAAGCCAGCCTAAAATGACAATTTCGTTATATAGTTCCCAGTGCGTACAGTTGTATTTTTGAATTTAAATTCATCTGTAACTGAATAATAATCACTTCTGATGATGTATGTTGTAACTTACGAAACGTTAAGTTTATAAAAGTTATGCATTTCAAGCAATGGTTTGTAACCGCTGTTTGCGTATTATTCCTATGGATAGTTCACCTAGATGTACCCCGCAGGTCTCCTCCTCATGCAATATTTTAATTTCATATTTTATTTATATACATTTATCATATTTGTTGTATTATATAGATACTGATGAAATACCATAACATACCATAACATGGATGTCCAATATCAAAGATGTACGCCGCAAACTAGCTGGAGTATGGCCAACATATTGGGCACATCATCATCATCATCATCATCATCATCATCATCATCATCATTATCATCATTATCATTATCATTATTATTATTATTATTATTATTATTATTATTATTATTATTATTATTATTATTATTATTATTATTATTATTACATCTTCATATTGGCATACGTGGAGAGATGGACGTGCGTACGGTCAAACGATGACCAAAACCAAATTTTCTCGCACAGATCAACACCTCCCCTATAAAGTCACGATTATCGCGAATTCTTAATTTGCTTTGAATTCACTACTGTTGTGAATTTAGGACAGTCTGTCCCAAGACTTGTGGCAGCAGAGAAAATCCTGCTCTACAGGAACCGCTTCTTTCCGCTTCATCACTGAAAACACATGTTTTGAAAAGGTTGGGAGAAGGCAAAATTCGTTCAAAAAAAGGAATTATTCGAAACATACACATCCGTTGAGGATTACCAACTTTGCTCAACATACCATAATAGCTTGGAATGTTGTACTTATTAACTGTCAAGCACTTTAACAGGTTCACGTTTTATATCTCAAGTATGACGTTTTATTAAGAGCCGACATAAAGCCAATCAAAAAGGTTGATCGACATCCAGCAGGGATGGCGGAGTGGTGAGAGCACTCGCCTCTCATCAGTGTGGCCCGGGTTCGATTCCCAGACTCGCGTCATACGTGGGTTGAGTTTGGTGGTTCTCTACTCTTCACCGAGGGGTTTTCTCTGGGTACTTCGGTTTCCTCTCTCCTTAAAAACCAACACTTGACTTGTTTTGCGTTCAGTGGTCCCAATTAGTGCTCCAGCGCTTAAACGACTGACTTAAATAAAGTTCCTTTCCTTTCCTTCAGTGTTTCCCTTACTAGTTAAATCCTGCAGGTTATCATGGTATCTAACCCTAGATAGCACTAAGGAAGCTTTGAGCAACTCGGCCTAGGATAAGCCATAAGGCGTAGAATAGACTTAGCCTGCAGGCTCTTCCGTTGCAACTCATTCTCGAGACTGCTATTACGATAATCAAATAGTATCAACCGGCTTTGAATAAACATGTACCGTTACCATTATTTCATGACCCCGACAGTTGGAAAGGAATTCTGGGAATTTAACTTTTTTTTTTAAAAACAACCCAGATATCATGACTCGGGACTCGAACCTACGATTATTAGCTCACCTGCCAAAGCTCCTAACCACTAAACAACCGAGTTGCCGTTTGCTTTGACAAAATTCTTAAACACAATAATCAAATTTATTTGTCATAACGCCGGGCTGTAGACGTGCGATAATTAGTAACTATTCACCGAAGTGGAGGTGGCTTGTGGTGGATATTTACGTCGCCGCTTCGCGGCTCGGTAGATATCCACCACTAGCCACTGTGAGATAATGTAGCACAAAGAGAGGATTTCAATTCATTTATTTCTGCAAAAATTACAACATTAATATTTTCAGGCTCAAATTCCGCGCGAATTGCTTGGAGGTGAATAGCAAAGGAAATCCAGAGTTTGAGTAGCCAATCAGCGCGCGCGTTCAACGCTATCGATTGTTTTGGTATATACTAACACTCGCCAACAAATTATTTTGGACAACTAACGAGAAAGGTCCGGCCACACTTAAAACAAAGCTAACCATTTTGAAATCAGCGCTAAGGCGTAATCATTGATGAATTGCAGTGATCCTATTCTAGATCAACGATGAAATGATATAAGAAAGGAATCACATATTGAACTGCGGATATTGAATCAAGTGTAGCTATGATCCTCGCAGTTATGAACGCAATTTTGGCAATTGCATAGAGAAGCCTGAGAAATCCATGACTTCTACGCAATTGCTCAAATTGTGTTCATAACTGCGAGGATCATAGCTTCACTTGATTTCATATCCGCAGTTCAATATGTGATTTATTTCATATATCATCACGGGAACATTAGAACCCACAAATGATCAGTTCCCAACGTCAGTGGCTTCATAGCTCAGTTGATTAGAGCGTCGCACCGGCATCGCGAGGTCATGAGTTCAAACGCCGTTCATAACGAGGATCACAGCTTCACTTGAACCCTATCCCAGATGCCAGGCAACAAATCACAAATATTAAGAAACTTTGTAACTTGTTAATCGTGGTCTAATGAATAGAAGCTGTTCCTATAAGTCGAAGTTCCGTGTACAAATCCTGTCCAGGGACTACTTTTACCTTTTTCTTTTTATCTGCTACCTGAAGTCCCGGGACGTAGACCAGTGAATATGACATCATTAATTAGCATCTATTCATCGAAGTGGAGATGGCTAGTGACAGCTATTCACTAACCACCGACACCGAGGTGAATAGTTGTTTTAATATACACTGAAACAGAGAGATAATATACTCATTTATTCCTGAAAAGATTACAACATTTTCGGGCGCAAGTTTCGCGCAAATTGCTCGAAGGAAGATATCCGGTGTTTGAGTAGCCAATCAGCGCGCGTGTTCAACGCTATCCACTGTTTAGGTAGATACTAATTATGATTATCATATATTCAACGCTGGGTGATATTATTCAGTCAGTAGGGCTGGTTGGTATCATCCGGGGCGAAAAAGGTTTATGGTGGTTTTCTAGCAGACTAGACCATAAACAGCGGTGAAAAGCATAATGGAATGATTCTATGGTAGCTAGTGGATAACAGTGCTCTTTAAAGTATGGCTCAGGCATGGGAACGAGGCTGTGGCTTGTTTTGTGGTTTAGAAGCTTCAGTTGTCCACCAAGATGAACAAAACACACACACAACAGTACCATTGGTTCACACAAACATTTTATAATTACAAATGGTTCATTTCATTAGTCAAGTGATTAGAGCAAGAGTCGGGCATGGAAACTAGCCCGTAGTTGGTTTGACACATGTGTGTTCCTTTGCTTTAAATGTCCATCAAAATCTGCGAAACACCAAATCAAAAGTGTCATTGCTTTACAAATATCATTTTCATTCATTCATGTGTCGTTTATCCCGTCGTTTACATCATTGGGCACGTGATCAGGGCCTTTAAAATGGCACTGTTACATGACAGACAACTGTAAGACTGTACTACGAGTCACTCCAATCCATTTAAATTCAACCTGCTCTTTTTAATGTTTCTGACGCTCTCCCTGGTGTTTTTTAACGTGGGCATAATTAGCTAACAATAACGTTAAAGTAAATTAGTCACGTGACTCAACTTCTATATTTACCATTTAGCATAGAAAGCATTTATGAGACTTGAGGGAAACTATTTTAATATTCCTCGTCACTGTCCTCTGCATCGTCATCACGGCACTCTCGATCTCTTGAACAGAACCTTGATTCTCACATTTGGGAAGCCTGCACATATCAGTGCATCTTAGGCCATTTGTGAAACAGACGCGTTTAGGGGCGACGCACGTTTTAGTGCAGTTACATGCTAACAGCTCAAGTATGGCCTCTGGTGCTGCTTTTACGTTCATGCTGTCAACAACTAACTTG
This sequence comes from Montipora capricornis, assembly GCF_036669925.1. Lineage (NCBI taxonomy): Eukaryota > Metazoa > Cnidaria > Anthozoa > Scleractinia > Acroporidae > Montipora > Montipora capricornis. Next base: position 36,772,233 of record NC_090896.1, read on the forward strand.
GCAACGCCATCTTCATGCTCGATCTTCCATTCCCGTGGATCTTGCTCTAAACACCGTTTCCATATGGCAACCTGATAATTTGCTTACCTTGCATGCTTCACATGACAATCTCTGCAAGGCGGAAGCTGGTGGCTTTCTATCTCCCCTCTTCTTGAACAAAACAGCTGCTACCTAAGCTCATTAACTTTTGTGGTGACCGTGTTACTTGACTAAAGAAGACACGTAAGTTCCTCTAATTTTTCTGTCAATTCAGGAGGTAGGTCCCACTCTTTTACCAGCTCCTTGTGTTCTTCTTTAATATCTTCAATGCTTATGCCTTTCCTTTTTCTGCAAATGCGTTCACAGTATCACACCCAGTGAATGCATGCATCCCGAGAACACCTCTGCGCACCTCTGGACCAAGTGAAGCAGCAACGTTTGTAATGTCAATAACCTTTGTCCGCGTTCCACATTTCATGAACAGAGAAGCTCCTATCTCATTGCTAAATGCCAAGGACATGATAAATACATCAGTGTCCTCCGAACAGACAAAAACAGAGTTGAAGCCCTCATCAGCTGCATGGAAAGCGTAGAGCAGTAGGCGTCCATCTGCCTCTTCATGTACAGACGTCAGTGTTGAAACCTCCTCACTACCTTCCGCGGTGATTCTGTAGCATGTATCACCATCATTGACATACAACAGTTTCTCCTCCAACTTCTGTCTGCATGATTCCTTCCTCCACTCATTGACGATGAAGGTGATAAGACTCGTCTTATTGCTCACTCCTGTCAGAAAATTCCTCCACTGCCTAACTATCTGTGTGCTAGTGATGGTAACAAGGTGGTGTCCTGACTCTTCACCTCGCAGTTGCCTCTCACTGTTCTTGATGGATAGTTCCTTGTAGGTGTCAAATACGACGTCTATTCTGTTACACCGCACCCCTTCTTCCATTGCCATGGACAGGACAGTCATAGCGACATCACCAAAGGTCAGTTGATCTCCCTTTAGCCTTTGCACGAGAGACATGCCATCAATAACTGCAGCAAAATTTACAGGGACTTCCTCAGAGACCTGTACATTTTCCTGTACGAGTGATGCCAGGGAGGCTTTGTTGGTCTTTCTCAGAAGGCCATCTGGAGTTGAAAAGGCCCACGGAAGTAGTCCAAGAAGGTGTGAAAAGATGATATCCATCTGCAAGCTTCGTTCTTGTGTAATAACTATGATTCTTCCAAACAAGGACCTGTCTGCTTTCAAAATAATTGATCGGTTGTTTGTTTGCAGCTGTTTCGTCTTGTTCATGTCGCTGAATGTTTTGAGTTTGTTGGTCTTCAGAGGGTCATGGAATTTTCTGATTTGAAGAGTATTCTCCATCCTCTCTTCTTTAAACTTTGCGTAACCTCTTTCACCAACCGCATGTGCTATCTTCAGGTCTTTAGCAATCTCTCTGGGGGCTTTCTTTGCAGTTGAAATGCTGATCAGGTCTTGGTTCTCGGAAAATGGATCAACCCAGCCTTGGATGAGGTCAACTGTGGATAGAACCGCCTGCTCATCTTTCTTTGCTCTTGATAATTGAAGCTCTGTATGCTGCGTTGCCGAGTTGGATCTCCGTACCATGTTTCATAGCTGCCCACGAAATCCACTTCGGTATTCTACGGTGAGGTAGTAACGCTGAACAGTTGCATGATTTAAGCTAAAGCGTGTGGTTCCACCAGGATTCTGGGTATCTTTGTTCACTGTGATCTCAGATGTTAGGTGAAAAAGGAATCCGCCCAAAGGGATTGCTGCTGGCTAACTGAACGGAAAAACTGCCTTCCTTGAACGCCTTCTGAACTTCACGATTTTTGTCACCGAGATTAGTCATCTGAGCAAAGTAAGGAGTCAGGTATCGTTAATAGTTCATCTTATCATAGGCGAAACACCAAGGGATCATCATTCGTATGGAATGGAGATGTAAATTCCAGTCACCTTAAAGAGATGTCCGCAAAAGGCCAAGAACTATCCCCTCCACCATATCCACGTGTGACTTCCAGAATGCTGAACGTTCACCGTTATTTTGACGAAGATGGTTCAGGAACTCTCTCCACATATTGAGCACTTGAGCCAGGACTGGGCATTAAAGCACCTGGTCTAAGCTCTCTTCCTTCAAATTTTTAGCCAGTGCATGATGATTGGGATCGCTGCTCTCAAGCCTTTTCGTGAACTCTGCCCATGCTAACCTCATCAGTGCTTCATACAGATACTTGTGTGCCCGCACGCCAAGGTTGTAATGCTTTCCGTCAGTGATACCACTTATGGAGCCCTCAGCAACTATTGAAGGGAATTACATCCTACCCATATATGGAAGTTTCTGTTTCCAAAATGCAAATAGAGGTTGGGCACAAAAGTTGTGGTATCACGTGTCAGCTTTATGAAGCAAGAAAAGTTGACAGGAAATCAAAACTAAATGATTTTGTGGAAGCTGTACAAAACAAAGATCCAACTCTAGAGTTGGTACAAACTTGTGAACTGAATACTAATGAAATATGGTGAGCAACAACTAGCTCCATATGCATGATCTAGTACTGAACTGCATTACACATGTTAATTGAACTCTGCATCTAAATCTGAACTCTGATTCTGAACTCTGAACTGTGATTCTGAACCCTGAACTCTGATTGATTTATACAGCCCAAACTTTTACTTAACTGAATTAATTATGTGAGTTCATTGTGCCAATGTTGTGAACTACTTAACGACTACATCCTGTTCTGGTGAGTAATTTTAAAGAAGGGGTATCCAATGTACAAAAATGTTATGTAATAGTATTGTACTATATAACTTATACATGTGAGTAAAAACAGCTGCCTTTATTGGTGATAATCATGAAGTTATTCTTCAGCAGTTTAAATTTCATAGGAAGCTTACATGGATTTCCCAACATGGAATTAGTGCAATAGTCAGGCTTTCTGTATCTACATTTATATATGTATATGAGCTAGTTGATTTTTCCCACAAAATATTTGTGAGATTACTCAAAATCTAGACAAGCTGAGTTAAATTTCCTCAAATGCCATTCCATTTAATCATCTGTGTGCTGTTTGATCAAATGAATCCTCAGTGCAGATTTCCGCAAGACTAGACTTTGCCTTACAGAAGGATATCAATTTTTTAAGCTTTTAATGATACGCCCCAGTGAATCGGTAGATGGATTCGCCATGTTATTATGTGAGGCCATGTGAAAAGCAAATGCATGAGTAGGGGAATCTAATGGCGAAGTCCAGTTTGATCGACTCTCTCACAACACAATAGGCAACTTTCACGATGGTGTCATCTGACTACAACTTCCATAATTAAGGTTGTTTTTCGTTTCTTGTTTTAATTTTGTATTTTCATTGGGGTAAAAATAACAATAGCCCTAATTAGCATGAAACAAGAAAAACCTGAAGGATTCTGGTACTTGTACTCAAATGGCGTCATCATGCAAATGTCCTATTGCACTAAGTCCTTGTCTGAACGCACGAACAAACGAACCAAGAAACAGCCATTTATAAATTGTATATAAGTGCACCTGCGTGAACGTTTGCATATATGTTTTTTCTCAAGTTTTGAGTGTTTGTTTACTTTCCGCAAAAAGGGTCAAGGCATAGGAAATTACGGCGGAAATGTGCCAAACCCAGTGTCGTGTTTGTAGTAGTGAAGGCGAAAGACTCTCAATCGAGAGGGCAGATGGTCTAATCGAAATAAGTGCAATTGACATTACTTTCTATTTTCATGAGAACATTTCATTGCAATGGAGATAGAAGCGTGAAAAGGTAGGCTATTTACTTGCTTGGTAGATACCAGTAAAAGAAAAAGCAGGGACAAGGAAATTAAAATTGATGGTCAAAGGGGACAAGGGGATTGAGAGAAGGGAGGGTAGGTATTGGAGGAGGTAGTCAGTGAGGGGAAATCTTAAACCTCTTTTTATTTTCTTTTGTTTGCTCGTTTTTTTTACCTAACCTTTCCCGCAAAAAAAAAAGCAGCACATCTTGTGATAAAGAAAATCATTTTCCAAACAGTTTGGTTGATACACTGATTTTTCCAAGTATAGACTTCATTTTTCACTACTTCACCTACAGGTAAAATGCGGATCACAATTTTAATCTAGGTAAAGACGGGCTCAGCCTAATAACGCAGTTTACGGGCAAAATCTGCAGGCAGTTTCTAAGTGGGTTCCAAATCAGTTTGGTAGCTGTATACAAGTACAATAGAATTCAAAAACTACTATATTTTACCGCAGTCAGCAGTTTTCTCTTTACCAAACGAACTATTGATGAGCTAAGGGTGACATGGGAATTCATAGCCGTTTTCAAGTTACACTAGAATAGTTAATCCATTGAATCGTATTGGGAAAAAAAAAACGTATTCTAGACTTATACAAAACTGATGGTTTGACTGGAGTCGTCCTGATATTGCTTTTAGCAAGGCCGACTCAGTTCCTTAGGGTACTCGTTTCATTGAACATTACTAATTTGTTAGATATCTTTCGTTTCGTTCCTAATCACTTCTTCGACTGGTTTCCATACTTGTTTGATCCCTACACCGACACATCGGTGCTATGGAAAGACTGTCCATTACTAGTAACTGTCGCGTTCCTTGCATGCCGAGGGCCCCTTGTTCCTTTTTTTTTCTCAATTTCTCGTGTGCTCCCTCATTCGTTTTAGATCAGTCAGTCGTCAGCCTCGATAAACAAGTTGATCCTTTTCCTTTAAGACAAGCTGAACAAATACACGTCGTAAAAAAAAAATATATTAGTGGTTGCGAATAAAAAAAAAACGCCCTCCATTATAACTTATCCTCCGGGAACACGGAAAATTTTCTTCAAGATACTTTTCATAATTACACGAACCTCTGGATAGCGCCAACAGTAAATTAAAGGATTTAACGAAGAATTAAGAAGAACAAAAAATAATGTGACCCGATAGGCTGCTAACACAGAGTCAGACGAGTTACCTGCTTTCAGAAAAATCAAACAGCAAAAATTCGGAAGATAACACGCCACAAATACAGCATAAATATATATAACATTCAAGGAAGACTTCCGTTCCCGGAGGAGCACCACTGCTTGCAAATTTTGCTGCTGAAATTGATGGTGAATTCGATTCCGATGATATCTCGCTACGTTGTACACACGAAAATATGCAACTGTTGTCAACAGAAATCCGACTGACGTAAGAACAAGTGCAATATTCAGGCTCAACGTGGTAAAGAAAACACAAAGCGAGGTACAGCTTGTCAGCCATATTGCAACTATGGCTACAGTAACTCGTTTCGCAGTCACAAGCTCTTGATATCTCAGATGAAGAGAAACAGCGAGGAGTCTGTCAACAGCAATGGCGGTTACATTCAACAACGATGCGCAGACTAGAAGATATAGAATAGGGAAGCAAGAGGGTAAAATCACTGGACACAGTAATTCAAGGTTGGAGTTCACTGCCATGTTGAAGACCACTGCGAGCATTATGTGAGCGAACAATCCCACGGCAAGATCAGAGAGAGCAAGACTCAGAAACAATTTCCTCATATTAGCTGGTAGAAATGAAGTTTTCCTCAACGCTTGAATAGCCAGAGTGTTTCCGAATGTTGCCAAGGGAGAGAAAACGAGGTTTAACACACATAGCGCAGACAATGTTGTTCTGTTAGATTCAGCAATTTGTCGAAGTTGATCCAAGTTGTGTCTGCAAAACTGGTCGGCCATGGTAACTTCAGTATTCAGAGTTCCCGGTTTGGTTGAGCCAAATTTAAATTTGCTTTAAAAATATTTCGTACCTCTTGCACGTAAAGCTATTTAAAGAGGTTAAAATTATAATATAATCAACTTCCGTACACAGCATGGGATCGGATTGGTCGTGAACAACAATCAAGTTTTACACAATTGTATTTGGGGATACACTGAGAGTTTTTTAAAAACCATTGACGTCAGTTTGATATGTTTTAATCAAGAATCAGGAACGCTTATACAGAAATTTTAAGTACGCCTGTGCAAAGAAAGGGCGACTAGGTGGAAAGGGTGCAAATGCTGCACTGACAATTAATGTAGTTCTCTGTGTAATTTATGGTGACGTGCAAACTAACAGCTCTATAAGCAAATTATATGTTAACGTGGCGAATCACCTCAATAGAACATGGTGCATGGTACAAACATGTTGTTTGAATCGTTTTGGTTTTATAAAGTTCCTGTAGAAAAGCTGGAATTTAAAACCTTTTTCTAAAGGAAACCCAAAACGTTCCAAGAGGTCATGGTAACTCTTTAAAAACTGAAGATGCGGATCGTACATTAGTATCACCTGTCTTTGATGGTGATTAACTCCACTGCTACTGCGAATTAACATATACAAATGAGTTGAGATCGTACTATATGGTAAATTCCACCTTGTAGCCATCTTTTGCCGCGTTTTGGAAAACATGGAACGGGTTGCATATGGCAGAGTCAGATGCAGGGGAAGTAATTTCCTGACATTTTGTTGAGTTGATGATGTGTAGCGCGCATTTTTCCTTTTCTTTTGTTGTTGAGGACCGTTATGAAGGAGGCATGTGACATTATGAGGGATATGAATAGTTCACCTAGATGTACCCCTCAGGCTCTCCTCTTCATGGAACATTTTAATTTCATATTTTATTTATATACACTTATCATATCTAGTTTTATTATATAGATACTGGCGAAATACCAGGATTTCTCCTTTTACTAAAATATCATATCTTCACCGCGCGCAGTGAACACATCATTTTTATCTTTTTTATGTGAGAATATAGGTGTCGTCATGGTGACGAACAGGTTTAGCCAAGAAAACGCGAGCTTCCTCTTCATTGTAAGATACTTTTGTGCTATAATCACTCACTGAAAAACCCATTTTTCATTTCGAAAATGACTAAAACAGGTTGTTTTAAATTTAGACATTTTATCAATATCTATATTATGATAAACAGAACATGACATGGCCGCTTGGGGATACGAATTTTATCTTCTCGTGCTGAAAGTATCTCTCACTCGTTCACTTTGTTCACTCGTGAGAGATACTTTCAGCACTTGAAGATAAAATTCGTATACCCACGCGGCCATGTAATATCCTCTATTTATACATATCAGAAACCCATAAGGGTTGAAACGTGTAACGACCCCTTGTGTGCTGAGAAACAAGCTTCTGAATATTCAATTTGCTAAGTACCATATTTGGAACAACAAGAGCGAGGGGTTTTTAAATATGGCACTTAGCACTGAGACATTCAACCAATCAGTTCGCACTGAATATTCGGAAGCTATGAACGCGCGTTACACGTTTCAACCCTTATGGGTTTCTGTACATATACAATACATATATGCATTTAACAACTATTCAACGAAGTAGATAAGTACTTTCAGAATTGTAAAAACAATGATATTGCAGTAGCTTTGCTTACAGAAGAAAAGTAACATATGTATTTTTAAAATAAATTTTGTTAAACAATTGAATATAAGCTACATAAACAATCTCGTTTTTGCTTGTAGGTTCACTATTTGTAAAGCATTATAGAAAAAAGTGAAGATGATGTACGTGATCGCTTTAGAGGCAAGTTAATAGGCGAGGCAACATTTAACATTACCGAAGAGAAAAATTAATCCAGTATTGTTTCATAATGGAAGAGATATATAGATTCAGCCAAACCTAAAACCGGAGCTCCCGTGTTATGACTGCGGGGCTGGCGAAGCGAGCGGGCAGCAACATAATCTGGATTTAAGGAAAAATATGTAAGCTGCAACAAATTTACGAATTCACCACTTTTTACTAGAATGCGTTGTATTTACTGACATCTGACTTTGAGCTTTGTATTTCATAGTTTGGCACAGTTACGCCTCCTTCGGGTCAAATTCTAGAATCATAAGAAGAGCTGTAATGAAATTGTTGTTGATAAAACTTGTAAAATGAACAGAAAACCTGCAATGAAACCGTAAAGTGACATATAAGGTAAGCTTGCCACGTGCTTCAAGCCGCAGCCCTGATTATAGTTCTACAGACATTTCTTGATGAGTACCCGGACACCCGCGATCTCAGGTACAAGGGGAGTGTCTTGCTTTCTCATTTTACGTATACATCATGCACGAATTTCAGATCAGTGGCTTATCAGCTAGAATTTTGTATTTTCTTTCCGTTACATTTCCTCCACTTCATCACGGTATGGAAATGGGGCGGTCAGGTTTAAATTTTGGCACAATGACGATACTCTCATTCCCTCAACATAAAATAAGTCCCCCTGACTTTAATACGACGTTGATCAGTGTGGTTATCCATGCTAAATGTTGTTACTTTCAACGAAACTTACTGCAGCATTACTCTCACAAACAAAGAATTAATTCATAACACGAGTCATCCTCGAAAAATCTAAAACGCATATTTGTTCTTGTAACCGCACTCCCATTCTTTTTTGACATATGACATCTATTAGATACACTAGTTTATTCTTACAATAAGTTAACCTGGCTTAAGGCTGCGAACCAATAGAACCTTGTCAGAGGTCAACTTAAAAAAAAAAAACCTGACGTCGATGAGCTTTAAACTTGAGCTCGGGATATGGTCATGTGATACTGGTCAGGACATACCCTGTTTTGACAGGTGTCAATTAACCATAACATGGATGTCCAATATCCAAGATGTGCGCCGTAAACTACATGGAGTATGGCCAACATGTTGGGCACAAGTGTTCAAGTATTGATTATTATTATTATTATCATCATCATCATCATCATCATCATTATAATTATTATTATTATTATTACATTTTCATATTTGCATACATGGAGAGATGGACGTACGTATGGTCAAACGATGACCAAAACCAAATTTTCTCGCACAGATCAACACGTTCTCCCCTATAAAGTCACGATTATCGTGAATTCTTAATTTGCTTTGAATTCACTATTGTTGTGAATTTAGGACAGTTTGTCCCAAGACTTGTGGCAGCAGAGAAAATAAGGAAATAAAAAATTATATCCGCGGAAGGATATGAACCCGGGGCTTCTGCTCTACAGGAACCGCTTCTTTCCGCTTCAGCACTGAAAACACATGTTTTGAAAAGGTTGGGAGAAGGCAAAATTCGTTCGAAAAAAAGGAATTCTTCGAAACATACACATCCGTTGAGGATTACCAGCTTTGCTCAACATACCATAATAGTTTGGAATGTTGTACTTATTAACTGTCAAGCATTTTAACAGGTTCAGGTTTTATATCTCAAGTATGACGTTTTAAATAGCCGACATAAGGTCAATCAAAAGGTTAATCGACATCCAGCAGGGATGGCGGAGTGGTGAAAGCACTCGCGTCCCACCAATGTGGCCCGGGTTCGATTCCCAGACTCGCGTCATATGTGGGTTGAGTTTGGTGGTTCTCTACTCTGCACCGAGGGGTACTCCCGTTTCCCCTCTCCTCAAAAACCGCCATTTGACTTGTTTTAAGTTAATTGTTGATTTCAGTTTTAGTGCTCCAGCGCTTGAACGACTGAGTTAAATAAAGTTCCTTTCCTTTCCTTCAATGTTTTCCTTACTAGTTGAATTCTGCAGGTTATCATGGTATCTAACCCTAGATAGTACTAAGGAAGCTTTGAGCAACTCGGCCTAGAATAAGCCATAAGGTGTAGAATAGACTTAGCCTGCAGGCTCTTCCGTTGCAACTCATTCTCGAGACTGCTATTATGGTAATCATATAGTATCAACCGGCTTTGAATATACATGTACCGTTACCATTATTTTATAATCCCGACTGTTGGAAAGGAATTCTGGGAGTTTAACATTTTTCTTTTAAAAACAACCAAAAATATCATGACTCGGGACTCGAACTTACCATTATTAGCTCACCTGTCAGAGCTCCTAACCACAAAACAACCGAGTTGCCGTTTTCTTTGACAAAATTCTTAAACACAATAATCAAATTTTTTTGTCATAACATCGGGCTGTAGACGTGCGATAATTAGCAACTATTCACTGAAGTAAATAGTGAATATCCACCACTAGCCACTGTGAGATAATGTAGTACAAAAAGATGATTTCAATTCATTTATTTCTGTAAAAATTACAACATTAATGTTTTCAGGCTCAAATTCCGCGCCAATTGCTTCGAGGTGAATAGCAAAGGAAATCCAGAGTTTGAGTAGCCAATCAGCGCGCGCGTTCAACGCTATCCATTGTTTTGGTATATACTAACACTCGCCAACAAATTATTTTAGACAACTAACTAGAAAGGTCCGGCCACACTTAAAACAAAGCTAACCATTTTGAAATCAGCGCTTAGGCTTAATCATTGATGAATTACAGTGATCCTATTCTAGATCAACGATCAAATGATATAAGAAAGGAATCACATATTGAACTGCGGATATGGAATCAAGTGTAGCTATGATCCTCGCAGTTATGAACGCAATTTTGGCAATTGCATAGAGAAGCCTGGAAAATTCAGGACTTCTACGAAATTGCTAAAATTGTGTTCATAACTGCGAGGATCAGAGCTTCACTTGATTTCATATCCGCAGTTAAATGTGATTTATTTCATATATCATCACGGGAACATTAGAACCCACAAATGATCAGTTCCCAACGTCAGTGGCTTCATAGCTCAGTTGGTTAGAGCGTTGCACCGGCATCGCGAGGTCACGAGTTCAAACGCCGTTCATAAACTACGAGGATCACAGCTTAAAACAATAAACAATAAACAGTGGTGAAAAGCATCATAGCAATGATTGTATGGTAGCTAGTGGATAACAGTGCATTCTGACTACACTAACACGCGACTTCAATGTGAAAATAGTTTATTAAGGGCAAGTCAGTCAGTCTGCTGAACAAAATGACCTCCATTTACCTGAATTGGTTACAAACTGGACATCAGATAACACCTCCCGTAGAAATAGACATACTGCATTAATGTAGGAATAAACTAAGCAACAGTACCGTGCCGGATACGAAAAACCACTAAAAACCACCCTTTAGAAGAGGCCAAAAATAAGTGGAAACGTATTCCTTATCCAATGCAACGGCACCAGACCCGAGGAAAGGGTATCCTACTATACACAAGGAAAAATAAGCAGACA
>NC_090896.1:36795785-36813285 GCF_036669925.1 Montipora capricornis
TAGGGAAGCAGATGTTTGAAGGTGTAATAGCTGTTGAGTTTTATTCCTCAGTTATCGAGTTCCATAAGTGTAATAAAACTTAAAAATGGTTTGCTTTAAAATCAGAAAAGAACCAATTCACCGTTGCTGTTGAAAAAAGTGTATGCCAGGCAAAACAAGTTGCATCTCGGTAGCCTGAAAGTTAACTGACAAAATAATTTGCCTTTGTTTAAATTAACAAAATACACCAATACATCACTAACGTTTCATGTTTAACCGGAGAATAGACCATTTTACAGTTGTAGCTAAGTTACCTGGCCTACGAGTGGAAGCGAGGCTGCCGGTGACCCTGTTTTGATACAAACCTCCGTGCTTTCGTAATGTTAATACGGACTAATTAGAATTACAACACGACAATTTGCATGATAAAAGCAGTGGGGGCTGTATCAATGCAAGGTCACCGGCAGCCTCGCAGCCATTCATAGGCTAGGTCGCTGAGCAAACAACTGTAAAATGGCCTATTAGGGAAGCAGATGTTCGAAGGTGTAGTAGCTGTTGAGTTTTATTCCTCCGTTATCGAGTTCCATAAGTATAAAATTTAAAAATGGATTGCTTTAAAATCAGAAAAGAAGCAATTCACCCTTGCTGTTGAGAAAAGTGTATGCCGGGCAAAACAAGTTGCATCTCGGTAGCCTGAAAGTTAAGATATAATTTGCCTGTGTTTAAATTAATTTGAAATAAAGAGAATAAAGAGATAATTTTCCATTTTTTAATTGCATGATGCTGGCCGTTGTAAACCGTGTTTTAGAAAATATTTCAGATTGATTTACTAGTTACCCTCGACCCTCGACCCTCGACTAAAAGGCAACAAATGTGTCGAGATTAACACCTCTCTCTCCCTTTGTCTCTCGCTCTGCCTTTTTAGTGTGAGTCTTGTTACAACTCCCACTGAGATTTTGGTAATTTTTTTTTTACCTAAACAGCGGGGACCCACATTCCTGACCCAAGTTAAGCTCCTCATGAACAAGGCCAAATGATATCAAGAATGCGAGTTTTAATAATACAAGCTAAGTGAATAACGAATTCAAAGTCACTTCAAATCATCATGTAAGTGTTGATTGAACAAGCTATTAAAGAATCAACTCAGTCCAGTGAACGTATTTAAATTTACCGAAGAAATGCGTAAAATCGTCTATAAATAATACGCATATCACAAAGTTGTAGGGCTGATAATGCATTAGCAGCCCGCTGTCAGTCGTTTGCTGCCCGCTGAGCGTGTGCTTTGAAGAGGCCGATTTTCTATTTGGCCGCGTATACTGATAATGATGCGAATTAACATATACAAATGAGGTGAGATCGTACCATATGGTAAATTTCACCTTGTCGCCACCTTTTGCCGCCTTTTGGAAAACATGGAACTGGTTGCACTGGTTCGCCTCGGTGAATATTCACCGATAATCACTTCGCCTTTGGCGAATAATTGTTAAGTATTGTATATGTATAATTATTAAAAACTGGATCATTGGATAATGCAATTCGAGAGTTTTGATTGGCTAAGTCATCATGGGTTATGAGCCATTATACCATGATCTACAAACACGGCAAGCATATGCGTGATTTTTGGGCCTTTTTATTTTTATTGTAGTCTATTTACGAATTCACCACTTTTTACCAGAATGCGTAAATATGAGAATGAACTTTGTATTTCATCGTCTGGCGCAGTTACGCCTACTTCGGATCAAATTCTGAAATCATAAGAAGAACTGTAATGCAATTGTCCTTGATAAAACTTGTAAAATGAATAGAAAAACTGCAATGAAACCGTAAAGTGACATATAAGGTAAGCTTGCCGCGTGCTTCAAGCCGCAGCCCTGATTATAGTTCTACAGACATTTCTTGATGAGTACCCGGACACCCGCGATCTCGGGTACAAGGGGAGTGTCTTGCTTTCTCATTTTACGTATACATCATGCACGAATTTGAGATCAGTGGCTTATCAGCTAGAATTTTGCATTTTCTTTCCGTTACATTTCCTCCACTTCATCACGGTATGGAAATGCGCGGTCAGGGTTAAATTTTGGCACGGTGAGCACAGTGACGATACTCTCATTCCATGAACATAAAATAAGTCCCTCTGTCTTTATTACGCCGTTGATCAGAGTGGTTATCCATGCTAAAAGTTGTTACTATCAACGAAACTTACTGCAGCATTACTTTCTCAAACTAATTATTAATTCATAACTCGAGTCACCCTCGAAAAATCTAAAACCCCTGTTTGTTCTTGTAACCGCACTCCCATTCCTTTTTGACATATTACGTCTATTAGATACACTAGTTTATTCTTACAATAAGTTAACCTGGCTTAAGGCTGCGAACCAATAGAGCCTTGTCACCGATCAACTTCAAAAAAAGCTGACGTCGATAAGCTTTAAACTTGAGTTCGGGATATGGTCATGTGATACTGGTCAGGACATACCCTGTTTTGACAGGTGTCAATTAACCATAACATGGATGTCCAATATCAAAGATGTACGCCGTAAACTAGCTGGAGTATGGCCAACATGTTGGGCACAAGTGTTCAAGTATTGATTATTATCATTACCATTATCATTTTCATTATCATTATCATTATCATTATCATTATTATTATTATTATTATTATTATTATTATTATTATTATTATTATTATTATTATTATTATTATTATTATTATTACATCTTCATATTGGCATACCTGGAGAGATGGACGTGCGTACGGTCAAACGATGACCAAAACCATATTTTCTCGCACAGATCAACACCTTCTCCCCTATGAAGTCACGATTATCGTGAATTCTTAATTTGCTTTGAATTCACTATTGCTGTGAATTTAGGACAGTCTGTCCCAAGACTTGTGGCAGCAGAGAAAATCCTGCTCTACAGGAACCGCTTCTTTCCGCTTCATCACTGAAGACACATGTTTTGAAAAGGTTGGGAGAAGGCAAAATTCGTTCAAAAAAAGGAATTATTCGAAACATACACATCCGTTGAGGATTACCAACTTTGCTCAACATACCATAATAGCTTGGAATGTTGTACTTATAACTGTCAAGCACTTTAACAGGTTCACGTTTTATATCTCAAATATGACGTTTTATTAATAGCCGACATAAAGCCAATCAAAAAGGTTGATCGACGTCCAGCAGGGATGCCGGAGTGGTGAGAGCACTCGCCTCCCACCAATGTGGCCCGGGTTCGATTCCCAGACTCGCGTCACACGTGGGTTGAGTTTGGTGGTTCTCTACTCTTCACCGAGGGGTTTTCTCCGGATACTCCGGTTTCCTCTCTCCTTAAAAATCAACATTTGACTTGTTTTTCGTTCAGTGTTCCCGATTAGTGCTCCAGCGCTAGAACGACTGACTTAAACAAAGTTCCTTACCTTTCCTTCAGTGTTTCCCTTACTATTTAAATCCTGCAGGTTATCATGGTATCTAACCCTAGATAGCACTAAGGAAGGTTTGAGCAACTCGGCCTAGGATAAGCCATAAGGCGTAGAATTGACTTAGCCTGCAGGCTCTTCCGTTGCAACTCATTCTCGAGACTGCTATTACGATAATCATATAGTATCAACCGGCTTTGAATAAACATGTACCGTTACCATTATTTCATGACCCCGACAGTTGGAAAGTAATTCTGGGAATTCAACTTTTTTTTTAAAAGCAACCCAGATATCATGACTCGGGACTCGAACCTACGATTATTAGCTCACCAGTCAAAGATCCTAACCACTAAACAACCGAGTTGCCGTTTGCTTTGACAAAATTCTTAAACAGAATAATCAAATTTATTTGTCATAACGCCGGGCTGTAGACGTGCGATAATTAGCAACTATTCACCGAAGTGGAGGTGGCTACTGGTGGATATTTACGTCGCCGCTTCGCGGCTCGGTACATATCCACCACTAGCCACTGTGAGATAATGTAGCACAAAAAGATGATTTCAATTCATTTATTTCTGCAAAAATTACAACATTAATATTTTCAGGCTCAAATTCCGCGCCAATTGCTTCGAGGTGAATAGCAAAGGAAATCCAGAGTTTGAGTAGCCAATCAGCGCGCGCGTTCAACGCTATCCATTGTTTTGGTATATACTAACACTCGCCAACAAATTATTTTAGACAACTAACGAGAAAGGTCCGGCCACACTTAAAACAAAGCTAACCATTTTGAAATCAGCGCTTAGGCTTAATCATTGATGAATTGCAGTGATCCTATTCTAGATCAACGATGAAATGATATAAGAAAGGAATCACATATTGAACCGCGGATATTGAATCAAGTGTAGCTATGATCCTCGCAGTTATGAACGCAATTTTGGCAATTGCATAGAGAAGCCTGGGAAATTCATGACTTCTGCGCAATTGCTAAAATTGTGTTCATAACTGCGAGGATCATAGCTTCACTTGATATCATATCCGCAGTTCAATATGTGATTTATTTCATATATCATCACGGGAACATTAGAACCCACAAATGATCAGTTCCCAACGTCAGTGGCTTCATAGCTCAGTTGGTTAGAGCGTCGCACCGGCATCGCGAGGTCACGAGTTCAAACGCCGTTCATAACGAGGATCACAGCTTCACTTGAACCCTATCCCAGATGCCAGGCAACAAATCACAAATATTAAGAAACTTTTTAACTTGTTCATCGTGGTCTAATGAATAGAAGCTGTTCCTATAAGTCGAAGTTCCGTGTACAAATCCTGTCCAGCGACTACTTTTACCTTTTTCTTTTTATCTGCTACCTGAAGTCCCGGGACGTAGACCAGTGAATATGACATCATTAATTAGCATCTATTCATCGAAGTGGAGATGGCTAGTGACAGCTATTCACTAACCACCGACACCGAGGTGAATAGTTGTTTTAATATACACTGAAACAGAGAGATAATATACTCATTTATTCCTGCAAAGATTACAACATTTTCGGGCGCAAGTTTCGCGCAAATTGCTCGAAGGAAGATATCCGGTGTTTGAGTAGCCAATCAGGGCGCGTGTTCAACGCTATCCACTGTTTAAGTAGATACTAATTATGATTATCATATATTCAACACTGGGTGATATTATTCAGTCAGTAGGGCTGGTTGGTATCATCCGGGGCGAAAAAGGTTTATGGTGGTTTTCTAGCAGACTAGACCATAAACAGCGGTGAAAAGCATAATGGAATGATTCTATGGTAGCTAGTGGATAACAGTGCTCTTTAAAGTATGGCTCAGGCATGGGAACGAGGCTGAAGCTTGTTTTGTGGTTTAGAAGCTTCAGTTGTCCACCAAAATGCACAAAACACACACACAACAGTACCATTGGTTCACACAAACATTTTATAATTACAAATGGTTCATTTCATCAGTCAAGTGATTAGAGGAAGAGTCGGGCATGGAAACTAGCCCGTAGTTGGTTTGACACATGTGTGTTCCTTTGCTTTAAATGTCCATCAAAATCTGCGAAACACCTAATCAAAAGTGTCATTGCTTTACAAATATCATTTTCATTTTTGTGTCGTTTATCCCGTCGTTTACATCATTGGGCACGTGATCAGGGCCTTTAAAATGGCACTGTTACATGACAGACAACTGTAAGACTGTACTACGAGTCACTCCAATCCATTTAAATTCAACCTGCTCTTCTTAATGTTTCTGACGCTCTTCCTGGTGTTTTTTAACGTGGGCAAAATTAGCTAACAATAACGTTAAAGTAAATTAGTCACGTGACTCAACTTCTATATTTACCATTTAGCATAGAAAGCATTTATGAGACTTGACGGAAACTATTTTAATATTCCTCGTCACTGTCAGAGCTCTGCATCGTCATCACGGCACTCTCGATCTCTTGAACAGAACCTTGATTCTCACATTTGGGAAGCCTGCACATACCAGTGCATCTTAGGCCATTTGTGAAACAGACGCATTTAGGGGCTACGCACGTTTTCAGTGCAGTTACATGCTAACAGCTCAAGTATGGCCTCTGGTGCTGCTTTTACGTTCATCCTGTCAACAACTAACTTGGCAACGCCATCTTCATGCTCGATCTTCCATCCCCGTGGATCTTGCTCTAAACACCGTTTCCATGTGGCAACCTGATAATTTGCTTACTTTGCATGCTTCACAAGACAATCTCTGCAAGGCGGAAGCTGGTGGCTTTCTATCTCCCCTCTTCTTGAACAAAACAGCTGGTACCTCAGCTCATTAACTTTTGTGGTGACCGTGTTACTTGACTAAAGAAGACACGTAAGTTCCTCTAAGTTTTCTGTCAATTCAGGAGGTAGGTCCCACTCTTTTACCAGCTCTGTTAACGCTTCTAGGCTCCTTGTGTTCTTCTTTAATATCTTCAGTGCTTATGCCTTTCCCTTTCCTGCAAATGCGTTCACAGTATCACACCCAGTGAATGCATGCATCCCGAGAACACCTCTGCGCACCTCTGGACCAAGTGAAGCAGCAACGTTTGTAATGTCAATAACCTTTGTCCGCGTTCCACATTCCATGAACATAGAAGCTCCTATCTCATTGCTAAATGCCAAGGACATGATAACTACATCAGTGTCCTCCGAACAGACAAGAACAGAGTTGAAGCCCTCATCAGCTTTATGGAAAGCGTGGAGCAGTAGGCGTCCATCTGCCTCTTCATGTACAGACGTCAGTGTTGAAACCTCCTCACTACCTTCCGCGGTGATTCTGTAGCATGTATCACCAGCATTGGTATACAACAGTTTTTCCTCCAACTTCAGTCTGCATGATTCCTTCCTCCACTCATTGACGATGAAGGTGATAAGACTCGTCTTATTGCTCACTCCTGTCAGAAAATTCCTCCACTGCCTAACTATCTGTGTGCTAGTGATGTTAACAAGGTTGTGTCCTGACTCTTCACCTCGCAGTTGCCTCTCACTGTTCTTGATGGATAGTTCCTTGTAGGTGTCAAATACGACGTCTATTCTGTTACACCGCACCCCTTCTACCATTGCCATGGACAGGACAGTCATAGCGACATCACCAAAGGTCAGTTGTTCTCCCTTTAGCCTTTGCACGAGAGACATGCTATCAATAACTGCAGCAGAATTTACAGGAACTTCCTCAGAGACCTGTACATTTTTCTGTACGAGTGATGCCAGGGAGGCTTTGTTGGTCTTTCTCAGAAGGCCATCTGGAGTTGAAAAGGCCCACGGAAGTAGTCCAAGATGGTGTGAAAGGATGATATCCATCTGCAAGCTTCGTTCTTGTGTAATAACTATGATTCTTCCAAACAATTTCAAAATTTTCAAAATAATTGATCGGTTGTTTGTTTGCAGCTGTTTCGTCTTGTTCATGTCGCTGAATGTTTTGAGTTTGTTGGTCTTCAGAGGGTCATGGAATTTTCTGATTTGAAGAGTATTCTCCATCCTCTCTTCTTTAAACTTTGCGTAACATATTTCACCAACCGCATGTGCTATCTTCAGGTCTTTAGCAATCTCTCTGGGGGCTTTCTTTGCAGTTGAAATGCTGATCAGGTCTTGGTTCTCGGAAAATGGATTAACCCAGCCTTGGATGAGGTCATCTGTGGATAAAACCGCCTGCTCATCTTTCTTTGTTCTTGATAATTGAAGCTCTGCATGCTGCGTTGCCGAGTTGGATCTCCGTACCATGTTTCATAGCTGCCCACGAAATGCACTTCGGTATTCTACGGTGAGGTAGTAACGCTGAACAGTTGCATGATTTAAGCTAAAGCGTGTGGTTCCACCATGATTCTGGGTATCTTTGTTCACTGTGACCTCAGATGTTAGATCAAAAAGGAATCCGCCCAAAGGGATTGCTGCTGGCTAACTGAACGGTAAAACTGCCTTCCTTGAACGCCTTCTGAACTTCAGGATTTTTGTCACCGAGATTAGTCATCTGAGCAAAGTAAGGAGTCAGGTATCGTTAATAGTTCATCTTATCATAGGCGAAACACCAAGGGATCATCATTCGTATGGAATGGAGATGTAAATTCCAGTCACCTTAAAGAGATGTCCGCAAAAGGCCAAGAACTATCCCCTCCACCATATCCACGTGTGACTTCCAGAATGCTGAACGTTCACCGTTATTTTGACGAAGATGGTTCAGGAACTCTCTCCACATATTGATCACTTGAGCCAGGACTGGGCATTAAAGCAGCTGGTCTAAGCTCTCTTCCTTCAAATTTTTAGCCAGTGCATGATGATTGGGATCGCTGCTCTCAAGCCTTTTCGTGAACTCTGCCCATGCTAACCTCATCAGTGCTTCATACAGATACTTGTGTGCCCGCACGCCAAGGTTGTAATGTTTTCCATCAATGATACCACTTATGGAGCCCTCAGCAACTATTGAAGGGAATTACATCCTACCCATATATGGAAGTTTCTGTTTCCAAAATGCAAATAGAGGTTGGGCACAAAAGTTGTGGTATCACGTGTCAGCTTTATGAAGCAAGAAAAGTTGACAGGAAACCAAAACTAAATGATTTTGTGGAAGCTGTACAAAACAAAGATCCAACTCTAGAGTTGGTACAAACTTGTGAACTGAATACTAATGAAATATGGTGAGCAACGACTAGCTCCATATGCATGATCTAGTACTGAACTGCATCAAACATGTTAATTGAACTCTGCATCTAAATCTGAACTCTGATTCTGAACTCTGAACTGTGATTCTGAACCCTGAACTCTGATTGATTTATACAGCCCAAACTTTTACTTAACTGAATTAATTATGTGAGTTCATTGTGCCAATGTTGTGAACTACTTAACGACTACATCCTGTTCTGGTGAGTAATTTTAAAGAAGGGGTATCCAATGTACAAAAATATTATGTAATAGTGTTGTACTATATAACTTATACATGTGAGTAAAACAGCTGCCTTTATTGGTGATAATCATGAAGTTGTTCTTTAGCACTTTAAATTTCATAGGAAGCTTACATGGAATTCCCAACATGGAATTAGTGCGATAGTCAAGCTTTCTGTATCTACATTTATATATGTATATGAGCTAGTTGATTTTTCCCGCAAAATATTTGTGAGATTACTCAAAATCTAGACAAGCTGACTTAAATTTCCTCAAATACCATTCCATTTAATCATCTGTGTGCTGTTTGCTAAAATAAATCCTCAGTGCAGATTTTTCGCCAGACTAGGCTTTGCCTTACAGAAGGATATCAATTTTTTAAGCTTTTACTGAATCGGTAGATGGATTCGCCATGTTATCATGTGAGGCCACGTGAAAAGCAAATGCATGAGTAGGGGAATCTAATGGCGAAGTCCAGTTTGATCGACTCTCTCACAACACAATAGGCAACTTTCACGATGGTGTCATTTGACTACAACTTCCATAATTAAGGTTGTTTTTCTTTTCTTGTTTTAAGTTTGTATTTTCATTGGGGTAAAAATAACAATAGCCCTAATTAGCATGAAGCAAGAAAAACCTGAAGGATTCTGGTACTTGTACTCAAATGGCGTCATCATGCAAATGTCCTATTGCACTAAGTCCTTGTCTGAACGCACGAACGAACGAACCAAGAAACAACCATTTATAAATGTATATAAGTGCAACTGCATGAACGTTTGTACGGCGTTTACATATATGTTTTTCTATTTCTCAAGTTTTGAGCAAATGGAGTGTTTGTTTACTTTCTGCAAAAAGGGTCAAGGCATAGGAAATTACTGCGGAAATGTGCCAAACCCAGTGTCGTGTTTGTAGTAGTGAAGGCGAAAGACTCTCAATCGAGAGGGCAGAAGGTCTAATCGTGATAAGTGCAATTGACATTACTTTCTATTTTTGATGAGAACATTTCATTGCAATGGAGATAGAAGCGTGAAAAGGTAGGCTATTTACTTGCTTGGTAAATAGTAGTAAAAGAAAAAGCAGGGGCAAGGAAATTAAAATTGATGGTCAAAGGGGACAAGGGAGAAGGGAGGGTAGGTATTGGAGGAAGTAGTCAGTGAGGGGAGACCTTAAACCTCTTTTTATTTTCTTTTGTTTGTTTGTTTTTTTACCTAACCTTTCCCGCAAAAAAAAAGCACCACATCTTGTGATAAAGAAAACCATTTTCCAAACAGTTTGGTTGATACACTAATTTTTCCAAGTATAGACTTCATTTTTCACTACTTCACCTACAGGTAAAATGCGGATCACAATTTTAATCTAGGTAAAGACGGGCTCAGCCTAATAACGCAGTTTACGGGCAAAATCTGCAGGCATTTTCTAAGTGGGTTCCAAATCAGTTTGGTAGCTGTATACAAGTACAATAGAATTCAAAAACTACTATATTTTACCGCAGTCAACAGTTTTCTCTTTACCAAACGAGCTATTGATGAGCTAAGGGTGACATGGGAATTCATAGCCGTTTTCAAGTTACACTAGAATAGTTCATCCATTGAATCGTATTGGGAAAAAAAAAACGTATTCTTGACTTGTACAAAACTGATGGTTTGACTGGAGTCGTCCTGATATTGCTTTTAGCAAGGCCGACTCAGCTCCTTAGGGTACTCGTTTCATTGAACATTACTAATTTGTTAGGTAGCTTTCGTTTCGTTCCTAATCACTTCTTCGACTGGTTTCCATACTTGTTTGATCCCTACACCAACACAGCAACTATCGAGAGACTGTCCATTATTAGTAACCGTCACGTTCCTTGCATGCGGAGGGCCCCTTGTTCCTTTTTTTTCTCAATTTCCGTGGGCTTCCTCATTCGTTTCAGGTCAGTCAGTCGTCAGCCTCGATAAACAAGTTGATCCTTTTCATTTAAGACAAGCTGAACAAATGCACGACGTAAAAAATAAAAAATAAGTCGTTGCAAATAAAAAAAAGAAACGCCCTCCATTATAACTTATCCTCCGGGAACACGAAAAATTTTCTTCAGGATACTTTTCATAATTACACGAACCTCTGGATAGCGCCAACAGTAAATTAAAGGATCTAAGGAAGAATTAAGAAGAACGAAAAAGAATGTGACCTGATCGGCTGCTAAGACAGACTCAGACCAGTTACCTGCTTTCTGTAAAATCAAACAGCAAAAACTCGGAAGATAACACGCCACAAATACAGTATAAATATATACAGCATTCAAGGAAGACTTCCGTTCCCGGAGGAGCACCACTGCTTGCAAATTTTGCTGCTGAAATTGATTATAAATTTGATTCTGGTGATACCTCGCCACTTTGTAAACACGAAAATATGCAACTGTTGTCAACAGAAATCCGACTGACAAAAGGACAAGTGGGATATCCAGGTTCAACGGGGCCGTAAAGAAAAGAGAAAAAGAGGTACAGCTTGTCAGCCATATTGCAACCAAGGCTGCAGTAACACGTTTGGAAGTCACAAGCTCTTGATATCTCAGATGAAAAGAAACGGCGAGAAGTCTGTCAACAGCAATGGCGGTAACATTCAAGAACGATACGTTGACTAGAAGATATAGAATAGCGAGGCAAGAGGGTAAAGTCACTGGACACAGTAATTCAAGGTTGGAGTTCACTGCCATGATGAAGACCACTGCGAGCATTATGTGAGCGAACAATCCCACGGCAAGATCAGAGAGAGCAAGACTCAGAAACAATTTCCTCATATTAGCTGGCAGAAATGAGGTTTTCCTCAACGCTTGAATAGCCAGAGTATTTCCGAATGTTGCCATGGGAGAAAAAACGAAGTTTAACACACATAGCGCTAACAATGTTGTTCTGTGAGATTCAGCAATTTTCTGAATGTCATCCAAGTGGCGTTTGCAAAACTGGTCGGTCATAGTAACTTCAGTATTCAGAGTACTCGGTTTCGTTGAGCCAAATTAGCATTTGCCTTAAAAATATTCGTACCTCTTGCACGTCCAGGTATTTTAAGAGATTGACAATGTAATGTAATCAACTTCCGTAGACAGCATTGGATCGGTTTGGTTGTGAATAACAACCAATTAGACAATTTTGTCTGAGGATATGTTGAGAGAGAGAGAAAAAAAATAACATGGACGCCAGGTGTATATATTTTTTCAAGAATCAGGAACACGTATACAGAAAGTTTCAGTGCGCCTGTGCAAAGAAAAGGCGACTGGGTGGAAAGGGTGCAAATGCTACACTGACAATTAATGTAGTTCTCAGTGTAATTTATGGTGACGCCCAAACGAACAGCTCTATAAGCAAATTATATGTTAACGTGGCGAATCATCACAATAGAACATGGTGCATGGTACAAACATGTTGTTTGAATCTTTTTGGTTTTATAAAGTTCCTGTAGAAAAGCTGAATTTAAAACGTTTTCTAAAGGAAACCCAAAACGTTCCAAGATGTCATGGTAACTCTGTAAAAACTGAAGATGCGTATCGTACATTAGTATCACCTGTCTTTGATGGTGGGCACACTACGTGGGCGCAAATAAACAATATTCCCGAAAAAAGTCATGTCATTATCATTATTATCAATACATGAGGAGCTTAAGCCGACTCAGGAATTCTCGGCTGGACGTCTCCTGACAGTGTAGATATCCATCAACAAAGGCTAAAAACATAACACAAAAGGTGTTTCGTATTCAGAAAAGTGTTAAAGCATTCAGGATCGATCAGATTGTACTGTGAACTTACGTTAAGCAGAAAAAAGTAGTTAATTTTTTATCGAATGACCATATTTAGGGGCGAGATGAATTTTGTGGGGAACACAAATCTATTTCAGTTCGTTTGCGCGTATCGACAGTGGCGGTTAGTGCTGGGACACGGAACCATTTTTCGTTGTATAGGATTTATGGATTAACTCTCTCACCCGGGGAAAAATGGCACAGGTCGCCGTCGTCTCTCGCCGACCAGCACTACTTCGACGCTCCTTGCCGCTGGTGAGCGAGAAGACCTCTGGCATCCAGGGTAAAATGTAAGCCAATTTGTCGAAGGAAAAATTTTTCAGCTCTTTCGAAGAGAGATTTGTCGCCTTCAAGTCGGTGATTTTTTGCTGGAAAATGGTGATCACGTTCCGAAATTCGGCGGGTCTAATCTGCAGATCGCAGGTCGCAGGTCACAGGTTGCAGTCATTGTTTCACCAATACAGAAAATATCCTAAACATTCTTAAAAGCTAACCTTAGGCCTAAAAACGTTTGTTTAGGCCTAATTAGGCCTAAGGTTAGCTTTTAAGAATGTTTAGGATACTTTCTGTATTGGTGAAACAATGACCTGCTACCTGTGACCTGCGACCTGCAGATTAGACTCGCCGTCCGAAATTCTGGTAAAAACGTGGACGAAGCTTACGACGACGTGGACGAAGCTTGGCCTCTGTGGGGGGATTAATTGAGCAGTCTTCGTCTGAATGTCATGGATTTCTGTATTCATGTTTTCAAACGAGTTATGGAGGCAGTTAACAATGTTGACGTCGGGGAATTCGGTGCTGGAAGCCTTCCCGGTATACAGGCTCACGCTCAAACGTTGAGGTAAAACAATTGCTGTTAGGTTCAATTTCATGATATCAGGATATCATGATAGCAGCTAGGAAATTGATAAGTCTGTGATTAATATTGAATGTGCCTCCCTGTGACATGCTGGGAAATCAATTAGCCCGGAATGAAATTTTACACAGCTACATTCTTGGGCATTCTAAATTTTCCAGTTCCTCAGTTATCGAGTTCCATAACTATAAAACTTAAAAATGGTTTGCTTTAAAATCAGAAAAGAACCAATTCACCGTTGCTGTTGAGAAAAGTGTATGCCAGGCAAAACAAGTTGCATCTCGGTAGGCTGAAAGTTAACTGACAAAATAATTTGCCTGTGTTTAAATTAACAAATACACCAATACATCACTAACGTTTCATGTTTAAGCGGAGAATTAGGGAAGCAGATGTTCGAAGGTGTAATAGCTGTTGAGTTTTATTCCTCAGTTATCGAGTTCCATAAGTGTAATAAAACTTAAAAATGGTTTGCTTTAAAATCAGAAAAGAACTAATTCACCGTTGCTGTCGAGAAAAGTGTATGACAGGCAAAACAAGTTATATCTCGGCAGCCTGAAAGTTAAGATATAATTTGCCTGTGTTTAAATTAACAAATACACCAATACATCACTAACGCGTTTCATGTTTAACCGGAGAATTAGCGAAGCAGATGTTCGAAGGTGTAATAGCTGTTGAGTTTTATTCCTCAGTTATCGAGTTCCATAAGTATAATAAAAACTAAAAATGGTTTGCTTTAAAATCAGAAAAGAACCAATTCACCGTTGCTGTCGAGAAAGGTGTAGGCCAGGCAAAACAAGTTGCATCTCGGTTGCCTGACAGTTAACAAATAATTTCCCTGTGTTTAAATTAACAAATACACCAATACATCGATCACTAACGTTTCATGTTTAACCGGAGATTTAGGGAAGCAAATGTTCGAAGGTGTAATAGCTGTTGAGTTTTATTCCTCAGTTATCGAGTTCCATAAGTATAAAACTTAAAAATGGTTTGCTTTAAAATCAGAAAAGAACCAATTCACCGTTGCTGTTGAGAAAAGTGTATGCCGGGCAAAACAAGTTGCATCTCGGTAGCCTGAAAGTTAAGATATAATTTGCCTGTGTTTAAATTAATTTGAAATAAAGAGAATAAAGACATAATTTTCCATTTTTTCTAATTCCATGATGCTGGCCGTTGTAAACCGTGTTTTAGAAAATATTTCAAGTTGATTTACTGTGCCTCTGGACTATTTTGACACATCACTCAAAATTAATTTAAAGTAATTTGAGTTATTTGTCGTCATTAAAACTTTATGAGATTTTGGTAATTTTTTTTTTACCTAAAAAGCGGGGACCCACATTCCTGACCCAAGTTAAGCTCCTCATGAACAAGGCCAAATGATATCAAGAATGCGAGTTTTAATAATACAAGCTAAGTGAATAACGAATTCAAAGTCATTTCAAATCATCATGTAAGTGTTGATTGAACAAGCTATTAAAGAATCAACTCAGTCCAGTGAACGTATTTAAATTTACCGAAAAAATGCGTAAAATCGTCTATAAATAATACGCATATCACAAAGTTGAAGCAAGAACCAATCAGCTGTAGGGCTGATAATGCATTAGCAGCCCGCTGTCAGTCGTTTGCGGCCCGCTGAGCATGTGCTTTGAAGAGGCCGATTTTCTATTTGGCCGCGTATATTGATAATAATGCGAATTAACATATACAAATGAGGTGAGATCGTACCATATGGTAAATTCCACCTAGTCGCCATCTTTTGCCGCCTTTTGGAAAACATGGAACTGGTTGCACATGGCAGAGTCAGTTGCATGGGAAGTAATTTCCAGACATTTTGTTGAGTTGATGATGTGTAGCGCGCATTTTTCTGCTTTTATTGTTGAGGACCGTTATGAAGGAGGCATGTGACATTTTGAGGGATATGAATAGTTCTTTGACTTGGGCCATTTTAGTTTCAATAGGAATAATACGCAAACAGCGGTTACAAACCATTGCTTGAAATGCATAACTTTTACAAACTTAACGTTTCGTATGTTACAACATACATCATCAGAAGTGATTATTATTCAGTTACAGATGAATTTAAATTAAAAAATACAACTGTACGCACTGGGAACTATATAACGAAATTGTCATTTAAGGCTGGGTTTCGATCACGGATCAACGGAGACTCTTTAATTTTGCAATACATGTCTGATCGACCAGTTGCTAATATTTCAAAATGATCCCACTTAATTCTATGGTTGGTTAAGAAAACATGATCAGCAATTGCCGAGTCGTGACAATTTGTAGTTGGCGTTTTAAAATGTTCTGTTTTTCTGTCACGTAATCGGCGTTTCGTTTTCCCTATGTAGAAATCATTGCAATCCCAGCAGTTTGCTCTGTACACTACTTTTGACCTGAAGAAAGGAGCTAGTTTATCTTTGTAAAGGAAAAAAGACTTGATTCATCGGGTGTTCTGCAAAACTATTGTGACGTTAAGAGTACAATATTAGAATTTGTTTATACAAGACCTCAGCTGTTTTGTGAGGTGTTTGCTGCGATGACCTAAGAAAGGTAGAACGATAAGAACTTCTTTTTTCTTAACTGTTTATACAGGATCTTTTGGCTTATTTTGATGTTTCTCAATGACATCATTCATATGATATTTAACAGTTCCCATAGGGTAGCCACATTAAGTAACAAAATCCTCTTGAGGTCATCTAGGTCAGACTGTAACAATCGGAGTGACGAACAAATTCTAATGCAGCGATAATCCAAAGTGCGCACTAGGTTGATTTTGTATTTACGCTGAGTAAAAGAGTCCCACTTGGTGTAAAGACCGGTGAATGTCTTCTTTCGATAGATTGATGTTGAGAAGGAGCTGTCACGATTGCGTTTCATAAGGATATCAAGGAATGGAATTTCATTGTTTTGTTTGGCGTTTTGAAATGGCGTTGTGATTGTAAATAAACATGATTAGTTGACCAAGATGAAAAAGTTGATCTCCGATGACAAAAAAATTCAAAAAACTGACAGAAAACCCGACAAAGTCCAGAGAACAAAGTTTAATTTGTTACCTTCGACAACTAAAAAGAGATCACATGATTGACGACTGCACCTTTCAAAAGGTCCTACTCAATGGTTCCACACATGGAGTTCTTTATGGTCTACCAAAGGTTCACAAAACTGGGTGTCCTTTTCGTCCAATTGTTTCTTCCACGAACACCTACAACTACAATCTTGCCTCTTACCTTGTAAGCGTCCTCCAACCTATCTGCACAAACTGTTTTTCAATTAAAGACTCCTTCAGTTTTGCAGAATGGGCCAAACAGTACACTCACAACGGCGAATTCATGTGTTCCTTTGATGTCAGTTCACTATTTACTAATGTCCCACTGGATGAGACTATTGACATTTGCCTTGATAACTAGTGTATGCCCTCGCAAATCCACCTAGATTACCCCGGTTGGTCCTAAAGTATTTACTCTTGTTTGCAACAAGGAAGAGTCATTTTGTTTTTGATGGTCAATACTATGACCAGACTGATGGCGTCGCAATGGGCTCTCCACTTGGTCCTGTTTTGGCGAACATTTTCATGTGTGATTTTGAAGAAAAATGGGTGATGAAGAACACCAATCAGCTTACTATTTGGTTCCGGTACGTGGACGATACCTTTACTCTTTTCAAGAACAAAAATGATGCTTTGAGATTTTTAAGTTACCTAAATGGGAGACACAACAACATTAAATTCACAATTGAGTTTAAACAAAACCATGAAATTCCATTACTTTATATCCTTATGAAACGCAATCGTGAGAGCTGCTTCTCGACATCAATCTATCGAAAGAAGACATTCACCGGTCTTTACACCAAGTGGGACTCTTTTACTCCGCGTAAATACAAAATAAACATAGTCCGCACTTTGGCTAATTATCGCTGCATTAGAATTTGTTCGTCACCCCGATTGTTACTAGCCTGCAGTGCAGGCGTCTTGTTGGGCCGGTCGAGTTCGCTTGTTGGGGCGATCGAGTTTGCATTACAATCTTGTGACCGCCATTTTATAGACCGCGCCATGTTAGACGGTGGGGGATGGGGGAGGGGAAGAACTTTCTT
>NC_090896.1:36830785-36833285 GCF_036669925.1 Montipora capricornis
ACTTTCGCGCCATTCGTTGTCATGGTAAACGTCAATAACAATTGAGTAGCCAATCAGCGCTGAGGTCTCCCCTTGAGTCTTGTTTCTCGCATGCGGCCTCCATCTTGGATCGCCCCTTCATGCGGGCCACTTAGGGAACACCTTTAATTAGCGCGGCAAATTCAAAAAAG
Source organism: Montipora capricornis (assembly GCF_036669925.1). Lineage (NCBI taxonomy): Eukaryota > Metazoa > Cnidaria > Anthozoa > Scleractinia > Acroporidae > Montipora > Montipora capricornis. The sequence continues at coordinate 36,830,956 of NC_090896.1, forward strand.
TTATGTCTAAAAATAGATAGGTCAGGAAAAACGCTACCTCACCTAGGGAAGCCAGTTGGAGGCTCCTACTGAGTACTGATGGGCTCCCGTCGGTGGGCCGGCAAAGGGTACCAGGGAAATTTGAGAGAGGAGAGGGTAGGCGGAGGTAGTAGAGGAGAAATCTAAAACCCCTTTTATTGTTTTTTTGTGCTTTTCGTTTTATTAAAGCCTTTTCCCCCTACCAACCCCTTCGTCTCCACCCCCTCCCATCCCCGAGAGGAAATGAAGGGCCCCTATTTTTAAGCACACATCATAAAGAAAAAAAAAATGTCGAACAACAAACAGTTTGGTTGATAAATGAAATTACAACAGGTAGAGTAGATGTTCAACCTAAGGGCAAAGCGGAGCTCCATCTGATACCAAATTTGTATTGGCTAATTTACGTCACGTGGAGCAAACGCACAGGACAGTTATCACACAATAACCCCCGTTTGCGTGGATATTTGTCATGCAAAATGCTGTAGCGATCTTTCCCGTTGAAAAGAAACAAAGCCGGCGAAAAAAAGGAAGCAGAAGAGTTTTCATTTTACATGGAAGAAAAAGAAACTCGTTTGCTGGCGTCCAGTGATAATGACATTAAAAATCAGGTCACAAATGCTGTTCCGGAAGGTACAAGAAAGTCAACAAAACATGCTGTCAACGTCTTTGAAGGTGAAGAAAGTTATGAGCACACTTTAGATATTAAATTCTACGCGAACTTAAACTGAGTCATTTTACAGAGTAGAAAATTTAATACACTAAGTTTATTAACTATAAAATAAACCAAACGTTCGAAGGAAAGAAAAACCCAGCCGCACTTGAAAACACTGCCATCCAGACTTTGTACATTCTGTCTTTCATGGTTTAATTAAATTTCTTTTTCAGTTAGACAAAAGCGCCTTGTTTTCGAGTTTCCGACTAGCAGTAACAATTAAAATGATTTGATTTTATTTTCTGAGACCTACACGCTTTCTTTTTAGTCAAATTTTGAACACTGCATCAAAAAAGTAGGAAGCATCGCTATCACATTCACTACTGGTATTTTAAGAGCGGTTTTTTTGCGCGATGTGGAAATTAATAGGATAGTTAAAAAGTAAATAAACCCCTTTCTGGCTTACTGGTATGTTGGCTAATAATGTCCTTGGCTGAGAGATTGTCCTCAAAAGCTTCGCTTCTCGGCCAAATATTCATTTCTTGGCAATCTCTCAGAAGCGGACATTAGCAGCCGACATACCAGCCGCCGCCAGAAGGGGTTTATTTACTAAACACCAACCAAATCTGCAGTCCGGCGTTTCTGAGAGATTAACCATGCCCGGGGTGACATACTATGGTAGCTCTATACAATTGCAATTCACCAGAATAGTGTATCTTCATTAATGGCGCTGTTTACAGTTTTCATTTCTGCTAACTAGGCTATCGAGGGCCAAGGATTACGTGGGAATACGTAAAACCTAAAGTTACTCTCCAACAGTTAATTCTCTTGAACTGGCAAATCCTTCACGTCCAACAATGGTGGTGTGGATCAGTCCTAATGTTGATTTTCTCACAATCGAATCGCTTTTATAAAGCACTGTTTATCATATTGCTATAACTTGGTTAGCTTTGGTTCGTAATCGCATTCGAATTCTTGTTTCTGTGATGTCAATTACTGGCGGAATGTAATATAAGTGCGAATTTTTTAGTAAGAGGTGTTGATGAACCCTGCAATTTTGATGAAGGCTTTAGTTCATGCATACAATCTCTACCGTGTATAAATTGTCATGTCATTGGTCTTGGAAGGAATTTAGCTTAGTTTCTTCGCTCGTCGTGATCAGTGCGTATGCGTGTGCGTGTGCGTGTGCGTGTGCGTGTGCATGTGCGTGTGCTCGCTTGCAATATTAGCGTTACGTTTTGCTTGTAATGAAAGAGTTTACTGCGATACAACATTTTGGCGACGAGCATGGGATTTTAGATGGCTGAAAATCATAACAGTTTCATTCATCCATCGACACATCCAACCACTACCAACAGTTTCTCCTCCAACTTCTGTCTGCATGCTTCCTTCTTTCCCTCATTGACGATGAAGGTGATGAGACTCGTCTTATTGCTCACTCCTGTCAGAAAATACCTCCACTGCCTAACTATCTGTGTGCTAGAGATGTTAACAAGGTAGTGTCCTGACTCTTCAACTCGCAGTTGCCTCTCACTGTGCTTGATGGATATTTCCTTGTAGGTGTCAAATACGACGTCTATTCTGTTACACCGCACCCCTTCTTCCATTGCCATGGACAGGACAGTCATAGCGACATCACCAAAGGTCAGTTGATCTCCCT
>NC_090896.1:36838285-36853285 GCF_036669925.1 Montipora capricornis
GGAAGTCACAAGCTCTTGATATCTCAGATGAAAAGAAACGGCGAGAAGTCTGTCGACAGCAATGGCGGTAACATTCAACAACGATGCGCCCGCTAGTAGATATAGAATAGCGAAGCAAGAGAATAAAGTCACTGGACACAGTAATTCAAGGTTGGAGTTCACTGCCATGTTGAAGACCACTGCGAACATTATGTGAGCGAACAATCCCACGGCAAGATCAGAGAGAGCAAGACTCAGAAACAATTTCCTCATATTAGCCGGCAGAAATGAAGTTTTCCTCAACGCTTGAATAGCCAGAATATTTCCGAATGTTGCCATGGGAGAAAAAACGAAGTTTAACACACATAGCGCAAACAATGTTGTTCTGTAAGATTCAGCAATTTGTCGAATTTCATTCAAGCGGTGTCTGCAGAACTGGTCGGCCATGGTGACTGCAGTATATTCAGAGTACTCGGTTTGGTTGAGTCAAATTAGCATTTGCCTTAAAAATATTCGTACCTCTTGCACGTCCAGGTATTTTAAGAGATTGACAATGTAATGTAATCAACTTCCGTAGACAGCATTGGATCGGTTTGGTTGTGAATAACAACCAATTAGACAATTTTGTCTGAGGATATGGTGAGAGAAAAAAAGAAAAAACATTGAAGCCAGGCGTATAGGTTTTATCTAGAATTAGGAACACGTATATAGAAAGTTAAAGTACGCCTGTGCAAAGAAAGGGCGACTAGGTTGAAAGGATACAAATGCTACACTGACAATTAATGTAGTTCTCAGTATAATTTATGGTGACGCCCAAACTAACAGCTCTATAAGCAAATTATTAATATGTTAACGTGGCCAATCACCTCAATAGAACATGATGCATGGTACAAATATGATGTTCGCATCGTTTTGGTTTTATAAACTCCTGTAAAAAAGCTGGAATTTAAATGTTTTCCAAAGGAAAGCCAAAATGGTTCAAGATGTCTTCGTAACTCTTTAAAAGCTGAAGGTCCGGATCATACATTAGTATCACCTGCTTCTGATGGTGATTAACTCTACTGTCTAGTATTTGTGTCTGCATATAAATTTGATCACCAAACAATTTAAGAGACAGCTAAAAAGAACTATCCGCCACAAAATTGTTTGTGGCTAACATAGCGGTGTACCTTTTAATAATGATTAGAAAACAGTCCTAAGAAAATACCCGCGCTGATTGGTTAAAAATCGTATTTCTATAACCCGATGGAAACACAGAACTAGCACGAGCTGTTGACGTAGTGATGGCGCGAGCAAAGATAATTTACATTTTGATAATAGACCATATTCATAAATGGCGGCCCATTTATAATTCTCTTGTCAAAGTGCAAATAAGCCTACCAAGCCTCGACACCATACAGTGAATTGAAAAGAATTCTTGCTCTAAAATGAGGCTTGGTAGGCTAATTTGCACGTAGACAAAAGAATTATAAATGTGACCGCCATTTATGAATACGGTCTATTAGGTCTAAAAGAAATAGAAAAACATGTACTCCTTGTTTCTATCGAGTTATAGAAACACTCGTGAGATTTTGGGAGAACTCAAAAAAGCTATGGAAACAATCGCCTGCGTCTAGTGTTCCCACAGCATTTCTTGTTCTCCCAAACTTTACATGTTTTCTATTTCTTAAAAAGGTGCAGCGAATTGACATATACGAATGAGGTGAGATCGTGCTATAGCTATGTGGCAAATTACACCTTGTAGCAGAAAACGGAACTGGTTGCATATGACAGATTCAGTTGCAGGGGCAGTAATTTCCAGACGTTTTGTTGAGTTGATGATGAAATTACTTTTCCATTCTGGCGCGCAATTTTCTGCTGTTATTATTGAGGACCGTTATGAAGGATGCATGTGATAGCCTCTGAGGGATATGAATATTTCATCTAGGTTTACCTCTCAGGCTCTCCTCTTCATTTAAAACAAAATAACACTGCAAGGCTGGTTGTACGTGTGTGAGGATGTTTTTTTTTTGTAATTTACCAATATTTCGTCAGGCACGGCCTGACTTCTTCAGGGACTTAAATGATTTGCCGTTACAACTTTTTTTGAAATTCAAATATAAGGCATAAGAAAACTAGGTATGGTTTATCCTTAAACTAGTCCAATAAACCTCAAGTTTAAGTATCTGAAGTATCTTGATATCTGAGTTTCTAACCAAAAGACCGACCAGTTCACCAGGGATAAGAGCATTACATCTTTTAAGTCTTAATTCACGCAGGGAATTTGCAAAGACTTTGTTGAGAAAGGACCTCAACACAGAGCACTAGAGGAAGAGTCCTTAACGCTGGTGCATTAATGTTCATTTCCCAGACTGAAGTGCACCCATTAAGGATCAGGATCAGATTACAGATAAATGTATGTATATAGAAATATGTATAGGTTTACAGATAAATATTATTTACAGTTTTCTTTGTTCAGCTGGCCGTTGCATAATTATTGTCTCCTCTTCATGCAACAATTTATTTTCATATTTTATTTATATACAATATATATATATAACTGCAGACAGTGCTGTTTCGGCCTTCTGGGCCTCATCAGTGCAGTGCTGATGTCTGGGATGGAGGTTAAGCTTATAAAGCCACCCCAAGTGTCCCACATATGTGGTACATCTAAGCCATGCCAGAGGGCTCAAACTAACGAGCTAGTGAGCATGCGCAATTGCTAGCGGCAATGACTCATCCCAGTAGAGTGCTCAATCTGGACATGAAAGCAAAAGCTTTGTAATGCCAAAGAGCTATATCTAACTGCAGACAGTACTGTTTCGGCCTTCTGGGCCTCATCAGTGCAGTGCTGATGTCTGGGATGGAGGTTAAGCTTATAAAGTCACCCCATATATATATATATATATATATATATATATATATATATATATATATATATATATATATATCAGGGGGACGTGGGTTCAAATCCCGCTCAGGGCAATTCTTCATGTTTTTCATTCGATATAATTAATCAGTTGATTAACAGGATGGGTTTCATTTCTTCATTCTACGGTATATATATATATATATATATATATATAAAGTGCCCAGCAAGGTTCGTCTCCTCCCCAAGCAAGTCCACCGCTCCAAGCCGAAGCCCCGACCCCGCATCAACACAGCCAGCACTGCAAAGCCTGAGCTGCGGCAACGCTTCGCCAATGCAATTGATGTAGCCCTGGAGGACTGTCCAACTGACAGCGCTACACAGCAGTGGAACCACATCCGTGAGGCTGTGTTCCAGACCGCCCTGGACACCTTTGGAAGAAGAGAGAGAAAGAGCGCAGACTGGTTTGAGGCTGGTGCCACCGAGCTTGAGCCCGTCATTGCCGCCAAGCGAGCCACTCTTCTTGCCTACAAGAAAGACCCCTCAGCAAAGACGCTTGCAGAACTCCGTGCTGCACGCAGCGAAGCTCAGAGGATTGCCAGGCGCTGTGCCAACGACTACTGGTTGAATCTTTGCCAAGACATCCAGCTTGCCGCCGATCTAGGCAACGTCCGTGGGATGTATGAGGGAATGAAGAAGGTGTTCGGCCCAAGTGCCATCAAGACTGCCCCACTCAAGTCAGCTGACGGCGACATCATCAAAGACCGCAGCAAGCAGATGGAGAGATGGGCGGAAAACTACCAAGAGCTCTACTCAAGGGAAACCATTGTGACCAATACAGCCCTTGAGAACACCCTTCTGCTGCCCGTGATGAACGAGCTGAATGAACCACCAACCATTGAAGAACTCCGCAAGGCCATTGACTCCCTCTCCAGCGGCAAGGCCTCAGGCAGTGACAACATACCCCCTGAAGTCGTCAAGGCCGCAAAGGAGAGCTCCCTCCTACAGCACCTTCACGAGCTTCTAATGCAGTGCTGGGAGGAAGGAGCAGTGCCCCAAGACATGCGAGACGCCAAGATCATCACGCTCTACAAGAACAAGGGCAAGAGGAGTGACTGCAACAACTACCGAGGCATCTCTCTCCTGAGCGTTGTCGGCAAGGCCTTTGCTCGGGTAGTTCTCAACAGACTGCAACTTCTCGCTGAGCGTGTCTACCCAGAGGCGCAGTGCGGCTTCATGGCCGCCAGGTCAACCATCGACATGGTGTTCTCAGTGAGGCAGCTGCAGGAGAAATGCCGGGAGCAGAGAAAACCCCTGTACCTGGCCTTCATTGACCTGACCAAGGCCTTTGACCTGGTTAGCCGTGAAGGACTGTTTGCCCTCCTCCAGCGGATTGGATGCCCCCCCAAGCTTCTGAGCATGATTGTGTCCTTTCATCAGGATATGCGTGGGACCGTTCAATTTGACGGATCCTGCTCGGAACCCTTCCCCATCAAGAATGGAGTGAAGCAGGGCTGTGTCCTTGCTCCAACCCTCTTTGGCATCTTCTTCTCTCTGCTCCTCTCCTATGCTTTCCGGGACTCTGAAGACGGAATCTTCATCCACACTAGGAGTGATGGAGGCCTCTTCAATCTGTCACGTCTCCGGGCAAAGACAAAGGTGCAGAAAGTGCTGATCAGAGAGCTCCTCTTCGCTGACGATGCTGGAATAGCAGCCCACTCGGAGGCAGCACTGCAGCGGCTCATTGACAGCTTTGCAGCTGCCTGTACAGAGTTCGGCCTCACCATCAGCCTGAAAAAGACACAGGTCATGGGTCAAGACGTCAGCAACGACCCGAGCATCTCGATCGGCGACCACACCCTCGAAGTGGTGGACAAGTTCACCTACCTCGGGTCCACCATCTCCAGCAACCTCTCCCTTGATGCAGAGCTGAACACGAGGATTGGCAAGGCAGCAACAGCATTGGCCCGCCTGACAAAGAGAGTGTGGGACAACACCATGCTCTCCACAAACACCAAGATGAGAGTCTACCAGGCCTGTGTACTGAGCACTCTCCTCTACGGCAGTGAAGCATGGACCCTCTACTCCTACCAGGAACGCAGGCTGAATGCTTTCCACATGCGCTGCCTCCGCAGACTCCTTGGCATCACCTGGCAAGACCGCGTCACCAACATCGACGTCCTGGCCAAGGCAGGGATGCCCAGCATATTTGCCATCCTGACCCAGGGACGTCTGCGCTGGCTTGGCCATGTCACTCGAATGGATGACGGCCGCATCCCCAAAGACATGCTGTTTGGGGAGCTGGCCACTGGCACCAGACCCACAGGACGTCCAGCCCTCCGCTACAAGGATGTGTGCAAGCGTGATCTGAAGGCTGGTGGGTTCAACCCCTCCGACCTAGAGTCAGCAGCCTCGGACCGATCTGGCTGGTGGTCCACCACACAAGCAGTCATCAAGGAAGCAGAGGAGCGGAGAGCAACCCGCTGGGAAGAGAAACGCCTTCGCAAGGAGCAGCTGCTACAGTCAGCCTTATCCCAGACAGGAAGACAGGAGCCGGTCTTTACCTGCAGCAGATGCAACAGGCAATGCGGGTCCCGCATCGGCCTTTACAGCCACACCCGGCGCTGCAACACAAAGTGACAAGCCTGGGCGCAGTCAACCATGGTCTCTCGAGATCGACGGAGCCATCATGATTTTCTAGCCCAGAGGTAGTTAGGGAGAGAAATGTCGGCCGATAGACCATATGTGACCGATTCCTTTCCTATATGCACAGGATGTTAAGTAATATATATTAAATGAAGTGGTCATTTGTAGAAATGGTGTCCAAATCCAGGGTTGTGAAGAAATTTCATTACAATGGAAAAATAGCCGTAAAAAGGTGGGCAGGTGGTACATATCAAAAAAAGTTTAAGTATGCAGGGACAAGGAAGTTGGTCAGTGGCAGGAGCCCATCAGTAGGAGCTTCCATCTCCTACTTTGTTTCAATGAAGGAACGTTTTTCCGGACTTATTTATTTTTAGAACCACTTTCGCGCCATTCGTTGTCATGGTAAACGTCAATAACAATCAGCGCTGAGGTCTCCCTTTGAGTCTTGTTTCTCGCATGTGGCCTCCATCTTGGATCGCCCCTTCATGCGGGCCACTTAGGGAAGACCTTTTAATTACCGTGGCAAATTCAAAAAAGTTATGTCTAAAAATAGATAGGTCAGGAAAAACGCTACCTCACCTAGGGAAGCCAGTTGGAGGCTCCTACTGAGTACTGATGGGCTCCCATCGGTGGGCCGGCAAAGGGTACAAGGGAAATTTGAGAGAGGAGAGGGTAGGCGGAGGTAGTAGAGGAGAAATCTGCAACCCCTTTTATTGTTTTTTGTGCTTTTCGTTTTATTAAAGCCTTTTCCCCCTACCAACCCCTTCGTCTCCACCCCCTCCCATCCCCGAGGGGAAATGAAGGGCCCCTATTTTTAAGTACACATCATAAAGAAAAAAATGAAAAATTACAACAGGTAGAGTACATGTTCAACCTAAGGGCAAAGCGGAGCTCCATCTGATACCAAATTTGTATTGGCTAATTTACGTCACGTGGAGCAAACGCACAGGACAGTTATCACACAATAACCCCCGTTTGCGTGGATATTTGTCATGCAAAATGCTGTAGCGATCTTTCCCGTTGAAAAGAAACAAAGCCGGCGAAAAAAAGGAAGCAGAAGAGTTTTCATTTTACATGGAAGAAAAAGAAACTCGTTTGCTGGCGTCCAGTGATAATGACATTAAAAATCAGGTCACAAATGCTGTTCCGGAAGGTACAAGAAAGTCAACAAAACATGCTGTCAACGTCTTTGAAGGTGAAGAAAGTTATGAGCACACTTTAGATATTAAATTCTACGCGAACTTAAACTGAGTCATTTTACAGAGTAGAAAATTTAATACACTAAGTTTATTAACTATAAAATAAACCAAACGTTCGAAGGAAAGAAAAACCCAGCCGCACTTGAAAACACTGCCATCCAGACTTTGTACATTCTGTCTTTCATGGTTTAATTAAATTTCTTTTTCAGTTAGACAAAAGCGCCTTGTTTTCGAGTTTCCGACTAGCAGTAACAATTAAAATGATTTGATTTTATTTTCTGAGACCTACACGCTTTCTTTTTAGTCAAATTTTGAACACTGCATCAAAAAAGTAGGAAGCATCGCTATCACATTCACTACTGGTATTTTAAGAGCGGTTTTTTTGCGCGATGTGGAAATTAATAGGATAGTTAAAAAGTAAATAAACCGCTTTCTGGCTTACTGGTATGTTGGCTAATAATGTCCTTGGCTGAGAGATTGTCCTCAAAAGCTTCGCTTCTCGGCCAAATATTCATTTCTTGGCAATCTCTCAGAAGCGGACATTAGCAGCCGACATACCAGCCGCCGCCAGAAGGGGTTTATTTACTAAACACCAACCAAATCTGCAGTCCGGCGTTTCTGAGAGATTAACCATGGCCGGGGTGACATAGTATGGTAGCTCTATACAATTGCAATTCACCAGCATAGAGTATCTTCATTAATGGCACTGTTTACAGTTTTCATTTCTGCTAACTAGGCTATCGAGGGCCAAGGATTACGTGGGAATACATAAAACCTAAAGTTACTCTCCAATAGTTAGTTCTCTTGAACTGGCAAATCCTTCACGTCCAACAATGGTGGTGTGGATCAGTCCTAATGTTGATTTTCTCACAATCGAATCGCTTTTATAAAGCACTGTTTATCACATCGCTATAACTTGGTTAGCTTTGGTTCGTAATCGCATTCGATTTCTTGTTTCTGTGATGTCAATTACTGGCGGAATGTAATATAAGTGCGAATTCTTTAGTAAGAGGTGTTGATGAACCCTGCAATTTTGATGAAGGCCTTTAGTCCATGCATACAATCTCTACCCTGTATAAATTGTCGTGTCATTGGTCTTGGAAGGAATTTAGCTTAGTTTCTTCGCTCGTCATGATCGGTGCGTGCGCGCGTGCATGTGCGTGTGCTCGCTTGCAATATTAGCGTTACGTTTTGCGTGTAATGAAAGAGTTCGCTCCGATACAACATTTTGGCGACCAGGATGGGATTTTAGATGGCTGAAAATCACAACAGTTTCATTAATCCATCGACACATCCAACCACTACCAGAATAACCACATACTAGAATCACTGTAGCCTTTCTCGTATTTGAAGTAACACCTGTTCATTTTTCTTCATTTTTTCTGTTTGCCTTACCTCCACGTTCACCTCATTCGGGACGATTACTACTTTTCTATGAAAACAAGCTGCACAATTACATATCGCATAAGCCAGAAAACAAAATGCGTTAAATAAAAGAATCCCTTACATCATAACTTATTCTTCGGGAACACGGAATACTTTCGTCAAAGTGCTCTTCGTTATTCTGCGAACCTCTGGATAGCGCCAACAGTACATTAAAGGATTCAACGACGAATTGAGGAGAAGGAAGAAATATGTGACTTGATGGGCTGTTGTCAAAAGAAATCCGATCGAAACAAGAGCGGCAGTGATATAGGGGTTTGACACGGTAACCCTAAAATAACATGAGACACAGACATGCGAAAATACACTGAAAAATGTGGCAAAGAGTTAAACTTAATGGACAAAGTACGTCAAGGTTGTAGTTTTCATCCAATGCCATTTTAAAGACTACTCCTAGCATTAAGTTTGCAAACAATCCTACGGCCAGATTGGACAAAGCAAGACTCAGGAACAGTTTCCTCAAATTTGCTGGTAGCGATGAGGCTTTCCACAAGGCACAAATTGACAGAATATTCCCAAGCGTTGCCACAGGAGAAAAAACAAAGTGTAACACATACAGGGAAAACAAGGTTTGTTCTATAAAACTCTACAAGAGGCTGTATTAGGCACAAGAAGTCAGCACAACCCTGGCGAACCATAGTAATTCTTCTAAACTATTGGGTGGTTCGTAAACCACATCACCTATGGTTGATGGTGGTTGGTTCAACACTACATAACTAATGCCCAAGGGCTTTGTAAATTGCATGATGATAAAATTGCTTTTTGTGACTAGTACGCATTAGATCTGTTATAAAGGTCAGCTGTAATTATCTTTCATGAAATAATTTAGGTAATTTAGGGGACAGCACAAAAGCAAATTAAAGCCAGCAGGAATTATCCAAAAATCTGCAAATAGAGCGACTTTTGATCAAAAAGCAAGAATCAGATAATTGCTTCGAATTACGAATATACAAGGATTGAAAAATGTTCAGTGGGAATTTGAAAGATTTGCATTAGTTTTAAACTTATTGTAAACTTGGCTGTTGGTGAAAAACTGGTTATTTACATAAAAAAGCTACAATAAATCAGGATGACTGTAGCTTTGAATGGTTAATACTTAAGAATAGGGGATATAGAATCCTGTATCAACAAATGATGTGGAAAAGTTTGAAAATCCCAATCCCTTTACAGCTCATATAAACGTTTCTGGATATGAAAACCTAAAAAAAAACAGCCAGTAATTAATATAACCTTGCGAAAGATCCTCAACTTTCGCGAGAAAATTAATGCAAGCCACATGTGTTTAGTTCTGGTATGGCAAAATTCATTCAGCCATGAAAAACCTTCATCAAGGACTTAGAACTCGTTTCCACACTATCATCTGCTAACGTCCTGTTTTAGAGTTTGGCCATCAGAATTTTATCAGAAATGGCGAATCCACTGTCGGTCAGTTTTCCTTTGAATTCAGTGCCCTGCGTATTTGCTATAAACTTAATTAAAGCAACTTATTAAAATTTACTAACTGCTATCCTCCAAACGGAGTGTAGTAATTGCGTTCGACATTAGGAAAACGCATTTTCTAATCTTGGGTGTCCTGTGTATAGAATGAGCTTTAGCAAAGTTTCGTTTTTGTTCGTTCGATCGTCTGCTTTTTCAGCGCTATCTTCAATTACGTCATCCGTGCAGTGATTCTGAATGACGATCACGAACATTTTCCCTTTTTTCCCTACCCATCTCTTTTGCTTCCAAATCAAACTCTCGAACGCACATCAATAATCCGAGATCAGTTACTAGTTTTACAGTGTGTATTTTGGTTACCGGAATAAGGTTGACAGGAGCAACTTAAAACTAATGAGGTTTATCAGCGAACAAAAACATATACTGTATAAATATTGGACGTTGTTATATTACAATGAGCCCCGCGTGACTGTTTCTCTTAATTTATTAAGAACATTTCCTGAGTATGGGCCGGACACCTTTCAAGGCAACCACTGAATGAAGAGTGAGTGGAAATACCTCTCAAAATCTACTTCTTTAGAGTACTGGAAATGGTCCACTTTGCTTTTGTCATTAATCGTTTTTTTTTTCCACTGTATAACAGGCATCTTTTTAACAATGAAATGATATATGTAATTAACCATATATTGAACTGGGGGAGGAAGGGGAGGGGGGTTGGGAGTAAAGGGCGCACCGTCGGCTTCGAATGATACCAGCCTCGTAGTATAACAGGCATATTCTTAACGATGAAATGATTTATGTTAAACCATATATTAAAGGGCGCACCGGTTGCTTCTATTGATACCAGCCTCGTAGCTGAACGAGCTACCGACGTTAAGTAAAGTGACTTTACCTCTACCCTTACTTAAACATTTTGGAGTTGCAGATTCCAGAGATCTACATTCTCGTGTTCAACGCTTTGTCCCCTTTGTGTCACCATGTCGCTTGCATTCAATATTTAACTAATATTACATTTTCCTCTTCTCCTGAAAAAGCATTCTGCTATTGTATAGACAATCCACATTATTTTTAAATTCCCATTGTTAGTGAGAAGCAAGGGTGGCACAGTCGGTTGAGTTCGATTACCTGATCTCGCATCTTTGTTTCGACTTCTTTCCTTTCGTTGTACCTCAAAAGTAGCATTAAATACCCGTAAAATGGAGCATTGATGGAGAGAGGGGAGTAAAATGAGCGCACCGTCGACCTCAGGTTTGTCACTTGAATTACTGTTACGAGTTAACGACGTTAAATATGGTTGCTTTTCTTTATTATGCCACTTCGCTTTCTACATGCCACCTCTTAAAGATATTGTGCCGGGAAGATGCCATATTGTTGGGATTAAAGACAATTAATGCAGAATTTGAAACACATCCGTGGCTCTTAATTTGAGGTATTTTAGTTAACTGTTTGACGCAAAGAAAACTGTATTTAAAGTAATTGGCATGAGTTGAAACATGGATTTAGTGTTTAGGAAACACTGTGTGTTTCCTGGTTGATTCTGGAAGAGAAAAGCATACAGCCAGGTTATCCGGCATCCTTGTTAAAGAGAGTTACTCTATCAATTTGTCTTCGAAATTTTAAGGGTGTTCATCAAATCTCTAAAGCATAATTGACATAGCTCATAATTTTTGAAGGAAGAAATTACAAACCGTTGAACCTTTGGAATTTCAGCGATACGCTGTTCTACGCTGCAGATATAGTTTAAAAGAGGAGTAGGCAAACTGTTTCATTTGCTGTTCGAGAAGTAGATGAACATCAAGTCCTGTATTTTCTGAAGTAGAATTAAGAACCCACAAGAACTCTTCAAGTGCCTTTTCTTTGCTATTTGTCAGTTTTTTCGTTATATGCCATTCATTTGGCATCTGCTGAAAAAGTATTTGCTACGATCATTATAAAGTTAAATCCTTGTTTTTCAGAGTCATCTTTCTTTGTCACTTAAGTTTGTTGTTCGGCTTGGCTTACAATAATCACTTCTCCCTGTTTGCCATTGTGCTAAAAAGATATATCATACGTTCATTAATACCTTGTCAATCTCTTATCTCTGATCGTTTTCTGTACAGGGAGATAGTCCTTTACTGAAAGTGTAACATTTACATTAAAAAATTCCTTTTCTGAAAAGCATCCGTGACTTCCTAATGAACGGCTCTACTTAAAACTCAGTGGGAGTTAAAAGAGGTTTGATTCATTTTCAAAAGGAAAAACGAAGTTTACATGATGGTTGACCAGATATGTACATACGCCTTTCGAACGCACTTCAACATAGTTTAATCTCGTAGGACAACAATATCTTCGCTGTGTGTGTTACACTTTCTTTTTTCGCTTGTGACGATATTTGAAATGAAATGAAATACTTCATTAATGTGTCGATGTATTTAGTTTTTGCAACTAATTGGGGACACAACAGATTGATAAAAATATATAAATAAGAGATTAAAACAATCACATGCAATTGTGAAATATAAATATATATACATCAAATGAAACGTGCAAAATAAAACAATAGACATATAATAAATCAGTAGTCCCTAAGAATTGCAGAGATTACAGCAATTATCGTTGTTGTTTAAAAATGACGTTAGGTCTTTTTTCCTAATGTTCTTTTTAAAAGATTCAATGTTCAAGGAGTCCTTCAATTTATTACCTAGTTTGGACCATATGTAAGGCCCTTGGTATCTTAAAGAATGCTTTCCATAGTTAATAGTGTTAAAAGTAGGAATATCTTAGTCGCTGCGGTTTCTTAGTGAATATCTAGAGTTTTTCTGCTTAAATAGTTCATTAATAATATTCGGTGCAAGGCCATTCTTTACTTTATACATTAATTTGGCGATATCTTGAACTCTTCGATTCTGCAGTGAAGGTAGCCGTTCGTGAGCGAGAAGGTTTTCATATGTGAATACTGCTTTAAGCGCACGTTCTTGAATCCGCTCTATTTTTCTGCTGTCAGAAGATCAGCTGCAGTTATGCCATACTAAGAGGCAATATGTTAAGTGAAGTACGATGGATGATTTGTAGATTGTTAGTTTTGATTACCATGGTATTAAATTGCGCAGTCTTATTAAAACGCCAACTTTTTGACTAACTTTTATACAGTTGTTGCTGACATGATTAGTGAGATTAAGCTTATTATCTATTTCAACTCCAAGTAGTTTGATTTGTGGAGTATTGGTGATGATCTGGTCTCCTACCTTCAGTGCTTTAGTTTGTTTATCTGAGCCAGTGTTTCTTGGAATGATAGTAAGACATTGGAACTTACTCTGTGTTAGCAAGTAGAAAGTTGTCCCTGTACCATGACATGGCTAATTCCCCATGATCCTGTATCCTGGAACATACGATGTTATGGTTCAACACTTTTGCTTACACTACATGATCGTCGGCATACACAATAAGGTTTGCGTATTTGACCAAGAAGGTCATGTCGTTCTGGAATACGTTCCACAATAAAGGACCAAATGAGAATCCCTCAGGACAACCACGTGAGGTTTTTTACCTCTCACTACTAATTTGTAAATATTCTGGCTATTCGCGCTTTGTGGAAAGCTTCGTCGCAACCCGAAAATTTGAGCAAGTTGCTTCTGATTCTTGATTTCTCTGACCTCGGCGTGGGAATTTTCGCTCAGTTAATTTTCTCAGTGGTTTTGCAAACAGCAATAAACGAAGACGGCGAAAACCTTGAACTTACCTATAGGTAAAATTCGAACCACAAGTCAAATCTAGGTAAAGACGGCCAGATCAACCTAATACCGCAGTTTACGTGCAAATTCTGCAGGAAGTTTTTAAGTAATGAAGGGGTAGTTTCTAAAGAAACTGTGGTGCTGCGTCGGTGGGGAAGTAGTATACAAAAATTTGGTTTATCAACTCCGTTGATAAACCAAGTTTTTAAGTAAGTTCCACATCAGTTTGGTAGCTCTTTACAATTACAATGCAACTCCCAAAGGAAGCTAAACTAGTATTTCTTACAACAGTCAACAGTAATTGTTTTCCTCTTTACCAAATAAGCTACCGATGAGCTAAGAATGACATAGGAATTCATAGCTTTCCTCAAGTTACACTTGAAATAGTTAATCCGTTGAATCGTATTGTGAAAAAAAAACGTATTCTTCATTTTCACAAAACTAATGGTTTGGCTGGAGCAGTCCTGATAGTGCTTTTAGAAAAATCGACTAACTTCCCTAAGGGACTCGTTTCCTTGAACATTGCTTATTTGTCAATTGGCCTTCTTTTCGTTCCCAATCACTTTTTCGACTGGTTTCCATACTTGTTTGATCCCTACACCGACACTCAGTGACTACAAGCAACTATCGAAAGACTTTGTCAATAACCGTCAGGTTCCTTAGTGCATGTAAAGGGCCACCTGTTCCTTTTTTTCTCGATTTCTCGTGTGCTCAAGTTACCCTCCATATTCGGCTCATTCTTTTCAGATCAATCAGTCTTCAGCCTCGATAAACCAGTTTCTCCTTTTCCTTTTAAGACAAGCTGCACAAATACAAAACGTAAAATCCCGAAATTAAATGGTACCGAATGAAAAAAAGAAAAGACCTCCATTATATTTTATCCTCCGGGAACACGGAAAAATTTCTTCAACATTCTCTTCATAATTCCACGGACCTCAGGAAAGCGCCAACAGTAAATAAAAGGATTTAACGAAGAATTAAGGAGAATGACAAAGATTGTGATATGATAGACTTCCAAGACAGAGTCAGGCCGGTTTCCTGCTTTCAGTAAAACCAAACAGCAAAAATTCGGAAGATAACACGCCACAAATACAGCGTAAATATAAACAACATTCAAGGCAGACTTCCGTTCTCGAAGGAGCACCACTGCCTGCGAATTTTGCTGCTGAGTTTGATTATGAATTTGATTCCCATGATATCTTGCCACTTCGTAAACACGAAAATATGCAACTGTTGTCAAAAGAAATCCGACTGACGAAAGAACAAGTGGAAGATTCAGGGTCAACGTGGTGACGAAAACACAAGCAGAGGTACAGCTTGTCAGCCATACTGCAACTAAGGCTACAGTAACTCGTTTCGGAGTCACAAGCTCTTGATATCTCAGATGAAGAGAAACAGCGAAAAGTCTGTCAACAGCAATGGCGGTAACATTCAAGAAGGATGCGCAGACTAGAAGATATAGAATAACGTAGCAAAAGGTTAAAGTCACAGGACAGAGTACTTCAAGGTTGTAGTTTATTGACACTTTGAAGACCACTGCGAGCATTATGTGAGCGAATAATCCCACGGCAAGATCAGAGAAGGCAAGACTCAGAAGCAGTTTTCTAATATTAGTTGGCAGTAATAGAGTTTTCCTCAACGCTTGAATAGCCAGAGTACTTCCAAATGTTGCCATGAGAGAAAAAACAATGTTTAACACATATAGCGAAAACAGTGTTGTTCTGTGAGATTCAGCAAT
>NC_090896.1:36858285-36875785 GCF_036669925.1 Montipora capricornis
GTACTTTCAGGTAAAAGGGAAAAATTCACATTACAAGATGTTTATATTTGTAAATTGCATATATGGCAAAGTCGAAAGCAAGACAAGATTCCAGAACGTGAAGTTTTCTTAAAACAAGTAGACGTTAAATATAGAACTGAGAAATACATTGCCGTTAAAAAAAATATACATAAAAAATTTCAGGCTAAGTGGTTATTATATAAATGGTATTTATATTTAACAAGCAATAGTTCACAAATATAATTATAGTAATTGTTTCCAAATATAAATGTAATTTATAATTAACAATAGCTTACAAATGTAAATAGAGTATACTGAGAGTCTTGTAAACACTTTTTTATTTTTCAAAATGGCAATAAAACATGTGACAGCTTTAGTGTCACTGAGTGTTTCCTCAGTGGTTGATTCAGGAAGACAAGAGCATGCACGCAGCCAGGTTGCTTGTCCTTGTTAAAGAGAGTTACTCTACAAATTTAAGGGTGATTAGTCAAATATCGTATGCATAATTATCATAGCTCATAATTTTTGAAACTAGAAATTACAGACAAAGCGTTGAACCTTTGAAATTTCAACGATAAGTTGTTCTACGCTGCAGATATAGTTCAAAAGAGGAATAGACAAACTGTTTCATTTGCGGTTGGAAGAAGGAGAAAATTAAGTCCTGTAGTGTTTTAATTAATCATTGCTATAAACAATAAATATTAAATGATTTAATTCTCTATAATCACGTGACCTATCTTTGGGTATAATTGTGATCAACCATGTAATTGTTATATAGATTGGCGATTTGAGTAAAGAGTTCTATGAGACAAGAGCTCTCGGTATTCTCTAAAGTAGGATTAAGAACCTACAAGAACTCAACCAGTGTCTTTTCTTTGCTATTTGTCATTTTTTTCGTTATATTCTAGTCATTTGGCATCTACAGAAAACGTATTTGCTACGATATCATTACATCTTTGTTTGGAAGAGTCATCTTTCTCTGGTAGTTAAATTTGTTGTTCGGCTTGGCTTATCACTTCTCTCTGTTTGCCACTGTGCTTCCACGATTTTTTATTAATTAATACCTTGGCGGCATCTTATCTGTGCTGGGTTCTGTGTAAAAGAAGAGAAAAAGTTACTCAAAATCAACTTCGCTAGGGGTTATACGTAGAGCAGTTTTTCCCACCATTTTAACAAAAAGAGTAACATTTACATTCCTTTTCTGAAAGGCACCCGTGACTTCCTAGTGAACGGCACATTACATAAAAGTGGGTCTTGAAAAGTTTTATTCTGGATTCACTAGATTTGTCAGAATGCATTGCATTTACTGACATCTGACTTTAAGCTACGTATTTCATCGCTTGTCGCAGTTGCACCTCCTTCGGGTCAAATTCTAGAATCACAAGAAGAACTGTGATGAAATTGTCGCTAATCAAAGTTGCAAAAGGATTAGAAAAACCACAATAAAACCGTCAAACTTTTTATTTTCAAATTAAATGCGCTGCGATTTATGTGACCTAAGTTAAGCTTGAGTTTGTAGTGTCTTGCTTTCTCATTCTATATCATGCACGAATTTCAGATCAGTGGCTTATCAGTTGGAATTTTTTCTCTTTACATTTCGTCGACTTCATCACCCCACTGACTTCAATACGCCGTTGCTGTGGTTATCGATGATAAATGTTGTCACTATCAACGAAATGCACCGCAGCATTACTATCTATTAAATACACTTCTAGTTACAATAAGTTAACCTGGATTGAGCCTGCAATCCAATCATAAAACAGTACAGGATCAGCGGTTAACTTAAACAAACAGCCGACCTCGACGAGCTTTACACCTGAGCACGCGATAGTGTCACGTGATACAGGTTAGAGAATACTGTTTTGACAGGTGTCAATGGACGGTAACATGGATGTCCAACATCAAGGATGTTCCCGTCATACACCTTATTCCAAAATGGTCGCCATTTTAGTATTCTTTTGTTTGATTGCAAATTGGCCCTTTTGGCCTCGTTCAAGGTTAAATATTAGGGACTTTAAGATACTCCGACTACAGACTACGGACTACCGTTGGACGCTTGTTCCCCAAGTCTAGAGCACTGGATCGAGTACGGGGCTGATGGCGTGAAAATACGAAGTTAAGTTGGCGGACAACAGACTACGTGATACGGTCAAAGCAGCAGTGCTAGCCCATTCAAGCAAAATTGAGCTGCGGAAATCAGAAATAAATTATTCGACTTTTGGCTTCACATGAACAGCCTATTACATGATTAGTAAAGCAGGAAGAGTTTGCTTAAAAGCACGCAATTTCCACCGGCTGATCGAGCGAGATGAGTTCAGGGGATCATCAAAATTCAGGCAAAATATTTCATCAAACCGAATCTCGAGACCGAAAGCAAAGCCTGAATGCATACTGGCTAAAGTTCTGAAGCAGTATATAAAGTGACAATAATGAATCTATTCACTTTATAGAATTACGCGAAAATGTATATGGTTTCCACCATTTGCCCTTTGACACTCCTTCATTCAAAATCGAGACTGCCAAAACTCTTCGAAATTATCCTGCCGAAAACGTCGCGCGAAACGAAAATCATACCACAACAAATACTTATTGATTAAAAAATGAAATGAAAACTATAATTCTCTTTATTTTGATACAATAATTTGATTTTCATCTACCTTTCTTTCCCACCGTCGTCGCCTTTTTTGACTACGCAAACTTGCATGACTACTCACCGTCGTGAGCTCGCGACGGCGGCTCAAGGGACAACCCAGTGTCTCGTCCCAGTCCCAAACACCTCCCGTCCGTAGTCCGTAGTCCGTAGTCGGCGTATCTTGAAGTCCCCATTCTTTTGAATTCTACTTTGAAAGCGAGGCCAAATGGGCCAATTTGCAAGGAAAGAAAAGAATAATAAAATAGCGGCCATTTTTAAATAAGGTCTATAAAACGCAGGTTGCACCACAGAGTTTGCATTGGCATACTTGGTGGGGTAGACGTACCTACGGTCACCAAATTTTCTCGCTCAGATCGGATACCCAAGCTCCGTGACCATTCACATGATCACCGGCTGTTATTTTCATCAGCTATCGTGGAATAGGAAACAGAAAATGCTCATTTCCAGCCAATTGCGTGGGGATTTTTTGACGACAAAACATTCACCGAGGTTCGCAAATGATGGGGATTTAGCTTTGCGTGAAAAAATCGCGGCTGGGATGGATTTTCGAGGCACAAACTGCCTCTGAGCTGACTACGGTCGAGATCTTAGTGTGCAACCTTGACTTCGTCTTAGAACAGTGAAAACACGGAATTCCCGAAACGGTTAAACAAGCTCCAAAAGGCACAAGAATACACCGGACATTTCTTTCATTTTATTGAATGAACGTTAAATTGAGCGTTTTTTAGGCTTCATAATCGACGGTATTTTATTTCCCATACAAAGTCTTTTAACGCGTTTAACTTCTCAACGGCTGCCTGTAGTGACGCGAACTTGGGCTGCCTATGGCGATTCAAATACAAAACAGACATCGAAAAAGTATTCTTGTCTCCGATTCTTCGTTCTTGTAAAATGGCCTGGACGTTTTTTTTAATTTTTTTACAACAATATGAAGAAGAAATACTATTATTTTTTTCGATACTATTCAACTTGTGGCAAATCAGTTGTTCATAAAGATTCGGCTGCTATCTTGCATTAAATCCATCGCAATCGCAGGCATATTGTTCGAATTTAATGCTGGACTAGTATTCTAGTAACAGTGTTTTTATTTCGTTTGCCTTGAATTTGTATATTTTATCATTGCTAATCGGTAGTTTTTATTTAATCGTTTTCTATATATCGCGAATTCGCTATGTTAACGGTGAAAAACACCAGTGGATAATTGCAGTGCAGATATATCCGAATGAAGTCCTCAGAAAACTGAGCCTCGATACGATGAGGGCAAATAAGTGAACGGTTGACCAGCCGTGTCAAAAATCGTTGCAAGCGAGCCTCAAAGGATTTTGAAAATTTGAATATTTTAGGTTGTTTCTCAGCAATGGATACTCACTGAACCTTGCAACTTGGTCAAGGAGAAGTAAATTTATCCGTGTGGCCATCGCCGGAGTTTGAGCGTGACTGATGGCGGAGAAGTGTGATTTTATCGGCGAGATGTGAGGTAAGCTAGAAATTACTTTCCAGCCTTTCCTTTATTTAGGTACGAGTGACAACCCGGGAATTTGAGAAGTCGCTTAAATCGCATTCAATCAGGCAAATAACCACACAAAATGCGAGAAATTCACCACGACAATAAAGTACGGCTTTTTTATTGAGAACTTTTGGGGGTAAATATCCTTTTCAGTTTGTTATCGAGATTCCCACACAAATCCTTATAATTGTTTAACTTCCGACTCTGGGCCACCTGTGGTAACATTTTCAAAAGTTGTTGAGGAACTTGATCTTATACCAGACAACCTAGGGCTGAAATGATTTTGTATCTTATAAAGCTCATGTTGGGGTCAAACTTTCCTGGTATTAATATTGACCAGAATGAGCAAGCTGTTTGAGTGCGTGACCCGATTGCAATGGTTGCGATATACCACGGTCAATGGAGGTTTCGTGGACCACGAAACCTGAGCGGAGGCGCGCAAAGCATGCCGTTTGACAGAGAGTCTTTAAACTTTTCACAAGGGTATTCAGTTAATTGTTCTCTTTCTAACCTCTTCTCACTTAAATGTGGTGTCCCTAAGGGTATCTGAAACTGGGCCCACTGCTATTTTCTAGCCTTATTACTTACGCTGGTGTTGATTTGAAAACCACACAGTCCCCTCAAAATTTCCACTTTAAATGGCTTATTTCTAACAATGTTAATTTAACTACTTCAACTAAATTTAGGGAGGTGGCTTGGTCCGGTGGTTAGAGCGTTGGGTTTGCATAGGGCTGTCCCGGGTTCAAATCCTGTTCTAACTTCTGGTTTGGATTTGTTTCCGGTTGTCCCGGATTCAACTCTACCACGCTTTGTAAATAGCCAACTGGTTGCCTATTGCCAGTTGGCGTTCTTAATTATGTTTCTGTTAAGTTTGAATTGTTTCTTTCAGATTATTAAAAGTGGAGTGCCTGTGAACCAGCTTGATAGCGAAGTGCATTTCCACTATAAACAAAGCTCTTACAGTTACATTTTAACATGTTAATTGGCTCCAGGCCAAAATTGCACAATTTGTCTGATTCTATGGAGCTTTTGATTGACAGTGTTCCAGTGGAGTTAGTACAAGTCTCCTTTGTAAAATTACTTGGAATACTATATATCGATGAACATCTTACGTGGCAAACCCAAACTGACAACTTGTCGAAAAAGATATTCTTTCGGAATTGGAACCCTAAAACGAATTAAGCCATTTGTGCCACCAGCTATTATTCTTCGCATATACAATGTTCTCGTGCGCCCTAAGGTTGCAAAACCGTGCTGCTGTTGTGCTAATTTGCAAGCGATCGTGTTATGATGCTGATGCTGATTCCTTGTTTCATCAACTCGGATGGGGCGATTCGGCGTATACTCAACGTTAATACTCAATAGTCTAGCTTCTTCCTGGTATCTCTCACATTAAATTTGTAAAATGTAATGAAAACACACTTAGTTTTATAATATCGTAGTTTCAATGAGGTGGTATTGTAAATAAGTTAGTTTTGTAATGTGTAGACTTTTTTATTGCTCTGTTTAATGGAAAGAGTTTAGCTCAGTTTGTTGTTGTGTACTTGTGCATGTGCTCGCTAGTAATATTAGCGTAATGTTTGGCGTGTAATGAAATAGTTCGCTCCGATACAACATTTTGGCGACCAGGATAGGATTTTCGATGGCTGGAAATCACAACAGTTTCATTCATATCAATACATCCAACCACTACCGGAATAACCACAAGCTAGAATCACTGTCGCCTTTCTAAGTTTTGAAATACCAGTTGTTCATTTTTCTTCAATTTTTCTGTTTGCCTCTCCTCCACGTTCATCTCATTCGGGCCGATTACTCCTTTTCTATTAAGAAAAGCTGCACATTACATATCGTATAAGCTAGACAACAAAATGCTTGAAATAAAAGAATCCCTTACACCCGAAGTTATTCTTCGGGAAAACAGAATACTTTCCTCAAGGTGCTCTTCGTTATTCTACGAACCTCTGGATAGCGCCAACAGTACATTATAGGATTTAACGACGAGTTGAGCAGAAGGAAGAAAAATGTGACTTGATAGGATGCGATGATAGCGCCACTCCAGTTTTCTGATGGCTGTAATAATATAAAGCTACAGTTGGGAAGATAACACGCCACAAATACAACATAAACATACACGGCATTCAAGGCGGACTTTCGTTCTCGGAGGACCACCCTTCCTTGCGAATTTTGCTGCCGAAATTGATTTTGAATTTGGTTCCGATGATATCTTGCCACTTTGTAGACTTTAACATATGCAACTGTTGTCAAAACAAATCCTACCGAAACCGCAGTGGCAGTGATATAGGGGTTCGATGCGGTAACCCTAAAATAGGATGAGACACAACTTGCTAGCCATATTGCAACCAAGGCTATTATAATACGCTTGGAAGTCACAAGCTCTTGATATCGCAGATGAAGAGAAACAGCCAGAAGTCTGTCAACAGCAATAGCGGTTACATTCAAGAAGGAGGCTGACATGAGAAAATACAGAATAACGTAGCAAAGAGTTAAACTCAATGGACAAAGTACGTCAAGGTTGTAATTTTCATCCAATGCCATTTTAAAGACTACTCCGAGCATTAAGTGTGCGAACAATCCCACGGCGAGATCGGACAAAGCAAGACTCAGGAACATTTTTCTCAAATTAGCAGGTAGCGATGAGACTTTCCACAAGGCATGAATAGCCAGAATATTTCCAAAAGTTGCGACAGGAGAAAAAACAAAGTGTAATACATACAGCGAAAACAAGGTTGTTCTATAAAACCCTACAAGACGTTGTATTAGGCCCAATAATTCAGCGCAAGCCTTTTGAGCCATTATAGTAATGCTTCAGTCTAAACTATCGGCCTGGATCGTAACGAATTACCACCTTTGCTTGATAGTGGTTGGGTTTAGTCAACTATTGTCCAAGGCATTTGTAAATTGATGATAAAATTGCTTTATGTGACTAGCGCGCATTAGATTTGCTATGAAGGCCAGCTGTGATTATCTTTCATGAAATAATTTAGGTAATTTATGGTGCAGCACAAAATTAAAAGCTAACAGGAATTACATAACTTCAAAGAATATGAAATGATGTTTGCAATCACTTTTGTTCAGATTTTTTGTCAAAGAAATCTGTCACATAAAGAGATGAAATCCACAAATAGAACCAATTTTAATCAAAAAGCAAGAATCAGATAATTGCTTCGAATTACGAATACACAAGGAATGGAAGACGTTCAGTGGGAATTGAAAAGTTTTGCCTTAGTTTTAAATTTTTATCGGCCCAAGGGTGGTTCTTATTGTAAACTTGGCTGCTGATGAAAAACTGGTTATTTACATTAAGAGATAAAATAAATCAGGATAGAGAATCCTGTATCAACGAATGATCCATGATGTGGAAAGGTTTGAAAATGCCAATCTCTTTACAGCTCGTATAAACGTTTCTGGATATGAAAACCAAAACAAAAACATCATCTATTACATCTATCCCAGAAGAGAAAAAAAAGTCAATTGACTCGCTAGTTTTAACAGTCGAAATGGTTAATTTAAATTAGTTCACAATGAAAAATAATAATTCCTGTCTTCGCTCTGTAATGCCCAAGAATACTGTCGTGGTTTTCGCCTGGTTTTAAGCAATTTAAAAAAAAATCCATCGATTTTATTGGGGATAGAAATGCCTGAATAGATGCAGCACTTCCCGTGGAAGAACCACACGCTTTTAGTTTTTAATTTTTTTTATCGAAAACGAATTTAATTGTGTAATGCTTGCGACTTTTATTTCGAGTAGAGCTGAGTAGGTTTTTCGCGAACACGAAAACGGCCTAATTCGAAGTTTTTACAATAAAGAGCTGTAAATTCTTTTTGTTTAAATCTGTTTTATTAACATTTGACAAAGCAGTAGCTACATTTCTACTAAAAGAGGAATTAAATTCTCAGAAACCTAGGAGAAATTTTAAAGTCTTTTTTTATCGTAAAGCTAGAGGCAGGTTGGACTAGTACAATTTCGGCTTTTATGCGAAGTGAGAGCTTATGTTTTACAGCTAAATAACGTGATCTGTTAAAGTCGGGTGGAGCTAATTTTTTAAATAGCAAAGATTAAGTATTCCTGTCTTTATCTAGTAAAATAGTGACTGTCTTCTAAGTTTGTTTAATGCCAAAAAAAATTCATCAGAATAGAGAGGGTAGTCTTCGCAAACGTGTTCCAAAAAGGAACCCCGGAACTTTACAAAAATTATATACTCCATTTGGCCAATCCTCTTCATGAGGACAGATATTTAATGAAATAAAAAGATTCTTTTGCTCTATGGCGTAAATTTTCCTCGCTTCAAATGGTTTTCTTCGAAAAGGGTCTCTAAAGTTGTGGACATGCACGCCCACACGAAAATCGTTATGAAAAGAAACATTTTCCGAAAAAGTCAGAATTTCTCGTTTGCATTAAGACGGTTTTAAATGATAATGCAGTCAAAAGAGATCTTGTTAATTATAGTTCTAAGACTAAAGGAGGAATTCACTGAAAAGTTTGAATTTTTCTGGAAAATCAACCAAATGGCAATTACGCAAAAAGTGTTTACTTGTTTAGAAAAAGCAATCCTTCAGGGATATTACGCTTCTCGTCAGAACTAAGTGAAAACAAAACGTAGAGGTCATAGTTAGGTTTTATTTTCTATTTAAAGCCTGTCAACCATGTTGAATCATTCAATCAATGGTTACGGAAAGGAACGCTGACTTATTTGACTGCGTTGAAAATCACTTTGTTTTTTTTCTTCGAAGTAACAAAATAATCGCGTCCTTTCTATTCGGAGATTCAAGAGAAACCAAGATCATTCAGAGCTTTCAGGAACTTGAGCGTGAAGAAAACGAGTCTGGTAAACAAAAAAAATGTATCCTTATCCAGATCATGGATAGGAAAACGTTTGTAAAAAATGTATTGTGTCGGTGTATTCATTTATCATTTTCACCGTTTGTGTACTGAGACTTCCATTTATCATATATTACCTAAAGCAAGCCGATTTTTGGAAAACGAAAATGTTTTCAAGCATGCGAACGCATGCGCAAGAATACTGAAGCCAAATGACAACATTACTCTTCTGCTGTACCATTAAACTGCTAGATTACTTCAGAGTGATACCAACTGGTTTCTTTCTAATTTATTTTCGAGTCCAATTTTTGACGCGTACTAAGTTATCCTCAAAACGTTGTCCCTTAGACCTTACAGCGTGTGTGGGGGATGAATCAGATTCGATTGCCATGTTTCAAGCATTGTCTGATGGAAGTCTTGAAGATGCTAAACAGCTACAAACCCGTGTTCTTGTTAATTAGCGCAGGTAAATGTGTACAAAACTGAATTTTAAGTATAGCGTGACGATATCACAAATATATCTTTTATCTTTCTAAATTGAAGTGTCTGTGGCTCATTTTTATTTGATATGAGCAGAAATGGATGACGCACTCTCAACCTTATCTGCATGATGAAATTCTTGAAAGGTCTCATGATATTCAAGAGGAGACTTTCAACAACAGCCGGACAGAACAGGTGCTAGACAACTTCTTTACTTGGCTGACAGGGATAGATGGTGGAGGAGGTGAGGAAAAAAACGACAAAGCAATACCTGGCTCAATTGATCAAGCCAGAAGTATTGTGAAGAAAGTTGACCCAGCATATCACAAGGTAAATTCTTTGCCTTTATTCGTCTTATCCGTGATAAATGGCTTGATCCTTTGGAGAAAAAAAGACGACCTGGAACGCACAAATCCTATCTCAGGTCTCTGTCTGAGTCCTTGGGCTTTTGATGGTGGAGAAGCCGAGCGGCTTGAACCTTAAGTTTGACGCAGTACGCGCTGCCAAAGAACAAGATAATGCATGGATGAGCTCCTCCGTGTACAATAAGCCTATTGCAAGGAGGAATTGAGAGAAAAAGGCTAAAGATGTAGACCGCCTGGTCACCCCAGAGCAAATGCATATGCTTGCTTTTGATGTGTCAAAACCTGCGCGATCTGCAGTAAAACTGATTGAAAAATATTCAAGAATTCCCGAAGAGAATAGCTATCCAAGCCAAACCGAATTTACAGTTGTTCACTACTCTCTGCATCAACAATGCCTCCAGAGCAGGACCACTGGCTAACCTCACAGTAGGAGAGTATCGGAGCGCAAAGCAGAGCAGGAGGGAGAGCAATATGTAGCACGAGTAATAAGAACTTGGAATTTCATGGCCCAGTCTTCTTAGTCATGAGTAAAAATCTTTACACGAGGCTAGCTATTTTCATCGGTAAGATGAGCTATTCTTTACAAGGAGTGATCTTGACTGCTAAGGATAGAGTGTTCATCATCTGGGCCTGTAAAGCCATGATTTCCTCCATGGTTTCCGCACAAAGACGCTGAGAGGATAAGTGCGACCTCGGTAAGAAACACTGTAGTTAGTGCAGTTCAAGAGAAACAGAACTCACTGAAAAAAAACCTTGCTAATCTCATGACTCGTTCAGAGAAGACTGCAGACAAATTCTATAACATACAGCATAAAGGAAAGAATGATGTCAAGACAGTGGAACAGTTACGCTAGTTCTACGCCGAAACCGAGTTTCTGACGCTAACGCTTCAGACGTTCCCGAGAGTATTGTCTCTTCAAGGCATAAGTGGAACGAAGAACAGTTAACTGAACTATATACTGCTTTTAAAGAGAACATACACAGTGGGAAAGTGTCAATGGAACGTATAAAGAAAGCGGTTTCTGACAGTACTCTGTCAAGGAACATTCCTCTGATAAGGATAAGAGACAAGGTTGAGAAGTTTGATGAAGGTAAGGCAAGAAAGCGGAAGAGTTTTAGGCGGTTTTCAACCACCAACTGAGATAGAAACTGCATCTGACAAGCTAAGGCGGTTTTGGATTATTCCCAGACGAGAGGGCCGAGACAAGAGAGGAAGGAGAAGAACAACAGAGCATTGCGTTTGTTGATGATACGTCTGTGACAACGAGTACCAAAACTTACGTAAAGTCTGGTCGAGTATTTAATAATAATGAACAAAAGCAAACACTAAAGAGGCTGAAACTTAAGCCCCATTTACACGAGCAATTTTTCCTTGACAAGTTTTCCTTGACAAGGAAAAATTGCTCGTGTAGATGGGGAATAGTGGACAAATTTTCCTTGTCAAGGAAAATCTGGCGTGCTAGCTTTTCCTTGACAAGGAAAAATTGTCAAGTCTGAAATTTGCTCGTGTAGATGGACAACAAGGAAAATGTGACAAGGAAAACTTGTCATATTTTTCATTTACACTACCAAGGAAAACTTGTCAAGGAAAACTTGTCAAGGAAAACTTGCTAGTGTGTACAGTCGGCAAGTTTTCCTTGACAAGTGGACTTGTCAAGGAAAAATTGCTCGTGTAAATGGGGCTTTATGCCCCACGGGCGGGAATAATTTTAAGCAGTTCACTCCATTACAGCTGCTGTGCGATAAAATTCGCACAGAGCGGAAAACAGCTCTTCGTTTAAACAAAGAAAGTGGCGTTAATACGTTTTAGTTCGTACTTTTAGACTGCATTGTCTTTCATTTGAGGTCTTTATTTAGTAGTAAATCAAGTTACACATTTCTGATTTTTCTCTGAGCATAAGGTATTAAAGTTACAGATAGTTAGACTTTGTTTGAAGGACACATAAATACTTCTTATTAACTAGAAGTAATCAAAGATTATGAGAGTGCGTTCGACGCCGTCACGTAAATATATAAACCTAAAATAAATGATTTCACTACCTGACTTTCAACTCCGGTCTATTGCTAAACTGATCTGCAACGAAGGTTTTACAGATATATATAATATAATGTCAAAGTCCGATTCCAGCTAAGTGGTCCCCTGTACAAACTGCGATTTGTCGATACGTTGCGTGACGGCGCCAGTTTCCGTAGCCTCACAATTTTTACCCTTCAAATTTCGTGCTAAATGTTCTCACATTAACTGCAAATGTTTAAGCGTAAAAGCTAATTTGTAAAAGTATATTTAACATACAGTATACTCGGTTGGAAGCGGCACAAACATAAGCAATCATTTGCAATCGTCTGCTCGTTTATCGTCAGCGTAAACAAACTCCTTGCAACTGATTCAAGTATTATCCCTGATGAATGAAGTAGACAATGTTCACATAATTTGCCGTTCCTTGGTTCAACCTCATCCTTATGGATCTTGCCTTCAGAGTACTATTCCACCGATTTCAAACAGTATTCGACCGGATAAAGAGCTACATGTACAATGCATGTATCTGTCGCGACTGTAACTAATCAACATATGCAATCAAAATATAGCTGTTCCCACAGTTAACATCCTGAAAGCCATAGCGATTCAAAGTCGTGTTCGTTAGCATATAAAAAAAACAAAGACCATTCCCTCAGATTTCCATAAATGCTACCGTCGAAGCGTTTAAACTCACCAAAATCCAACGCTGAGAGCACAAAATGGCGAGGCCTACGGCGACTGTATCGTGAAGACGAGCTCACATGGCCTGCTCACATGTTCGCCACATGTCTTATCACAGGTAACGAGAATGTGACGTAGTTTAATTTAATTTAATTTAATTTAATATTTCAATTGCACATAAATCCATACAGAAACGATCAAATGCGCATTACAATGAATATAAAAAATATCCTAAAACGAGAGCGAAGACGAGGTCAGATGTCGTCATAAGTTCGCACCAGTTTCCCGGCCGATACATTACCCTGCAAAAATCAAGCGGGGGGACATTTTGGCTTCCTTACAGCAATCTCGAAAAATTCTGCATAGCCGTTCACATGCACATCAACTCGAAAGACAAAGGACGCAAGAACGAAATCAGGCTTGCATTCTCCTTTTCGTCGAACGCAATTAAACACTTCTGTGTAACCGGTGACTCAGTTGGTTGAGCACCGGGCTGTTACGCGGGAGGTCGTGAGTTCAACTCTGCCCGGACCAACACTCAGGGTCTTTAAATAACTGAGGAGAAAATGCTGCCTTTGTAATTACATCTCGGATAAGGACGATAAGCCGGAGGTCCCGTCTCACAACCCTTCAATGTTCACAATCCTGTGGGATGTAAAAGAACGCACACACTTGTCGTAAAGAGTAGGGCATGTAGTTCCCGGTGTTGTGGTCTGTCTTCTGTGGTGTATCCTGGTGGTTAACCTCGTAGGGGACCTATGCCCTATTGTTAATTCCACCATGTATGTATTCATGCTCAATCAGTAAATAGATGAGGTTCACGGCCTTGCTGTTTAAAATAGATTTTTTGGTGCCGTAATCTCTGAGATCAAGCTCTGTTACTATTACTTAGTTCCAAATCGCTTTTGAATAACCCAGCCCTGATAGTGCGTTACATTTGCGGACGAAGAAAGTACAACTGTAATAACTTGTTTCGTTGTCTTCAACTGTTTTCATCGTCTCATTTCGTTAGCTCGTTGCTGTAATTTCATTGCGGTGAAGTTGTTGTTTCACTGATAAGGGTTGATCCGTTGCTTTTTTTTATTGCCTTGTTAAACTGCTACAGCACAGTAGAATGTCATAAAAAGTCTGCTGTTTTTATTACTGTCAACAACTTAGACGTTAATATAGAATAATGAAAATAATATAGTTTGCTTTCTCTAAGCGAGTTTTCGATTTTGGATACATGGAAAAAGCTGTTCGGTCAACGCAAATGATAATTTACCGAGTAAATGGGCTTCGCTTACTAGGTAAGTGGCATATTGCAAAAAAATAATTTCTTAGAGAATTATTGTAAATGTACTGCTAAAATTCTAGATACAGTATTCTTTATGGCCATGCCTGTAATTTTTTACGAGACATCTGGTTTGTCTCTTCTACTGGGCAAACCTGCCCAGAAGGAAAGGAGCACGAACAGGACTCGAGGTCCTATGCGAGGTGCTCCACCCTACCCTATCCAGACCACAACACCGGGAACTACAAGCCCTACTCTTTACGACAAGTGTGCGGGTTCTTTTACGTCCCACAGGATTATGAACATTGAAGGGTTGTGAGACGGGACCTCCGGCTTATCGTCCTTATCCGAGAAGATTAGAGAGTCTAACCATTTGCAGATGTAATTACAAAGGCAGCACTTTCTCCTCAGTTACTTAAAGACCCTGAGTGTTGGTCCGGCCGGAGTTTAACTCACGACCTCCCGCGTGACAGCCCGGTGCTCAACCAACTGAGCCACCGGTGCGTGGTCTAAGAAGAGGTCAGGTAATACAAACATGGACCCTAAAACAATTTAAACGGCAGTAGTTTCATTACTTGGTTACCGAAAGGACCTTCGTGGGTTACAAAAAGTCACTGAAAAGTTACCATAAGGAACACATGTTCCCTGTTGTAACCTGGAAAGTTGCAGAAAGGAACGTGTTACAAAAAGGAACGTTACAAAAAGGAGAGCACAAGTTACCATAGGGAACACATGTTCCTTTATGTAACCACGGAAGTTGCAAAAAGGAACATGTTAGAACAAGGAACGTTACAAAGGGGAAAAATGGTGCAAAAAGGAACACCAAAAGTTACATAAGGGACCCATGAATCTAACTGTTCATTCATTCATTCATTCATTCATTCATTCATTCATTCATTCATTCACTCATTCATTCATTCATTCATTCATTCATTCATTCATTCATTCGTTCGTTCGTTCGTTCGTTCGTTCGTTCGTTCGTTCGTTCGTTCGTTCGTTCGTTCGTTCGTTCGTTCGTTCGTTCGTTCGTTCGTTCGTTCGTTCGTTCGTTCGTTCATTCATTCATTCATTCGTTTGATGTCAAAAGAAAGAAATAAAGATCCTCGATTGGAGAAAAGAAATTAATGCAAGACACCAGTGTTTAGTTATGGTATGGCAAAATTCATTCACCCATGAGAAACCTTCATCCAGGTCTTAGAACTCGTTTCCACCATCATTTTCTACGCCCGGTTTTAGAGTTTGCTCATCAATATTTTATTTGAAATGGCGATTTCACTGTCGGTCAGTTTTCCTTTGAATTCAGTGCCGCGCGTATTTAATATAAACTCAATTGAAACAACTTATGATAAAATTATACTGACTGCTGTCATCCAATCGGAATCTAGTAATTGCGTTCGACATTTCTAATCTTGGGTTTCCTGTGTATAGAATGAGCTTTAGCAAAGTTTCGTTTTTGTTCGTTCGTCTGCTTTTTCAGCTAGCGCCATCTTGAATTACGTCATACGTGCATTGATACGTTATATGCGCAACTGAATGACGATCGCGAACCTCGTGATTTTTAGGTTTCTTTCCTTCGCTTTTAAAGCGACTGTCGAACGAACATCAATAATCCGAGATTAGTTACTAGTTTAACTGAGTGTATTTTGGAGTCCGGAAAAAGGGTTGACATGAGCACATTAAAACTAATGGTGTTTATCAGCGAAAAAATATATATACTGTTTAGATATTGGACGTTGTTATATTATAATGACCTCGTGTGACTGTTTCTCTTAATTTATTAAGAACTCCTTAGCATGGCCTGGACATCTCTCAAAACAACCACTGAATAAGAGTGAGTGGAAGTACCTCTCAAAAACCACTTCTTTCGCGCACTGGAGTTGGTCCACTTTACTTTTGTCATTAATCGTTTTTATTTTTTTTCACTGTATAACAGGCATATTCATAACGATGAAATTATTCATGATGAACCATATATTGAATTGCCGGGGGGGGGGGGGGAAGGGCGCACCGGTTGCTTCCATTGACACCAGTCTCGTAGCTTAACGAACCACCGACGTTAAATAAAGTTACTTTTACATTTACCTTTACATTTACCTTTACCTTCACTTAAACATTTTGGAGTTGCAGAGATCTACATTCTCCTGTTCAACGCTTTCCCTCTTTTTGTCATCATGTCGCTCTTTTGTTTTGTTGCATTCAACATTTAACTTACATATTAGATTTCCTCTTCTCCTGAAAAAGCATTCTGCTATTGTATAGAAAATCCACATTATTTTTGTGGCTTCTGGAGGGCCCACTTTGAATTCCCATTGTTACTATTCCACTTCGCTTTCTACATGCCACCTATTAAAGATGTTGTGCAGGGAAGAAGCCGTCACATTGATAGGATTAAAAACAATTAATGTAGAATTTTAATCCCCTCCGTGGCTCTTAATCTGAGATATTTTAGTTAACCGTTTGAGGTAAAGAAACCTGTATTTAAAATAATTGGCATGGGTTGAGAGAGGGATTTAGTATTCACTGTGTGTTTCGTGGTTGATTCTGGAAGAAAAAAGCATACAGGCAGGTGATCCGGCATCCTTATTAAAGAGAGTTACTCTATCAATTTGTCTTCGAAATGTTAAGGGTGTTCCATCAAATCTCTTAAGCATAATTAACAAAAGCCATATTTTTTTTAGGTAGTAATTACTGACAAAGCGTTGAATCTTTGGAATTTCAGCGATACACTGTTCTACACTGCAGATATAGTTCAAAAGAAGAGTACTAGTACTGTTTCTTTTGCTTTTGGAGAAGTAAAAGAAACATTAAGTCCTGCAGAGTTTTAGTTAATCATTGCTAGGAACTATTAATATTAGATCATATAATTCTCTACAATCATGTGGCCTATCTTTGTGTATATAACTGTGATCAGGCGTAATCATAGATATATATATATATATTGGTGATTTGAGTAAAGCGTTTAATGAGACAAGAGCTCTTGGTATTCTCTAAAGTAGAATTAAGAACCAATAAGGACTCGACAAGTGCCTTTTCTTTGCTATTTTTCATTTTTTTTCGTTATATTCCATTCATTTGGCATCTGCCGAAAAAGCATTTGTTACGATCATTTATTAAATCCTTGTTTTTCAGAGTCATCTTTCTTCAGCACTTAACTTTTTTGTTCGGCTTGGCTTACAATAAAATCACTCCTTGCTGTTTGCCATTGTGCTAACAAGATTTGTCAGAATACGTTCATTAATATCTTGGCAGCCTTTTATCTATGCTTGGTTCTCTGTACAAGGAGATCGTCCTTCAGACTAAAAATTACTCAAAATCTCGGGAGCTGATACGTAGAGCAATTTTTCCCACCAATTTTACTGAAAGTGTAACATTTGCATTTGTTTCCTGAAAAGCACCCGTGCCTTCCTGGTGAACGGCTCCAGACCTTCTTGAAACTGGGAGTTGAAAAGTTTGATTCTGCAAACGCAAATCATCATTTTGAAAAAGAAAATCGAAGTTAACATGATGGTCGACCAGATATGTACATACGTTTTGTATGCCATTCAACGCGTAGTTCAAGTTCGCAGGACAACAATATCCTCGCTGTGTGTGTTACACTTTCTTTTTTCGCTTGTGGCGATATTTGCAAATACTCTGGCTATTCGCGCTTTGTGGAAAGCTTCATCGCTACCCGACAATTTGAGG
>NC_090896.1:36880785-36888285 GCF_036669925.1 Montipora capricornis
AAGCTTTTTAACACTGTGCTTTTTCCAAATACATTTTATTCTGGTATTCCCAAGAGCTCAGGTGTAGTAGCTACATCCGATCGTTGTTGGTTGATAGCCAAACACCTAACTGTATGGCTTTCACTTTGTTCCCAACCGATTTTAAATCTCTTTTGTAGGACAAAATGTTTCTCCCCTGTCAGAAGAAGTGCCAAATCATAATGCCTCTGGTTTTGTTAAGCCTGAAGCCAGATATAGAACTACCGTTATCTAAATAATGTACAGCTCATGTAAAAGACTTCTTTGAACCATCTTATACGAGAGTGGTATCACCACCATACTGGCTAATTTTGATTTTAAATTGAGTGCACAAGTATGTCTTTAAAAAATGCGAAGTGTGGAAATATGAGAAAAAACAATATTTTAAAGGAAATTAGTGAATTAATAGGTTTTAAAGAACATTCTGAGACTGAACTTGCTAACATTATCATAAAAAGGATTTAGAAGAATATTCGACATCATTTAACTCATTTTTTGATATTGATGGAAATATATTTAGGATATTTAAGATATTTAGGATATTGATGAAAGATATTTAGGAATCTTCTATCTGTATTGAAGTCATCGCTTCTTTTTGGAATTAAAAAAAACTACAACATATTATCATATTAGTACTATTTCTTTTGTCAAGCGCTTGTATCAGAGATTAAAGTTTTGAGGTCCTAAACGGTAACTCCATTAATAGAGCTGATAAACATTGATCAACGTGACTTCATTTCAAAAAAGGAGCTCCTTAAATTATATTAACGTTTTACTCAACGAAGTTGCTCGAAATCAGTATTGATCAGGTGTACTGTAAAATCTTAAAGGAAAGCAATGATTGCAAATAATGAAACCACATATTTGACCTAACAATCTGGGACGTCTCGCTTGGAAGCAGGAGACAACAAGTAGCCAAAGTTTCCAAGCAGGGTCAACTCCCTTTGGAGATCATTCCCAAAGCACCGACTACAACTGAGACAACACAGACGTTTCTCATATTCCACAGTCTCCCGATTTCGTCCTTTGTAACTTGGCAACTGGTGTTTCTCCATTTTTTCACCTCTCTCTGCTTGACCCGAGTGTCTCCAGGAATTGCTTTGTCTACTATCTTGACCTGTCTGGTTTCCTTATAAACAAACACGATATCCGGCCTCCTAGCCACAATCGCCGGTTTTCTCCCATTTAAACTGTTCCGGCTCTACAACTTCACTTACTTGTAAATCTCTTCAGTGGTACTGTTTATATTCCAAGCAAGACTGTTTCCTTCAGCCCTAACACAGCTCTCAACACTTGTAAGTCCTCTTCCACCTTCCTTTCTGCTTACATACAGCCTTGAAACGTCGCTCTTAGGGTTAAATTCTTTGTTCATAGTCAATAACTTGCGGGTGCGGTGATCCAAGCTCTTCAGTTCGCCTTTCTCTACGCAATAAAACCACCACCATATCTCATAAGTGACGTTGCCCAAGTGATTATCGTTTTGATCTTATTGCGACCATTAAGTCTGGACTGTAGCACGAACACTAACACATTAACACTAACTCACCACACTTCTGGATTCCGAAATCCATGCCAATGCCCTTACCTATTGCATGTACTGTTCGCAGGAGGCTCTCAATGTCTTCCTCGCCTTTAGCAAACATATTCAAGTCCTTCATAAACAACAAATTGTTTACTTTAATGTTCCCATTTGTGTACCCTGTCTTTATTCGCTCAAGGACTCTAAACAATGGAATCATGCAAATAACGAAAATCAGGGGAGAAAAGCTATCGCTCTGGAATATTCCTCTTTTAATGTTGACTTCGCCTAGTGGCTGACCACACGCTGGTAGCTCGGTCTTCCATGTACTCATTAAGCCTTGAATAAACTTGACTACGTTTTCAGACAGGTTGACAAGTTTGAGGCATTCTATAATCCACGAATGAGAAACCATGTCATAGGCCTTCTGGTAGTCCACCCTGACATTCTTATGCTTCCTTCACCTGTCAGGATGGCCTTTCCGACGAGAGGTTGTACCTAGCTTGGTACCTCAACCCCTACGTCTCCAACCCTTCTGTTCATTTGGCAACAACCCATTACCTTCCAAACAGCCATAGATGCTGTTCGATATGATGCCTGTCATCAACTTTCAAATCGATGGGAGGCAAGATATTGGTCTGAATTTTTCAACCTCGTTGCCTTTGCTTGGGTCTTTTTGACATAGCACCGTCCTCCCTTTAGTCATTCTGTCTGGCACTTCCTGTCCGTATGTCAACATCCGATCCATTCGTTTAGCAATATGACGACTATGTAAATATGTCAGATTCTTAAGCCAAAAGCCCTGAACTCCATCATGTCCCGAAGTTTTCCAGTTTGGAACATTTCTGCGCTGCTCTTTGACCAGCTGCTCAGTTATAGATAGATATACAGATACATACTTAATTGACCGCTCCCCATAGGGGCTTTTCAGGGCCAATGAATCGACGAAACAACAGAACACAACAACTACAACTGTTAAGAATCCCAACTGGCCGGAGGCAAACCAGTTGGCTATTTACAAGGGCAGCTGGGAAGTTGAACCAGGGACTACCAGGATCAAATTCAATGAGTGGTCAGAGCGGGTCTTGAACCCGGGATCTCCGGATCTCAAGGCAAGCGCCCTAACCACTGGGCCACACTGCCTCCTATCCTTAGGTCATCTTGTTGAAAGCCCCCCTTTATCTACTTTGAGCATCATTAACCACACAGCCTCGGTAACGTGGATTTTTTCTACCGACCAAATACTTGACCAGAACTCTTTGCTCCCTTCAGCTTCAGGTACTGCGTTGTCTGTTCTCTCCTTCCCAATCAATTCCTGATACACTCTTTTCTGGTCCTGAACAAACAAACTCTTAAACCTGAATTGCTCAATCTTCTGCTCAAGTCTCTTCAATTTGTAGACCTTAGCTTTCAGTCTTTTTTTTAGTTCCTCAATAACTACTTTAAGTCCTTTTCTGTTGACCTTGTACGTTTGCTCAATGTCAGTACATCTGCGTTCAGTTTGCTTGCCACTAGACTTCCCTCAAAGACGTTAACGTGTTTCCTAAGTTCATCGAGAGATTTTTCCAACCTTCTTTTCCACAAAGGTTCCTTGTTCCTCTTCTGCGCATAACCAGCTGCTCTCAACCCTAATTTCCTCGCAAGAAAGGTTGACACTGACTGCAGTAACTAGGTCATTATTGCAGCGTCAGCGTCATTATTATCATTATCATTATCAATTATCATTATCATTATCATTATCATTATCATTATCATTATCATTATCATTATCATTATCATTATCATTATCATTATCATTATCATTATCATTATCATTATTACTATTATTATTATTATTATTATTATTATTACCTTCAACCAGAATTACAATGTTGTCCTTACATGCTCAACAATTACAAGAAATTAATTAAATATCTAGGTCCATACCGTAATTCTGGCCAATCTCCTCGTCCTTTTATATTTAAAAGCATGAATTAGAACTACCTATGCTGTTGCCAAGTAGTTTACAATTTGAGATTTTTAAAAGAAGAAAGAGGGAAGAGCATTAGCTAATAAAATTTGGTAGCTATTTTCAGAACATAAATTTATTTTACCAGTCCCGATATCATTTTCCTCATTATCTCTCGAGTGATCTTAACAATTTCTTCTTCCTTGAATAGTTTGCTTAAATCTTCCTTTAATGCCGCCTCCTAACCATCCAATCACAGTGCAAACAACTTTCACCATATCTTGTGGTCTCCTCTCGCGTATCTAAAAGCACAGTAATTGGTATTCTCTTATCTTCTCAGCCCTTTTTTCTGTCTTGTTTGCTTCGCTTGGACATGCCACGTCAATCACGTATATCCTTTTTGTCTCCTAGTTCTCCAGTTTTTAATCTGGTTATTAATGTTATTATTATCATCATCATCATCATCATCATCATCATTATCATCATCATCATCATCTTCTTCTTCTTCTTCTTCCTCGATTTTGACTTTTTTCCTCTACTTCTCATTTTATGTTTATAGTTTAAAGAAATAAAACTGCTCCAGAAATTGTTCCAATAATTACTAGATTCTCCACCAGTAAAACAAGAATAAACACACAAATTGCAACCTAAAAAGGTTGAAATGTTTAAACGATTAGAAGGCCAATGTTTGAAAAAAAAACCACGCATCTCTAGTGTTGGTCTCGCTGGATCAGCCTCAATGTTGATTTGCTCACAATCGACTCACTTGCATAAAACACTGTTTACTCAAAAACTGCAAAACCGATTCTTTACAATGAAAAAAAAAGCCGTCCGTCGTAACTCATTCTTCAGGAAAACGGAAAATTTTCTTCAAGGTGCTCTTCATTATTCGACGAACTTCTGGATACCGCCAACAGTAAACCAAAGGATTTAATGAGGAATTAAGAAGAACGACGAACAATGTGACTTCATACGCTACCAAGGTCGAACAACGCCACTTACTTGTTGCCAGCAATAAGAGACAGCAATAACTTGGAAGATAGCAGGCGAGGAATACAATGTAAATATATACAGCATTCAAGGCAGACTTACGTTCTCTGAGGAGCACTGTTGCTTGCGAATTTTGCCACTGAAATTGATTTTGAAGTTTATTACGGTGATATCTTGCAACCTTGTAAACACGAATGTATGCAACTGTCGTCAAAACAAATCCGATAGATCTTAGAACGGCAGCAGCATAGAGTCGCAGTGTGGTAGCGCTAACAGAAGCAGAAACGCCACTTGCCAGCCATGTTATAACCAAGGCTATTGTAACACGTTTGGAAGTCACAAGTTCTTGATATCTCAGATGAAGAGACACGGCGAGAAGTCTATCAACAGCAATGGCGGTTACATGCAAGAACGATGCAGTTGCTAGAAGATATAGAATAAGGAAGCAAACGATTAAAGGCACTGGACAGAGTACGTCAAGGTTGTAGTCTTCATTCCACAATACTATTTTATACAACACTGCGATCATTAAGTGAGCAAACAATCCCACGGCAAGATCAGACAAAGCAAGACTCAGAAACATTTTCCTCAAATTAGCCGGTAGAGAGGAAGCTTTCCACAAAGCACGAATAGCAAGAATATTTCCAAATGTAGCTACGGGAGAAAAAACAAAGTGTAATACAGTCAGTGAAAACAAGGTTGGTCTATAAAACTGAACAAGAAGTCGTATCATTCTCAAGAAATTAATACAAGTCTGGTTGGCCATATTGTAACTCGCTGAAATTAATGGCCGGGATCGTGAAGCACCATCATCTTTATGAACCGGGCGCATTAGGGTCCGATTATAGAGGTCAGGTGTGATTATTTTTCCTGAAATAAGGGTAATTTTAGTGACAGCACAAAAGGAAAAGCTAACAGCAATTTTCAAAATAGTTTGTGGCTCCTACAAACAATGCAATTTTAAATTGACGTACAAATCAGGTGGGATCGGAATATTGCTTTGTGTCCATCCTTTGTCACCACTTGAAATTGATCGCAGATTCAGCTGCAGAGACTGCTATTACATTTATCTCGAACGTATAAGTTTTGTATGTCTTCTTCTTTTTCTTCTTCTTCTTCTTCTTCTTCTTCTTTATCTTCATCTTCTTCAGTTTTCTAGGATTAGAGGAGATCACCGCATTATTTGTATTCAATACAGTCAAGAAAAAATCAATTAAAGAAAATATTTATTAATTAAAGGGGGAAACATGTCTTCGAGTTCGGAGCACCACGAACCAACTCGATCTCATCTGTCTTAATTAAAGGGAACCTTCATTCCAAAAAGCAAATAATTACATAACTTCAAACCACATGGACATATATTTGCACTGACTTTTGTTCGCATATTTTTCCCGAAGAAATCTGTCACATAAAAAGTTGAAATGTACAAATAAAGCGATTTTTTTAAAAGAGCATGCAATATCGACTCAGTTAATTGCTTCGATGGAAGAATATACAAGGAATGAAAGACGTTCAGTGAGAATTTGGAAGTTTTGCCATAATTTTAAATATATATCGGCTAAAGGGTGGATCTTATTTTCCAAATGTAAACTAGGCTGCTGATGAAAAACTGGTTATTTACATAAAAAGATAAAATAAAACAGGATGAGTTTTGCTTTGAATGAGTATTACTTAGGGATAGAGACGTTTCTGGATATAAATATAGGTGGCATGGAATATAGGTGGCATGAGCAAATTAAAATTAAAGACGTTTTCCGTCTGTAAAATTAAATCTATTGCACGTTGTTATTTTATGATGGGATCCGCAGCCGTTCGTCCTAATTACGAACATTTCCTGAGCATGGGGACACCTTTCAAGAGTAAGTGGAAGTACCTCTCAAATAATGCCTCTTTCGCGCCCTGCAAAGGGTCCACTTTACTTTCGTTCCCAAGTTGTTTTTTTTTTCACTGTTCAGCTGAGATATTCTTGTGATATTTGCCATTGTTGCTTTCAAAGTATCATGCCGATGCTTATAAAACCGGCCCACGGTGTATTTGCAACATTTGACACAAAAAATACTACAATTCCAAGCCACGAGGCTTGGCAGTTTTTCTTTTGCTTCCAACTAAGATTAGTTTTCGCGGCATTTGCTGCATTTTTACTTCATTTGGCTTGCCTATGTAAGCGTTAGCCTCACTAATGGTCAGAGTTTTTCTCTATCCTTGTGTGGGTCCAATTCCATTTATTTAGTCGTGCTAACGCTCACATGGTTTACATAGGTAGAAAACTAGCACTTCACATTACCCTCCAATAGTTAATTTTGTGGAGTTTTAATTAATCATTGCTGTGAACTATTAATATGAGATGTAATTCTTTCTAATCACGTGACCTATCTTGGGCATATAATTGCGATTGATCATAATTATAGATACACTGATTGGTGATTTGAAAAAAAGCGTTCAATAAGACAAGTGTTCTCTAAAGTACAATTAAGAACCCACAAGAACAAGACAAGTGCTTTTTCTTTGCTATTTCTCATTTTTTGTTATATTCCATTTACTTGGCATCCGCACATAACAGTATTTGTAACGATCATTCTAAAATTCTAGTTTCGCAGAGTCATCCCTCTCTGTGACTTAAGGTGGCCATGGCTTGCTACAGTTTTCCAACAAAGTCCAAACTTAAGCAACAGGATGTCTCTTCTGAGGTGTTCGTCACTGCAGTTAATGTAAAAAGTAATTTTACCAAACAAATAAATGCAAATTAGGGGAAAATGCTAAATATAGAGACCGAGCTCTTGAAGGGGGACTGGAAACTAGACATTACAGAGAACTCGCCATACGACCGCACCTTAAAATTTCAGGATGTCCTTAGCGAGATAGCCAAGCACCTAGCTAGAGGGATTTCACTTACTTGCCAACCGATTTTAAATATCTTTTATTGGACAATTTAAGTTTTTCTCCCCTGTCAGAAGAAATGCCAGTACCTCCGGCTGTTTTTCGTCTGAGGTCAGATATAAAACTACTGTTACGTAAATCCTGTAGA
>NC_090896.1:36890785-36893285 GCF_036669925.1 Montipora capricornis
TTGACTTTTTCGGGATTAATTTACTACAGATGTCAAGAAGTCCCTAAGAAAGGAGAAAAGGCAGTTTAA
Organism: Montipora capricornis; assembly: GCF_036669925.1. Classification (NCBI taxonomy): domain Eukaryota; kingdom Metazoa; phylum Cnidaria; class Anthozoa; order Scleractinia; family Acroporidae; genus Montipora; species Montipora capricornis. The sequence continues at coordinate 36,890,855 of NC_090896.1, forward strand.
CATCTACAAGGGATCAGGGAAAGCCTGTAATAAGCAGAAATGTTGGGTATTCCAAAAGTACTGTTGTTTAAGATCAAACCAAGAACAGCACAGGAAAACTACAGAAGGCCAATGTTTGAAAAAAACGCATCCCTCGTGTTTACAAAACTGTTGGTCTGGTTGGATCAGACTTGATGTCGATTTTTTCACAATAGAATCACTTTCATAAAACGCTGTTTACTCAAAAACAAAAAAAGCGATGCTTTAAAATGAAAAAAAAAACCTGTACATCGTAAATTATTCCTCAGGAACACGGAATATTTTCTTCAAGGTGCTCTTCATTATTCGACGAATTTCTGGATACCGCCAGCAGTAAACCAAAGGATTTAATGAAGAATTAAGAAGAAGGACGAACAATGTGACTTCATAGGCTACCAAAGTCGAGCCACGCCAGTTACTTGTTGCCAGAAATAAGAGACAGCAATAATTTGGAAGATAGCAGGCGAGGAATACAATGTAAATATATACAGCATTCAAGGCAGACTTCCGTTCTCTGAGGAGCACCTTTGCTTGCGAATTTTGCCTCTGAAATTGATTTTGAAGTTGAATACGATGATATCTTGCCACTTTGTAAACACGAATGTACGCAACTGTCGTCAAAACAAATCCGATAGATCTAAGAACGGCAGCAGTATATAGTTGCAGTGTGGTTGTGCTAACAGAAGCAGTGACGATACTTGCAAGCCAAATTACAACCAAGGCTATCGTAACACGTTTGGAAGTCACAAGTTCTTGATATCTCAGATGAAGAGACACAGCGAGAAGTCTGTCAACAGCAATGGCGGTTACATTCAAGAACGATGCGCTCGTTAGAAGATAAAGAATAACGTTGCAAAAGATTAAAGGTACTGGACAGAGTACGTCAAGGTTGTAGTCTTCATTCCACAATACTATTTTATACAACACTGCAATCATTAAGTGAGCAAACAATCCCACGGCAAGATCAGACAAAGCAAGACTCAGGAACATTTTCCTCAAGTTAGCTGGTAACGAAGAAGCTTTCCACAAAGCACGAATAGCCAGAATATTCCCAAATGTAGCCACGGAAGGAAAAACAAAGTGCAGCACATTGAGCGAAAACAAGGTTGATCTATAACACTGGACAAGAAGTCGTACAATTCTTAGGAATTCAAGACAAGTCTGGTTGGGCATAGTAACTCGTTAAAGATCAAGGCCGGGATCATAAATTACCATCACCTGTGTTTCAAGGGTGTGAGATCTCTTGTTCTGGTTGCATAAATTTGAAATAGGAATAGAGATACCAATTTTGAAAGGTTTTTTTTTTGAAAAATTGATGATTAGATTGCTTTGTGCATCATGTGGTCACTAGGATAGCGGCCAGGTGTGATTATCTTTGATGAAAAAAGGGTAATTTCGATGACAACACAAAAGTAAGCGCTAACAGCAATCTTCCGTTACAAAGTCGTTTGCATGTGGCTCTTGCAAACAAAGCAGTTTTTAATTGTCGTACAAATCAGGTGAGATCGTAATAGATGGCTAAATTCGCTTTGCAGCCATCCTTTGTCACCACTTTAAAGTAAATGGAAGTGGTCGCAGATATTCAGTCACCGGGACAGCTGTTCAATAATTTCCAAACTTATCAGTTGTGCCTATGCCTCATTTTTATTCAGTATATTCCAAGGAAAAACCTTTACTCGTGGTTCATAAATAATAAAGTCGATCCACGATAACTGGAAGCATAGAAGCTAAACAAAGACGGATCTAGTTTATGCCAAAAAGAAAAGATAATTCGTTGAAGGAAGAAAAATAAGTACAATTTCGAGGCATTTTGGAGGCACCAGGAATCAACTGTCACGCACCTGTGTTAAAGGGAACCTTCACTGAAACAAAACCATAGGAAAATAATGTTTAGAATCAAGTTTAAACGCATCATTTTTCTAATTAGATGTGGCTAGTGGAGGACCTACTTTGCTTTTGTCACTGTCATTTCGCTTTTTTCATGCCAGCTCTTGACGATGTTGTGCACGGAGGAGGCCGATTCATTGTTAGAATCAAAACCAATGTAGAGTTTCAAAACCCTCCGTGACTCTTAGATCAAGTTATTTCAGTCAACTGTTGGAACTAGAAAACTAGACTTTTTTTTAGGGAAATTGGTATGTGTTGTATGTGTTTCTTGATTGCTTCTCGAAGGGGGGTGGGAGGGGGGGAGGGGGGGTGGCGTAAGTTAGATTTCAGTGATATGGCTTTTCACTTCGTCAATCATAGTCAGTATTTATATGACATGTCTTTACAGAAATCGAATGCCTAAAACTATGAAATGACCCAGAACTCATCTTTTATGTAGGTACCTTTTTTTAAATAGAGTCAGATATCAAGGTGGAATGAAAAATAATTGAATGCTGTGGGAAATGTGAACCTCAAGGTGAGTCCA
>NC_090896.1:36905785-36945785 GCF_036669925.1 Montipora capricornis
GTGAAGGATTCCAGGGACTCTTTAAGAACTGCAAGCTCCCTCTTCATCCGCTAAAATAATGAAATAGGGGTATCACATGCTAGAATAGTGACATGTATAACACTAAACACAAGTATCAGACGAAGTCCTTTGTCTCAACGAAAACATCAATTCAAACCACCCTCAGAGCACATAAGAAAAACTCTAAAAGTCACGAAGACGGGTGAAAAAACTTCACTCTCGGCTCCCAAAAGAGCCCTCAAAATTCACTGCAGTCATCCCTCGAACCAACCCGCCGAAAGATTCATTCCACAGATCAACACTGGTGAACAAACTTCACCCTCCGCTCTCAAAGGGGCAGCGCACCTCAACCAAAGCGTATTTATAGCTATCCTGTAGTGTGCACGTGTTTTATGCACGCCTAGCCAGTATTCCGTGTTATTTAATTTTCGAATACATTAGGAGTGTTGTGAATAGTTCTACTTTACAAATGAATGAAAACTAAATTTCTGTAAGAAAAACGTCGCGTTGATTATGATCAACGGAAGTATAATTCAGGCTATCATACTCTGTTCAATTTTATTCAATTATGGTTCTGTTCACATTCAAATACAATAGGGAGGGTAACATCGCAGTGTGAGACAAAATAGCGCGGTATCGCTTTGCCTGCCACAGTCATTATCACCATGCTAGAGGCGAGGAGAGAACCAAGGATAGCTTCTGAGAACAGAAGATGACAAATCCAAATCTTCGCTCCATAAAGCGATTAGAAGTTTCGTCTGCTCATACCACCACGTGCTCGCTATTTTGTTCAATTACGCACTGTAATTACTTCAAACAACCACCTTGAGGTTGTTTGAAGTAATTATAATCCAGTTATAATAAGGGACTGCAATAGACCTTTTCGGCTTGTACATTTTGTTTTCCCAATACAGACATGTCATAATACTCAGGAGGTTTGGTCTTTTGTTTTGTTCATTAAAATGAGGGCATGCAAGCATGAATATGCCTGCGTGCACTCTTTTTAATGAACAAAACAAAGGACCAAGCCTCCTGAGTATTATCATAAACCCATGAGGGTTGAAACGTGTAACGCGCGTTCACAGCTTCCGAATATTCAGTGCAAACTGATTGGTTGAATGCTTCAGTGCTAAGTACCATATTTGGAAACCCCTCGCTCTTGTTGTTCCAAATATGGTACTTAGCAAATTGAATATTCGGAAGCTTGTTTCCCAGAACACAAGGGGCCGTTACACGTTTCAACTCTTATGGGTTTCTGGTATTATCACATGATCTGTATTGGGAAAACAAACTGTACAAGCCGAAAAGGTCTATTAGTTGATGTGAACCCATTTCATATTTAATTCGATTATAATTCGGTCACAATCGAGACCTAATGTGAACACGGCTTTAGACTCGCTTTCAAGAGGAGGCAGACAAGAACTCGGCAACGGCCTATTTGATTCCATTTCGATGCCCATAAAGCCATATTTTCGTGGTAGACAATTTAAGCGACGTTTATCAACTCACGTACGAAATGATCGCGCCAAGTGTAGCCAAGCTGAAAATTTGTTGCGGAAAGGAAAATTCCCCTGAAAAATATTGCATTCCATATAACATTGGTTACAGCCAACAAGTCCCACTCGTCGGTACTCGCGTCGTTAGCTATTATCCACCTCATACCCAACGCAACCTCACGGAATAATTGTTAGGTACTTTGCATAGTTCTATCTTACATTTGGCATTATAAAACAAAGGTTGGTTTGGGAGAGCAGAAGGAGAAATAAGTACTGCGGAATAGTCATTCTGTTCTAGGCACTCCTCGTTCGGCTATCGTTATTTATTTGTTTTCATTAATGACTGTTGGTGACTTATTTTGGAATATATCAGTCATCGTCACGGAAAGTATGCGCACCATGAAAAAGGGGGGTTCTTCATTGACGCATTAAATCTGCGTTAAACAGAGTAGAATCTAAAAGAGGGAAATTCATAGGGGCCAGAGGCTTAAGTTGACCATAGTTCTTGAGTAGACGTCAACGTATGTTGTTAACAGTTTCGACCCGAAGGGTTCTCCAATGACGAGGAAAATCACCTAGCCTTAAGACGCTTTCCATTTGACAGAACTGACGGGCCAGACCGGACATTTGGAAGGACTAACTCTACAACGCATTCAAAGTAACACACTTAATAGGATGTTATATACTCCTCCAGAAGAATGCGAGAGACTATCATGCGAGTGTTCCATTTTATTTACAAACTGACAGGTCTGGTCGCCCAGGAAAGCGCCCTTACACACAGTAAAGTCTGCATGTGGCCTTCTTTGGAAATAATGGGGTCCAGGATTTATAGAATTTGTTTTCGCTCACATTCCCTTCCTTGCGCGACTTAAAACACACACGTAGAATTAATCGCTATTTTTACTCCACTTATATTATGATTGCCAATACCATTTAGTTATTTATGAAATCATCACCTACAAAGATTCACTGTTCTTGTAATCTCCAGATGTGCGAAACACAAATAATTCATTTAAAATATAAATTATCTTTACTTCAGGTGATGGTCTTAATCTAGTGACATAAATTACATTGTGACGTCATAAGACAACTATATGAAAGCCATTCATTAAACTTAAAGACAACTAATTTGAAACTACTTTCAAGGCTTAGCATCGTCGCAATTAAAGGTTGTTGCAGTTGTAAATGACTAGCGACAGAAATAGATGACTTCTGGACAACGCCATGTTACCATTATCAAATGCAAAACTGTAGTCCAGTCAAGTTTCGCTGGAATGGAGTCTGAGTCTTTCAAAGACTAAGACTAGTCTTTTTACCCAATGAGATCTTTGTTTTCCGCACCCCTCTTTATTCCAATGTACATTCACACGTTCATTTTATACTCAACGATACCAATCTCATTTTTTACATTTCATAATTGTGACTGGTGGTCGCCGAAGCGTCATGTAGTTGTATCGCTAGTTTTTATTCTTAACGTGTGTATCACCTCAAATAATCCTTTTCAGTCGATGATTCTCTTCTCTTGTTTAAGACTAATTCTTTTGCTCGGTAAAAGGCTCTTCAAAATCGTTGTTTTGTAAGCTCCCAAAAATTCGAGAAACTACTTGTAATTTGATCTATGACCGCGCAAGGAAGCAGTAGTGTAGCAGCTCTCGTAACCTGCTATAGTTTGGTATTTGAAAGCAGCTTGTATCGTTTTCAAAGTCTAATTCATTGTTTCAGTTGTTTAGTGTTTTGTTTTTGGGTTTGGGTAGCGAGCGAATCACATTATACGCTAAGAGAGCTGCTACATCACCCCAAGAAAGACGAATGGGTTTACTATCGGGTTGACGTTTGTGACGTCAACGCAGTATCGAACCCATTCCCCATCACCGCTCGGTCATGGACCAAACTATGCGCTTCTTCCCTCTTTAAAGCGACTAGAAAGCGAGTCTTCAATAAAAAGGTTGTAAACATAACAATCTATTTGGGACAATTCTTCGGAGAATAGAGCGACTTTCATATGACCTTGAAAATCAATGTAAAAACAGAACGTAAACAAAAATACAAAACATTTAATTGGTGTATCGAACAAAAACAAACCAGCGCGAATTTTCATTGGCTTAGCGAACGAGGATGCACACAACGTCATCTCTCCATGGAACTTTCTGGAAAGCGATCGGCATCTCACATTGACATCATTTAAAATGCAGTAATGTGATTGGGCAATCGAACTGTTTGCTGCCCATATTAGGAGTTTTCTTGGCGGGAATAAGGAGAAGCTTCGTTTTAACCTTGCCAAACATTGGTCCGTGAAACAAATTGCGAAGCCTTTTTCAAGCCTTAGTCACTGTATTGAAATAAAGTGGAAAAGTTTTGTTGAGGTGATAGACACGTAAAATGTTCAACTTAGTCTTCCCTTGGAACTGAGAAGACAAAAAAATCTGGAACGAAACCAGGGGCCCGTTTCCCGAAAGTCCCGAAACTTTACGGGCCATTGTCGGGTGTCACAATTCCCTTTGTATCTCAAGAACGGAGAGGATTTAAGTCGTCAAACTTCACAGTTCGTTTTCTTTCTGTTACCTGGAAAACACGTTAAAAGATCGGCTTTCCAAAACAAGCGGTTGGCAGTTTCACAAATGGCTTTTCGGGCCCAAAAGGTTTTCGGGACTTTCGAGAAACGGGCCCCAATACTTGGTCTAAGTAACAGCATTTCACAGATCAAGCTATTTTCAGACGAGTTCTTGAATAAGATTTGACTTGAAGGAGTGACCATTCTCATTCTCATGCAAGACTTGCGATTTATAGGTGGAAAGGTCTGGTATCGCGGGAAAATCAAGAACTTGGTCTGCAGAACGCCGTTCCACAAATACAATAGGGAGCTTAAGACAGGACGAGGACGACGGCTACGAGAACGCAACAAAACAATAGGCTTAATTAGCAAAAACAATAGTTCTGCACGCTCTGGACGCCCTGCACGTGCCTTTTACATTTCTTTGCCGTTCTCGTTTTGACAACGACGCGAAATGATCAACTTTGAGGTCATGTGGAGGACGAGAGCACCTGACGATTAATTTTTAGTTTTCTCTCTAAATATCCACACTGTTCTCATTAATTTTATTCTTGGAATGTGTATTCACACTTTCTAAGCCGAGCGACATGGAGCAATGGCAAAATTATTATAGTAACGGGAAATAATAATTTTAGACAACGTTCTCGTAGCCGTCGTCGTCGTTCTCCTTGCTTAAGGTCCCTAATAATGTTGTACTGATGTTGTACTAATGATGTTGTTGCTCCTGACAATACTGACATGACCGTGCGTTTGCGCTGCTCCTTTGTCTACCAAATGAAATTCAGCACATACAAGGACGTTGATACAAGATGGAATTTCCACTTAAAGAAAAATCTTTGTCGAGCAATGTCAGACCTCTGACCTCTCACACAAGTGAACCTTAAAGACGAGGCCTTAGGCACCATCTACAACTGTTTTTACCAGCAGAATTAAATTTAAAAGGTCCTATTAAAAAAAATATCGCTCTAATACCTTCGTCTCTCCTTCAAGTCGCTGCTATTTTTGACTACGACGTCACTGTGATCTAAATTCTATTCCCATTGAGCCTGCTTCAATAACGGTTTTTGCTTCAAAATTAAGTTACACATACCGTGAATTATTACATACACGAAAATTCCATACTCAAGATCCTCCATTAAATCTATGATTGGTTTACTCAAATGCAAACATACTGAATAAAAAAGCACTTGGAAAATTATCTAAGCATTTCCGCGACACGCGCAGGTCGACGCCCGCTTCAATTGTTAATAAATTAGAAAAATAGTAAGAAATCTGGACCTGCAACTGACAGTATGTTGTATGTTGCTATATCAAGCAAATTCCTAAATCGTTATCACCACCACCTTCACAACGAAGCTTAAGGAACAGCTTGCAACCCTATTTGTTAAAATACGAAGCTCTCTTCCGTCATTCAAGATACATTACACTCTGATGCCATAATCTCTGAAAGAAGCTGCCGAAGAGTCTCGGCGAGGTAGAGAGAAAAAAGCGGAAGGTAAGGCTCCAGAAACATCGGACTCACTGAAGTGAAGTGTAATCTTTACAGCCGGGGGAACGAGAAAACACAAAGTCCAATAGCAGTGCTGGATACCGAGAACCCACCGTGTCTAACGAGCTAGAGTTTTTTTTTTTAACTTTGATACTCCTAAAAGATATCTGGGCAACCTTTCCAGTCTCTATTCCAGTATGTATTTGTAAAGATCCAGTCCAATTGCCCTGTATATGGATTTATATCTTCTTTAAACCATCTGTAAAAGACAATGCAAATTCATGCTCAACGTGTTAGCAACATGATAGCTAAAGCAGAATAAGTCTGACGCGCATGCGTGTCGATTTAACTAGATATGCCCAGAAATTCAAGTAATCAGACGCACGCCGATTTAAATAAGCGTCACGAAGTGTCCCTTTGCTCTGCAACAACATCATTCGTGTCTGGGTGTAAAAATTCACGTCGTCAAGTTTCAATCCATTTCCATCCTCTCCATCCATAGATGCACATAACAAAGAATAGCTTCAATACACTTCAGTTGTTGTTGGCAACAAAACTACACCCTTATGTTTTGGTCTTGATTGATGCAAAGACATGTTTTAGTGTTTTGAAGTTTGACTGAAATAGCGTGACACTACCCCTTTAAGATTACGCTTGCCCTAACACTTACTTCCTTGTTGGAAAAAAAGATATCAAATGCTCGGATTTAACGGGACACTAAGCGTTGGATATCAAAATTGGGCGTGCATCTAATTAGGGTCAAACCTGGACATAAGGGTCTTTAAAGGAAACCTCCGCTAATTAACAAAATAACTTTAAACCACAGAAAGTAATGTTTACAATTAAAATTGTTCAACCTTTTTCCAATAATAGCGTTTTTATTCGAAAAAAGTGAATTTCAAAAAGCTTGTTTTGCCTTTCAAATTTCCCGGGTGCCGCCATCTTGAATAATTGTGACGTGTCGTGCTTGCGACACAAAGAGCGTTTGTTCTGGAACAATAGGGCAACAACGACACGTCACAATTTTTCAAGATGGCGGCGCCCGGGAAATTTGAATGTCAAAACAAGCGTTTTTGAAGTTCATATTTTTTCGAATACAAACGCTTTCATTGGAAAAAGTTTGAAAATTTCTTAATTGTAAACATCATGTTCAGTGGTTTAAAGTTATTTTGTCGTTTTAGTGGAGGTTCCCTTTAACAGGCGACACTAGCTTACAAGCAGACATTAGAGAGCTTATGAAACGACGACGCCGACGGCAACGACGACGCTACATAACAATAGGTTTAGTGAGCAAAAACAATGGCTCTGCACGCTCTGCACGTGCGTTTTACATTTTGGTACATTTTTTTGCCGTCATCTCCTAAATGACGACGTGAAATGACCAAATTCAAGGTTCTGTGGAGGACGTCAGCACATCACGATGAATTTTCAGTTCTCTCTCAACGCTTCCAACTCACTCATACCAGTTTAATTCCTCGACAGTTACTACACATTTTTAACGCGAAACTACATAAAATAGTTTCTTAGTGATATGAATGACGCGAACTCGTATTTTTAAATGAAGTCCTCGTTTCGTAAGCTCCCTAATGTGTTTGCGGCGATAAAAAAAACGCATTATCGGCATATATCCAAGTTGGCTGTCAAAGGCGCGACAGAAAAGAGGTGATAGCTGGCTCTCACTGCTTTCTATTCCCAAACTTGGCATTATAAGGATCGCGAAATACTCTGCTGGAAGAGGAATTTTTGCCGGATTCTTCAGTTTTCCCTCCTTATCAAAGCCCACATGAAATGAATTCCACGTGGTTACTAATTCGCTCCTCTCAAATGCAGTTGACTAAATTATAGTTTTCGTCCCTTTCCCGTGTTTCTAATACGGCATAGTAACTAAAAGAACACGTTGCGTAAAAAAACGTTTGGATTTATTGCCTTTTCAGAAAAGAGAAAAAGCTCCGTTTTCCCCGAAGCGCGTCTTTTCTTTATTACAAGATATACATCAATGCTTGTAAACGTTTACGCATTCAAAATGCATTTGCTGAAAGACCGCAACTTAACCAACACGAAGAAGAGAATGTGGTTTGCGTATTCACACAAAAAGGAGATTAAGCGTGCGACGTTTTTGAGATGCGGACGGTAACCGGAAGTGAACTGTTTTCTTGTCGCCACACAATTACATTCATATTCCTAGCAATCTTTTCCCAGTTAAAGATGATTAGTTCAAGAATCTAGGAGACATTAATGACTTGGCATGCAAAGTCACTTCCGGTTCCGTGGCGTCGTAAAGAGTGTAAGCCGGATCAAACAAAGCGCAACTCCAGCCATCTATATAGCATAAAAAAAAGGACGCCTTCCTGTCCTTACCTGGGTATCCATCGATCACTCTTCGATCTCTCTTTCTTCGCGGCTCTTTGTTTTTCCTCAAGTCGAATTTTCTCCCGAGTAGCACCATCTGTCGTTACGAATAAAGCTCACGTTACGAATGAGAGAACTGAGTGATCCTCGCACTTGGATCGACAATTGAGGTAAGGGCTCCAACGGGACTCGAACCACATGACCTCTGCGATTCGGGTGCAATGCTCTACCAACTGAGCTATGAAGCCACACAGTTTAGTAAAGAGCAGGGGCCCGTTTCTCGAAAGTCCCGAAAACTTTTCGGGCCCGAAAAGCCATTTGATTAACTGCCAACCGCTTGTTTTGGAAAAGCGATCTTTAGACATGTTTTCAAGGTAACTAAAAGAAACATGACTGTGAAGTTTGACGACTCTCTGTTCTTGAGATACAAAGGGAATTGTGACACCCGAAAACGACCCGTAAAGTTTCGGGACTTTCGAGAAACGTGCCCCAGGTCAATTTGTTGGTGTGATTTGTTCCCGTGCAGGACTGGATGAATGAAATTGTTGTTCCGTTTCCGAGAAAAAACTACATGAAAAATAGTTTTAGTTACAGCGGCGCAACTCTTTGGAACAGCTTACATCGTAACATTAGGGAATCTAGTTCCATAGATCAATTTAAACGCCTTCTCTATCAAAATTTTTAAATACACGGCATTCATGGAAATCAGGTCTGTAGGTAGCTTATTTTGTAAATTAATGTAATAATAGGATTAGGATTTTAGATTTTAAGATTTTAGGATTTTACAAATCTCTTTTATGGAATTGTACCTGATGAATTTTTTACCGTGTATAAATTAAGTAAATAAATTAAAATTAAGTAAATAAATTAAAATTAAGTAAATAAATTAAAATTACGTAAATAAATGAATTGAATGTATATTTGAAGTGCGGGTTAAAGACGAATGAGAGAACTGAGTGATCCTAGCACCTAGCTGCACAATTTAAGCAATCGTCGCCTTATAGTAACAAACTGAACATCTTTGTAACATGAGGTCCACTTCAGGAACCGTTCTAACATGCAGGATTCAAGCACAGCATCGTTATTTTAAATTCGGATAAACGCGTATCCAATGCTAACGAACGCGTGGTAAAATGCGTACCCAATGATGGTCATACGAATACAGCCAATCAGAGCTGAGGGCAGGGGTATGGAAAATTCGTGACTAAAAAACTCAACGATTGCTTTTGGTGATAATGGAAATTACTTAAGAAAAAGGAGGGAAATCCTGCGCAACGTACCTAAATCGCCGTTTTCCAGAGCGCGACAATCTGGTCTTAATCTTGAGTCCGTGGGCGGCAACTATAGAAAAAAAAAAGGAAAATGTTTAAGCTAATCTTTGTAACATACACACTTAGTACAAAGAACGGTAAACAACATCAGTTGCTTCAATCTCTCCTGCAGTCGTAAATTCTGAGCTTTTCTAATTCACTTTGACTAGCACTGGATGGGCGGATTGACACCAGGCTAGACCAAAACTAAAAAAACTGGCCCAGTGGTGAGAGCACTCGCCTCCCACCAATGTGGCCCAGGTTCGATTCCCGGACCCAACGCCGCCACAAGTGGCGGTTAAGTTTGTGTTGGTTCTCCACCTTGTTTCGCAGGTTTTTCTCCGGGTTCTCCGGTTTTCCTCCCTCAGCAAAAACCAGCATACAGCTGATTCCAGCTGGCTGTAAGCTGTGCTCCAAGACTGAAGGCGAGTAGCCTTGGAGTATGGTTCGATCGTAACATGAAATTTGATACCAATATAACGAAAATGTGCGCTATGGGATATTTCTATCTATACAACATAAGGAGAATAAGGAAGCATCTCACATATGAGTCAGCTCGTACACTAACACAGGCAACGATAATAGCCCGATTGGATTATTGTAAAAGTCTTCTTTATAGATGCTCTGATGGTCGAATTAAAATGTTTCGGCGTTTGCAAAATACGGCTGCTAGACATATATGTTACTCAACACGTTTTTGTCGTATCACGCCGTTGATGTTCAGACTACACTGGCTACCAGTCAAACTAAGAATTAAATACAAAATTTTATTGATGACTTACAAGGCAATACATGGGCTATCACCTGATTACATACAAAGTCTAGTTCCTGTCAAGAAGAAATCACCATATAATCTCCCATCTAATGAAGTTTTACTGGCTCCACCAACTTTTAAATCAAACAAGACAACAGGAGACAGAGCTTTTCAAGTGGCAACACCCTCTGAATGGAACAACCTGCCAGAATTACTTAGACTAGAGAACGATTTAAAATCTTTCAAAACAAAACAAGACATTTTTATTTCAAAAAGCTTATTATTAATTTTTTTTTTTTTTACTTTCTTACTTTCTTCAAGATACGATTATTTTATATACTTCTTGCCACTGTAAATATAATCATAATTAGTCATTTTAAAAACATTATAAATAACCTTATTGTTAATTTTAAGGACATGAGATCATTTACCTATGGATCATGCGCTATATAAGTACTTAATTTGAATTTGAATTTGAAACTACAAACCTAAATCTCACAAACCACTGTATTCACCAGGCCTCTGATACGTGCCAGAAAAATAGCAATTTACTGATTTGTAAATTATCACAAATTACATTTTGTGCGCTAAAAGGTACCCGGTCCAACATTGTTTGGCGTAAAAGGTTTGATTTTTTGGTCGTGGAGAACTCACTGGGAATTCGTAAAAGAAGCGGAGAGAGATGAAAAGAAGGAACTCAATTTCCGGGCTCTAGCTGTTTCATTCCAGGCATTCTGAAAGCAAGGCAAGTCAGTACAAAATGATTACCTGAGGTTTTTGGTCTTCGTGAAGTTCGTTAAGTTGCATTGCATACGTAGTGAAATTGTACATCTGGAGAAAAGCAAAAAGAAAATGGGAGACTCAATCAATGTAAAGAGAAACTTAACGGATAAATAGTAGAGGAGCCTTTACTATCTACAATTAACTGCGACAATTACCCCCCCCCCCCCCCCACCCTCCTTCTGACGTTTAGTGATAGCAAAACTTTTTCTTTTTCTCCTGGGATGACCAAAACGCAAAACAACTTACTACTGCGCTACTCCCCAACCTTCCCCCAACACACAAACATGCTGGTTGCATCGGTTACCTGTTTACTATGCGGGGGTCTTTCTTGAAATCTCCACAGGTCTTTAGGAGCAGAAAAATCCACAGTAACGCTGCCATCACTGCTCCCACTGCTGCAACTGTCAAGTGACACGGCCGAAACTGACGCGTTGCTCCCTTCACTGGCGTCCGATCGCCGGCGCTTCGATTCGCGCTTGAAGTCCTTCTTGTTGAATTTATCCACAGTGCAACATTGAATTTTGTCCGTCCAGTCCCCTCTGATGATAAAACGTTTTCTCTTGCTAATAAATGACAAAAAAATTAACAGATACCGTCAATAAATCTAAGACCTCGTCACTGAGCAGGATTAACGTTTGCAAACTTTCAATCAATCAACTTTATTTCAAACACAGTAAATGGTTCAGCAAGCTGGTTTTCAGACATGCCGTGTAAGAATTACAAGATATAAATGTTAAAAATGACAAGAATTACAAGATATAAATGTTAAAACGACAAATAAACTAGGTATAACTTAGCGCTTAAAATTATTTAATGTCAAGGAAATTTAACCTTTCGTCAAGAATGGTTTGCCGAGAAGCGAACATTCACCAAATTCTCAAAGCGCTAGCTGAAAGGAAAGTTAATGGACTTCATTCGATAAGATTTAGAAGTTTTGGTGGGAGAAATCAAACATTTCCCTCCCTCGGGATTTAACATGGCCGCTGTGTAAAACTTCGCGTGATTTGCCCTGCGCCTTAAAAACAGTTTCACTCATAAGCGCTATTCGGAAATTATGACTGAAATGCTGAAATGAGTGAATTGCCCTTGATCTGGTGAGTATGTGAGAAAAATTCGCTTCCCCAGCAACCACTCTACAGCAAGACCCGCTCGGACCACTTGTTACATTTGATCCTGGTAGCCCCGGTTCAACTTCTCGGCTGCACTTGTAAACAGTCAAACTGGTTTGCTCCGGCCAGTTGGGATTTTTAAAAGTTGCCGTTCTGCGCTGTCGTTTCATTGCAAAGCCCGTTATGAGGAGTGGTCAATTAAGTAGGTATGTATAGATCGTTTTCAATCACGTGATGAGACGGCCATGTTGATGCACTAGACAATAGCAAATTATGGCTCATGTCTTTCATTATAATAAGAGTCAAATTGCCAAAAGACCTTTTCTCTATTGTTCCGTGCACCAACACGGCTGCTGTGACGGCAGGCGAAAACATCTATGCATGTAACACTGCGATATCGCAGAGTATTCTTTCACTTACTCCGCAGAGAATATGGAACCTTCCACTTTATTGAGTTCTCTTCCAAACCAGCCTCCAGGTTTAAAGTGTAAAATACTGAAATCCCCCGTGGTGTGATTTGTTATTTCCATTTGACCGTACTGCGAATCAAAACAGAAGAGAATCAATCCATGATGATTTCATCCCCAAGCATGCAAGTGGCTTGGAGCTATTTCTTCAAATGAGATGTTAAGTCAGTTAATTAAGTTTCTCGCCAATCAAAGTCGTTTCACTGGGCGTCTTCTGGAATATGAATACAGAAAGTGTTTTATTTTTAACTTGCGATAAGATGCAGGCTTCCAGATACTTTTGTAAGGCAGGATATCCACAAGGAAATTTCCACAGCTCCTACCAAACTATTATAATTTTTTTATTATTTCGTCGGGCCATAAAACTGACCTTGTAGGGTTTTTGAACTGAGACCCCCCTCTTTTCTGAAACACTGAAGATGTCATCTGAGTTACAGGACGACAAAATGAAGCTTGAATGTAATGCCTTTCGATGGCTAACAGGTATGCCTAGCCAAAGTTGTCAAAAATAGAAATTTAAAGGCTGTCCCCTTCATTTGCCGTTTAGGAAAGTTTCAATCGAACGTAATAGACAAGAAGGAATTGACTATAGCTAAATGCCAATCTAACCTCGAAAGGCCACACCCGATGGTCGAGAAACAATGGATTGAAATCGTGCTTCTGACAACAATTAAGTGAATGAACTTGAATCAAACGTTCCGGAGGTGTTGAAATAATTCTTGATAAAGATTCAGATAACAAACCGACAAAATCTTGAATTTCACAGCCTTGTTCTGCATTACTACGACCGCTGATTTGTGGAACCTTTCGTACCATTATCTAGACCAATCAACACAGAGCTACTTGGCCGGCATCACTTGCGCGCCTTTTCCGACGTTGGAGTCTGTTTCCTCTTCCGATTGTTTCACATGACTTCATATGTCTGTCATCATTGACCAGAACAATTCTTCGGTTTTGACTTAAGAGATATTTTGCTATTTTTGCAAGGATTGTTTGACCTTGCGAGCAAGATAAGGCCAAACGGATATTATATAACGGACATTTCGTTGTAGCAAGAAGAAAAAAAAAACAAACCACTTCAAGCGTTCGCCCTGTTATCGGAGCAAATCACATCAGTTGACGAGAAGGAATGTTAGATACCTGTTCAATCCAGAGCTGTCCCACGATGATATTATGTACACAGGTGTTGACGTTGTTCCACGTGTAAACTTCATTGTGCCTGCACATGTAGTAAAAAATGAATTTAATGATTGATTCTTGCCAAGTGGGCGCGTAAAGCAAGTAACAATGCACGTGGGAAGTTTGGCAAACGAGAAAAGAGGAAATATGCGTCTCGATGAATTAAGAAAAGAGGGATGTAATACGATACGATATGATCCTAAACGATCCGATCCGATAAAGTATACAACACGATGCGATCCCAAACGATACGATACGATACGAAAAAATACGATACAATGCAAAGGGGAAATGCGAGACAAGTTGCACGAATCATTGCTGAATGTAACATACCTTGCAACGGCCACATGCAAACGTTGCAAGACCAGTTGCAGAAATCGATGCGGAAAGTAGAATGGAGTTCTCCTCTCCGCAACGATTGCAACGAATTTTTTTTAGCATTGCGCAGTGTAACATCTCTCCTGCAACTTGTGTCGCAACGGCTTGCGGCACCAACCAATGAAAATTATCCTTTAACGTCATGTGATCATCGAAACGAGACAAGTTGCGTGACTGAAACGTTGCTCAGTGTAATATACCCGTTAAACAACTTGTTTCGTAATGTGGGAACGTTTGCAGAAATGGCATTGCGAGACAAGTTGCATTAAAAATTGCACAGTGTAACAGCGCCTTCAAAGTTGAGTTTTTTTGGAAGTAATATCTTTGTATACATCATTTAATAGAAAGACATGCATGTACTTTGGGCCGCTTTTTTTCATTTAGTAACCAGTAACTTAGATTTTTCGATTCACCTGCGGAAACCTTTCTTGGATTCAACTTTCATTTCTTGTTGAGTTTACTTTCTGTCTGATTTGTGTGCGTGTGTCACGATGAAAGTGTTGGAGAAAGGGGTTGAGTTTGTGCCATGCTTGTAAATGTAAATACTTTGTTTTCAAGGTGGAAGCACACTAAGCTATCAAGCTACTTTACAAACACCCCACGTTTTAATAACCTGGAAGAAACAAGTCAAACTTAACAGAAACATGATCAAGAACCTCAACTGGCAGGAGGCAACCAGGAAACCAACTGGCTATTTACAAGGCGTGGTAGAGTTGAATCTGGGACAACCGGAAACATATCCAAACCGGAAGTTAGAACGCATTTTGATGCCGGAGCAACCGCATGCAAACCCAACGCCCTAAGCACTGGGATCAAGTCGCCGCCTCCTGATGGTTTGGTTCCACTAGCCCTTACTGTTATTTAACAATTAGACCCTTTGCCCGCAATGGATATGGGTCAATAGCCCATTCGGCTTTGCCTCATCGGCTATTGACCCGTATCCCTTGCGGGTCAATAGCCCTGTAATTTGTGGCCCTTGAGGGCGAAGGGTAAATTTTTTTCGCCTCAAGGGCTATTGACCCGTGGCCCTTGAGGGCGCAGGGTCTAATTGTCTTAGTATCACCCAACTAGTCGGACAGAAGTTAGCAAATGCAAGTTGATGAAATATTTATTTGGGAATAAAACGAAAGAAAGCGTCACGCTTTTTGCTACTCGAGGACTATTACTAATAGTCCTCTAGTAGCGTAGCCAATCAAAATGCAGGATTTGCATTAGTCCACTAGTTGGGTGATAATAATCATAGTTATTCCAAACAGCCAGCAGTAAATCTTCCTTAAGGACGTTCGCGCTAATTGTTGGTGCGCAACTTTACTGCGCAGGTAACGCGACTGTAAAATGTCACGCATTACTTCGAGCATTAGTGAAGTTGAGGTTTTAAAACCTTTGCAAAAACCGTGGACGATAAGTCTTGCACAGCGTTGGATCAGAGAAGATCGCGATCAGTCAAAATTGATTTAAAATATTTATGAAAGACAAGTAGACAACTGCACGACTGATATTCGCGAGATTTTATCAGTCTTGCACTAGTCTACTTGACTTTCATAAATATTTTTCAAGCATCAGTTAAAATAACATGGCGACAAAAACGCCGAGGAAAAAATTCCAGGCCGGCAAAAGAATGGCACATTTATTTCCGAATTATCATGAAACTTCAAAGAGAAGTGAGCGGGAGGATGGAAAAGCTCTGGAAAAGGCAGCTGATCGAGTAGACTAGTGGCTGAAAGTTTGGAAAACTCGTGGACAAATCGTTGCGTAAATTTAATGGGGCTGTTTCTTTGTAATGTTTTTTTTACCCTACGAACTTAAGTTCAAAGTGAATGCATGTTTTTAAAGTTCTTTTCCTTTACTTTCGTGAAAATTGAGCAGTATTTTCGTCCTCGTGCGGACCTGCGTGGAAACAATCAGCGATTAAATTTCACAAAAAACAAACTCCAGAGGATGAGCATGACGACAATGGAGAGACATTATACAAAACACCAACAAACTGAAGATGACCCCTGCTTAAAACTTCGTTGCTATGCTCGAGAAAGGTTTTTTTTTTCGGTAAAAACCTTTCGTCTCTTCAACGATCGATCTTCTCTTGGGTTCCAGTCCTTGCCCGACAGGTCACGCAAAAACGTGACAAACGAAATTTTCCAAGATCTTTGCAAAATCACATCGATTTTACTCGTTCAGATCATCGGTGACCCCTATTTTTTTAATCATGAATCACTTACTTTACTTACTATCTACAAAATATGATGAAATGAAAAAATTCTCACCGTAAGAAGGTATCTTTTTTCAACATTTTCTTTCCTCGTGCCATCGAATTCCGGTAATGGTTGCAACGGATAGAGCTTACGAAAACGCCCGTCGAGGATGATCTCTACTGTTTACCACTTCCCTAACGGCATACAATTATCTAAAAATCTCACTCCTAAAAACCTATGCACGGAAACTTTCACTCCAACAGTTTATTTTTATGATTTTCGATGGATGAGCAGATGAGCCTACATCTCGCGATTATGACCGATTTCTCGAAATTAAGGCATTTTTCCACTGCCATTTTCTCCGAAACAAAGTCGGTGACCCCCTTTTTTTTTCATTTTTGGAGTAAGTACTTTATGACCTAACTCTAGGCGAGAAATGAAGAAAATCTCACCGTAGGAAGATTTTGGCGCGAACGTCCTTAAATTAACTGGGTATTAAATTTTGATAATAAATAAGGCAAGAAACAGTAATAAAATTAACTTGCAGTCGTGATATATTGAGCCAGAGAATGGTGAGAACAGAATCTTACTTTGAAAACTTAAGAGTGACCATTCCTTTGGGTTGAATCTCTACTCCTTTCCCCCAGAACTTCATTCTTGGTTGAACAGTGACGTGAAACACAAAGTCATCACTTATAACTTGCAGCGCACTCACTGGTGGATGATGGCTGACCTGCAATTAAAAGGTACGTTGGTAGACGAAAATATCCGCTAACAACAACTAACGGGGAAGATTTGGATTTTTAAAAAATGTTCGCCGTCAAGTTGCTGAACACTGAAAGTCGTGCTTTAGTTTCTGTGCATCTACGATTTAGAATTTGCTTCATGGCACCAATCGCAAGAACTTGTAATTTGGAATGGCGTTCTCGTCCCTTTTTCTTTTGAAGCTATGTAAACTAAACACTAAGCGACCAAAGATTTACTCGTTGAATTCAAAGCGACACCTGTTTATTTCAACTGGAATTTTCTTATGAAATGGTCCGCCATCGCCATTATTAATTTTAAGATATTGAGAGAACTGGATCAAGGAGAAAATGACGTCAAAGGCTCACTAGTTTAAGAATGCAATGCGTGTGTACGCCGTAGAATTAAAATGCAGCACAGGAGTTTTGGGCTTCCAGACTTTTAAACTCGCGTTTTGCACATATCATAAGCTGTATTCACACGCTGAAATTTTTAGCTATTGAGCCTTTGACGTCATTTTTCTCTGGATCCAACCCTTTGAGGCCCAATCGGTCAGTTTTAAACGTGAGTAACAGTGACCGTGAAATCCAAAACTTACAGTCAAAGTCAACGGCCTTTGGATAAAAACCAAAGCTCAAAATTTTGCCAGTCATGTGTTAAGCCAACACACTTTCAAAATCTGAAGGAAAAAAGGAAGTGATTTTTATTTTTAAATCACAGAGGCACTAAAAAGGAACCTTTGATTTAGGCCTTTTTTACGGGAAATCTTCAGATATCGCGCAGCTTCCGCGCACGAGAGTAAAGGTTACAATAAGATAATTATCGATGCTTTCACGAGAAGTAGGAACCCGCCGCAATGCTAAACGGACTTCACGGTAGTGAAGAGATCCAATGAACCTCACTGACCTGTTCCGCAACAAGCTTGAATCCCATGTCTTCCCTACCGAAATCAAAACACGGCATTTATATTTAGAGTTAAAATGAGGGAAATTTTTAATAAAATCCAGCGTCATTCCTGGTAGTGACGAACGTACCTAACCAGCTCGTACGTCTCCCCAAGGAGTGGATTAAAAGGTTTTCCTACTCGGTCTAGATTAGAAGCCGTTGCCGATATGGCAAACGCAGATACATACTGAAACAACAAAATAATAAAATTAATAACAGCTTCGTTTAAGGAGGTACAAAACATTTGTGTGAAATGAACCAGAAAATGCATGTAGCTAAAACAAAGTAATAAATCTGACCAATCATATTATACGCAAACAAATGAACCAATCCGAATTTAAGGCAAACACGGTCCCTTCGCGTGCACTTACTGTAGAGTTGCCATAGGCAACAAACCTCGATGATTACGATGATGATGTCAAAAATAGGTCACAACAACGGAGTACGAGACAACACATGATGGACGACACCGCATTATGTCTTATGTATTCGACTAGAAACCTTACAACCTCGCCTTTAAACTTAAAATAGTCGACGAGGCAGAAGCTGCAGAAAATAACTCCGAGATCGCCGGAGAATACGGCATCAGCGAGTCGATGGTTCCGTCGCTGGAGGAAAGATATGGCAAATCTGTTCAACGGGGAGCTTATCGGGGAGCGTATCCCGAGCTCGATCATACGACCTTTGGCGTGGTTTTCAGAGCAAAGAATTCAAGGTAAGATTTTCCCTTTAATGCGTACGGTTTTTTTGCTTGGAAAATGTCGCTACAAGAAGAAATCCCCTTGCGTTTTTGTCTCAAGTTTGCTATGGTGTCAGGTGACAAGCTTGTTCACACAATCTGTGTCAACCGATGGTGCAATTTCGTTCCCAGACTCCTCGTTCCTTCTATGGGTAAAACAGGTTTGGCGCGATATTCCCGAGGAGATGGTGAGGCGTTCGTTCAAGACTTGTGGCACCTCTATAACGCACTCGACGGCACAGAAGACGATGCAGTGTTCGACGAGAATATTCCAGAACAAAACAAAAGTGCAGACGAGGAAATGGACGACGAATTCGAGACAGAGAGCGAGGAAGAAGACGAGCAATAAGATCGATCCCGATCACACAACAACACGAACGGCTCCTTTACGAGCCACCAACTAATAAAAGTCCATATTACACCAACAACAACTTCTCTTCATTTTACAAGTAATTTAGTTCGGCTTGTAAGTGAATACACGTTCATTTGTTACCGTTTTAATTTGCTGAGAAAATTCTTTTTATCAAAAATACTCGGCTATAAGCCGAAGCCGAGACCCCTTCTACGGCTTCAAATTTGCCCAAATTGAGTGAGGATTTGTGTAAAAATCGCTCGGCTTATAGCTGAATAAGTACGGTATATTCCTAACCCTCAAGGACTTGAGTACACGAAAGGCCTTAGGAAAATCCTGGGTATTAAGTACAGCAATTGGAAGATTGAGATTTAGTTCAGAAAAGAAACAAAGTTTTGGTGTTACGCCGGATATCCTCCAAGATCTAGCAGGATGCCCTTACTGAGCTACTGGGGACCCTGTAGTGAACGTGGGTAACCGGCGGGCTCTGACAGAGAAACCCAAGTTCCCTAAAGCCGTATTGAGCGCCTTGATTAAGGCATCTTCAAGTCTGCTATTCATTTCCCTTTAGTCCAATCCTTCTAGGAACTCGTTTTCTGATTAACAGCGCTTGTCGGTTTATTCTTTTGTCAAGCTTCACGGATCAAAAGTGGGGCTTCTTTCAGTGTAAGCCGAATCAAGAAACTCCTCTGTTTTGCAGCAGAAGGACATGACGTTGAAGCGTGTAACTTGCAACTATTTTCCTCAGAACAAAGCTCGGGATTTTAGGACACCAATAGACCTAATCGGCTAACTCAATGTTGTACCCAATTCAAACCCTTTGGGAATAAAACGTTTTGTTCCAGGTATTTCCATATCATTTAAATATGAATGCTACATTATCATGTTAATACAATACACAAAGAATCTTAATCCCGGGAGATTTGAATTGGGTACAACATTGAGTTAGCCGATTAGGTCTATTTTATACCCAAATATGGACAAAAATATGAACGAAGCTGCAGCTTCTGTTTACAGTAAATAATAACTAACTTGCAAACGATGGAGCGGATCATCCAAACTAGCGGCTGTGTGAAGCAAGTGAACATATTCCATGTACTCTGCGACACGTTGGAGAAACGTCAATGGCTCATTGAAGATAACTAAAATATGTAAAGGAAACACCCAGTTAGTAAAAATATGCTAGACCGCAAACATATCTGAATAAGGTTCAACGATTTGCTACCTCCCAATTCTTGATTGGGAATAATCGTTTCGACATTTCAATTCAAATGTTTCGTACACAGGACCCGTCCAACTTACCCAAGGAATCAATCGACGCCAAGAAAAAAAAACTATTTGAAGAGAGCAATGTGCCAAAATAGGCCCTTGGGATAAAAGAACCTCGCTTAAGTGATTTTAAGATGGCAAACAAACGGAAATGATGTGTTTCAGGAAACGTCCACATAGGCAGCGGGTACGCTAAAGTAAAAGAAATGAAACGTGGCATTCCGCTTGAGGCGCATTAATACATTGACATGTTGCTATAGCGTCAAATTGCTGCAAATATTCACGGAAACAAACTGAAGAATAACTTTTTCAAATTCCCAAATTCCGGCCGTAACTCTACTCAAACTTTCTTTCTTTTCATTTTCGCTCTGCACTGCACATTCAGTAACACTGAAGGTTAAGCTTCTGATTGTCCATAGCTAGACCTATTAAAGCTTCATTTCCAGCCAGTTGCTAAAGTGAAAAGAAAAGCGTCCAGAAATTGTACTGAAAAAAAAAATTGTCACTTACCTGGCATTGTGATTCTTGAAAGATCCTGGATGAAAAACAAAACCGTTACATCGCCTTCGCACGCTAAAAGTGTGAGTGAAGAAGGGGATATCGAAACCACGGCAAACAAACTTCAAGCTGCCGGGGAGGCAGCGTGGTCGAGTGGTTAGGGCGTTGGGTTTGCATGCGGCTGCTCCGGGTTCAAATTCCGTTCTAACCTCTGCTTTGGATTTGTTTCCGGTTGTCCCGGATTCAACTCTACCACGCTTTGTAAATAGCCAACTGGCTGCCTCCTGCCAGTTGGGGTTCTTGATCATGTTTCTGTTTAACTTTAATTGTTTCTTTCACATTCTTAAAAGTGGGGTGCCTGTAAACTAGCTTGATAGCTAAGTGCACTTCCACTACAAAGCATTTACATCAAGGCTGCTGCCTAAGAAAATTTTAAAGGGGCCCTCAGAGCTAAATGCTGAGAACTTAGGAGCCCAAAATATGAAGTGAAAGGTGTTGCTGTGAAAAATTAAGGCGCCCAGAGCTATTCTTTAGGAGCCCCAGGCTACCGGGCTCCTGTTAGGCAACAGCCTTGTACATTCACATTACATTGATGCTTATGACTCTTTGGCAGACAAAAACAACAACAAAGAGGAGGTCAAATCCACTTCAAACAAAAAAAGAAGAAGAAGAAAAATCCGTTTAGAAAAGGCCCAATCAGAGCTACAATTGTGATTTACGACAACGCAAGTCCACTGCCAATGACGAGAGATCGACTTGTTTCCACAAAAAGCATGTACAGTACTTCAGTTGGTGTCTTTACCTTTCCAATGCACTGTCTCAGAACAGCCCACACACTAAACTCGTTTCTTGAAAGCATTGCCACAGGAAGGGTAGTCCTGCCAAAAAAATCCACGTGTTCAGTCCCAAACAAAGCTGGCAAAGGGGATTCAATTTAAGAGACAAGAGATGCGTATTTTGTCAATTGTATCGCATGAGGAACCCAACGCTAGTGAGCCTCCATCTTCAATTGGGCTTCCTCGCAACAACGCTTGAAGATAAGTGATAATAAATTGCTTTGAATCAATGGCTGAATGATAAATACACATGCCTTGTAATTCCTTATATTCGGAGATCATTGTAAATTATTGTAGTGTAGTGTGGCAAAACAAACAAATAAATAAATAGGCGATAGACCAAATCGCCTACCTCAGTGTTGTACCCAATTCAAACCCTTTGGGAATAAAACGCTTTGCTCCAGGTATTTCCATACTATTTCAATGTGATTGCTACATCACAATGCAAATACAATACACAGAGAATCTTAACCCCGGGAGATTTGAATTGGGTACAACACTGAGTTCGCTGACTTGGTCTATTCCTCCTCTTATGCTAATATAATTCCCACAATTTCCGAGCAAAGAAAGCAAACTTACCTGTAGCGTACTTCGCTTTGAACATGTTTCTTAGCCTCTTGTTTCCTGTACAAAGCCGCACTCTGCTCCATATCACTTGACACAGACTTCACTTTTAACAATCCATCACACTCCAATAAATTCCGATCCGATTTTGTGACTATGGTGTTGTCCGAAGAACTCCGTGTCAATGAAAGTTTATCAGAGGTTTTTAACATTACTCCAGAGCTTGCCCTCTTTTTATCAACATTACGATCCGCAATCGCTTCCACGTGATTTTGCTCCACCGATTCGTTCGTCGAATCAGCCGTTACCACGCTCGGAACATACTCGTCGCCGTCATCGCTATCGTCGTCGGAAAGCAAGTCGTCTGGTGGACATCCGATGTCGGATCGCGCATCGAAGAACTCCTCGTTGCAGTCACTTGTTAATGTCATGCGGCTTCCATGGACAAACTATAAAGGAAGTTCAAACGGTATGAATTTGGAAAGAAGAATCTTCTACGCACACATTCGTACTCCGCGGGTTTCTCGGATTTTTCCCAGATCCAACACATTCTTATAACTTTCCCGGATGGACATAAAAAACTCTGCGAGAAGCTTAAATGCCCCTGTGCGACTACAACCAAATATATTTGGGGTGGCTGAACTAGTCCACTTCACGTAAGGCGTTTCAAAAAGCCTCACGGATTAGCCTGGTTCAGTGACGCCACCTGAAATAAACTGAACAGAAACGAATTTACCGCAACCAAAGGCAGAGGTCCAGCAACTAGGCAACTTGAGATTGAATAGGGAGTTTAAGCAAAGACGTAAGCCAAAGGAAAATCATAGGACACAGAACTGAAAGACCGCGGCGAGGGACGGGCTGGTAACGCTATAGCCCTACCACTTTAAAATGGTCTCCACGGTCCATGGTTGGGCAAAAGACGCTTTAATTCTACTTACCTCATGAGCACCCACCGAACATTCTAAAGCGTGATGTTCTGTGGCTAATACATGAAGTGCATCTTCAAGAACACGCCGCTTCTCTACTTCTTCTTCGTATCTAAGATGGCGCACCTGCAAAGCAAAATGCAAATTTCTTCAAAGATATCGTTTTTCAATCGATTTTTACGGCCCGACGCCTAATAGACTGTCGATGATTCATGAAGATGACGTATGACATACAATGTTTTATTTGGATCTCAAAATGTTCGCTAAAATGATTAACGATTTAATTATGGTCATTCGATTTTACTTACAGAAATCAGCCTAACACCAGCCTTCGCTAACATGTGGTAAATTGAAAGGATTTTTGCTCTAAAATGAGGGATGATAAGCAATGCTACGAATATTCTGATTGCTGCCAACCCAATGATTTTGCCAACGTAATTTCCGCTGAAATATCCTCACAAAGCTCTACATACACATTCCTTTCGATTACAACACTACACTGGAATCTTAGAACAGTAGATCACGCAAATTCCTCTGGCACGCGGTACTTGAATGGTTAATTGCTCTTCGCGATGACAGATTTAACACTTATTATGGGCAGTCCAGTCACAGCCAAAAATACAAGCATGAAATGGTCTAATTGTCTGTTGTAGAACGGTTTATCTTATTTGAAGAGATGAATTTAAAACAAAAATGGACACGGTTTAGCGTGATCCCAAATGGCTTAGTGTGACAACAAATAGTTTCGTACGAAGCGAAATGGATTACAGCAGATGGTTTGCGCCACAACCGCCAAAAATACAAAAGTGAAATGGACAAGTTAAGCTTGAAATAGACCAGTCTTACGTGGAGTCTTACGTCACAGCCTGTACAGTCGGTTCAACCTAAACCGGTTGTGGAACACCACCTAAAAGTATATTTTTATTCTACAGACGCCTTTTTCAAAATTTAAACTTTTTCTCTGGTTAAAAGTTATTATTCAGAAGAAGTCAAGGTTCCCTTTCAGGTCCTTATTGTTAAAAAGTAACAGTTAAGAAAAAAAACACAACAACAACAACAAAGCAGAGGACGGGAAAGCAATCTAATAGGCAAATGACATTCGTGTAGCGAGATTCTTTCAAATTCTTTAGGTTTGTGTTTGGTGGTGTAACCAGTGGTACAGAGTCAGTGCGCACTCACCTCCTCTTGTTGTGACATCAAATCCAAGCAATGCGTCAACGCAACGCACATGTTACGCGCCGTGGCAGCAACTTCGTTGAGTTTGTCACTGATTCTTAGGAAACTCTCTGCGCCCAATCAAGAAGAGCACAATCAAAGGAAAATCAACATTTATATTCTAGCACTCGTAATACTTGCCCTGCACCTGACGTTATTGGCGGCCATGTTGGTGAACTGAACAATAGCGAGAAAAAGTCTTTTGGGAATTTGGCTCTATTATTATGCAAAACGCGAGCGACACTTTGCTTTTGTTTTGAACACCAACATGGCCCGCCGTCTAATCACGTCAGTGCAAACCAAGAATAGCCTGCGTGGAGGGGGTGACTGTACACAAGCTATACTCGTAAGAGCTTTCGCATTTGGAAAGAATTCACAAATAAATGAATAAGTAAACAAACAAATAAATGAGAGCAAGACTCCAGGAAGTTACTGCAAATCTTAACGCAGCTCTCTAATCCAAGCTAACGCCGAAATGAACAATAGTTTGATCGGCTGGATCCAATTCTTACTGCACTGGCTGGAAAAACTACCATTTTTTGTCCACGACTCGGGCCCGATTTATCAGCCCGATAGCGTCGGAGTGCAAATCTTGCGTGTATTTTGACCGGGCTATGAACGACCGATTCATGAAAATGAAAATCGGTGCGATTCAAATAATCTGTTGCAGGGCAACATCTTTTTTGAAGTCGGGTCGACACTCTGAGAGAAACCGTCATGTCAATCAAAGGGTATGCGCGTGGGTAAGGCGCATAAATACTGAAAAAATTGAAGCGTTCAAAATGGCGGATACTAAAAGGACAACGGGAAGATCTTATACGGAAAATTTACACGTTTTACACAATTTACATGGTACCGTCGATCTATCGGCCCGACAAAACCGGCCTTAAATCACTATCAAAAGGGATG
Source organism: Montipora capricornis (assembly GCF_036669925.1). Lineage (NCBI taxonomy): Eukaryota > Metazoa > Cnidaria > Anthozoa > Scleractinia > Acroporidae > Montipora > Montipora capricornis. The sequence continues at coordinate 36,930,837 of NC_090896.1, forward strand.
TACTCGGCTCTATAACCCCACAATAGGGTATTGTCTGGATATCCCAAAGGGCCGAGCCTAAACTCAGAGATATCTGAAAAGGAAAGTTCAACAACTTTGCACAGACTCGGACCAACATATTATCACATTATTGGGGACCAAAATGATTAAATCATTAACACCATCTTTTCTTTACCAAGAACGATGTAAGTGAACTCAAGGTATTTTGTGTCGCGAATGGCAATAGTTGTAGAGGATGGAAATGGATTAAAACTTCAACAAACTGATCATTTTTTCAAGCTCAGACAGGTTGATGTGGGAAAACCGCAAACAACAACAACAACAACAACAAAAACAAAGAAACAACACGTTCCAGGCATCTTGCTAATATTTCTTTAAAGGGGCTAGGTCACGCTATTTTAGGTAATTTTGTTTAATTTGTTAATTATGAGCTCTAAACGTCAAATTGGGAGAGCAAGAGTCTTTCATTTGCAAAATCACGGCAACATAACAACTGAGAATGATTTTCAAGCTTTGTAAATGACATTTTGATATAGACTGATAAGAATTTGAAAAAAGGTGGGCCGACGTTTTTCAAATTTACCCAAATTCAATCCATTTCAATCCTCTCCAGTTTTGTCCATCCATGTCCCTTGTTGGCTTCCCTGTGTTGTGTTAGAGTTCTTCTATAGTTTTGAACAGTTATTTTAATATTTTAGTTAATTCTATGACCATTCGATCAGTGCTGAATATGACTAAAAGAGCGTGACCTAGCCCCTTTAACCTCATCTCATCCAGTTGTCAGGAATGGTATGAGCGTGAGATTTAATTCTGTATTTTACGCGTTTTTCCAATTTTCACTTAAAACCACTCAAATTAACGGCACACTTCCCTTGAAGAAGGCGTGTGTTGACAAAAAAGGTCAACGTGACGGATGTCACAGCGGTCGTTCTACATGTTCGCTGGGCGGCACCACCGTCTCTTGTTGATCATGTCTGACAGGACATGGCCATTGTGATTTGACTGATTTGACTGAGGATTTCCAGGAGTATTAACCTCGGATGAGTTTAATACGAAAACACGTTCGTTAGGTTTGACGCTTGACCAAATATTTACCAGGATAACGCAAGAGCTGGAAATCAAGATCCTTGCCTTATTAAAACGATCAAAGCTTATACAAACGAAGGCTTCGAGAGTTTCAACAGGACGTAACATGTCGGCAATTTCGATAGTCGGTAAAAATCGACCGTTGTCGATCGAATTCGATTATTGTCAATCGACAAATTCTGGAATCGATAAAAGTCGATCGCGCGATTTCTTGTGATTATCGATTTTAATCGACTATAGATGTTACAGTTCGCTTTTGATGGATTCCAAGAAAACCGCTTTCCTCTTTACTACCCATTTCCATAAACAATTTTATAGGAAACGCTTAATTTCGCGACCTTGAAAATCGTTGAGCTAGAACTCTTATGATTATCGACTTTTATCGACACGTAACATTTATTGAGAAATATCAAGTTGTATCGAGAACATCTATAAAAAAAAGTCTTGACTGCCGGGCATTTTATCTATTCAAGACGTTGCTAGCGCCGGCCGGCATAGCTGCCGGGTATTCAAATAAAAACAAATTTCCTATTCAACTCAAGTATGCGTCGTCATAATGCCAAAATTTCTCTTAAATTAAGCTTTTCGTCTTGCAAATATCGTACATATACATGTATATATAGAAGCAGTAACATTTCTTATCTATTATGTTATTTATACACGACCCCACAAGTGTATTTAATTGTATTTAACATTGACGTTAAAACGTGATCAGTCCTCTTTATTCATCCTCTTTGTAACATGACTCGGGTATTCAATTCAATGAGTCAGTCGTGAACTTTGCTCTGAAAATTTTCAAGTTCCCATGGATAGTTTTCTTCGAGTGTCGAAGAAAGAAAGCTATATGTCAAAAAAAAAAAGACAATTCAAAAGCATTTCCCTGCAAAAGCTACCGGGTCTTTCGGCTCCCTTTTCGTTCGCTTGTTTTTACCGAAAGATAAAAGCCAGATGCTCTCGCAGACAAGAAAATAATGAGATATTTTGGGCGTTCCGTGAAATTCTACTCAGAGATTATGCATGTCATCCTCAGATTTTTTAGTAAAAATTTTCAAGATCTTGTTTAAACAGAAGATTAAAATGATTATTTTAGGCTTTGGAAAATTTGTCATGCGTGACACTTACGATTTGCGATAACCTTGAATTCGATTATTATTTTACCGCAATGCGTTCAGTGTTTGATACTCGCCGTTCTAACCTTTGTTTCGTCTATAAATACAAATTAACCACTTCAGATTGTAATAAAGGCTAAACATTCGGTATTCACAAAAAAAAAATGCTACATATCGAGCCATCGTCTACCACGGCTCTGTAAGGTACGTAACGGCGTGAAACTAGTTACATATATCATGGCACGCATGATACAGCAGAGAGCAAACCAAAAACAACCAAGATAGTCTTACCTTTAATGTTGGTTTGAGCGGCAGAGGATGAATTAGTTACTTCAGCGATTTTGTTGTTGACACCGGTGACTTGATCGTCCAGAAGTTGTTGATGAGCACGTGCACTCTGGAAAAAAAACGAACACTGAATTTGACAAATAACAGGCGACACTTCATAGACGAACGTTCCGTAACAGTGTTCAGTTTGTTGTTTCGTGTGATTTCTGTCCCGGTGATAAACAAAATGATGCTGTGTCACGTGAAAAAAAGTGAAGTGAAGACCAAAACAGTGAATCGTTCCGTGACCCTGTTGCGTTACTTTTGGCAACTGTGTGAGATCCGGTTACCACGTAACTATGCAGCCAGCGGGGGTCACACATGCGCGATAGTCTCAGCAGGCAAGCGAACATTCTCGTTCCCAGAGCTGCGATCCTCTTGGCCAGCGCCCGAGGCGCTGGCCAAGAGGATCGCAGCTCTGGGAACGAGAATGGCAAGCGAACATAAATCTAGATCCCAAGCTTCCACGAAGGCCTAAGACCGTGCGTTCATCAAACGGGCAGAAAATATGACGCCTTTCACTTTTGATTTTCGAAATTCGCACAACTCCAAACGTGTTTACTTTATGTCGAGAGACGCAGATAATTAAATGCAGGCCCAATTTTGATATCCAACACCAAGTGTCCCTTTTAACTTGTCTTCCCACAACCACATTTACATTGCTAAGTATATTTTCTCCATTAGAGATGACTAGTATAAAAATCTGGGAAACACCACTGTCCTGGCATGCGAAATGTTCTCTTCCGGTTGCCGTCCGCGTCTCAAAAACGCGCGTGCTTATTTTCTGTATTCCCACACGCGAGTGATGTTGAAGTTGGGTAGAAGAATAAAACGCAAACAGCGGTTACAAACATTTGCTTGAAATGCATAACTTTTTTAAACTTAACGTTTCGTATGTTACAACATACATCATCAGAAGTGATTATTATTCAGTTACAGATCAATTTAAATTCAAAAATACAACTGTACGGACTGGGAACTAACGAAATTGATTGACATAAAACGACAAGAATGTGCTAAAAATAGAGATAAAGTTTCTCACTGCCAACGTTTTCATTCAAGGCTGGCTTAAGATCACGGATCAACAGAGACTCTTTAATTTTTCAATACATGTCTGATCGACCAGTTGCTAATATTTCAAAATGATCCCACTTAATTCTATGGTTGGTTAAGAAAACATGATCAGCAATTGAAGATTCGTGGCAATTTGTAGTCAGAGCTTTAAAATGTTCTGTTTTTCTGTCACGTAATCGGCGTTTCGTTTTCCCTATGTAGAAATCACTGCAATCCCAGCAGTTTGCTCTGTACACTACTTTTGACCTGAAGGAAGGAGCTAGTTTATCTTTGTACGGGAAACAAGACTTGATTCTTCGGGTGTTCTGAAAAACTATTGTGACGTTGAAAATACCATAGGATTTGTTTATACAAGACCTCAGCTGTTTTGTGAGGTGTTTGCTGTGATGACCTAAGAAAGGTCAAGGCAATCAACGTCAAGGCAGTGAGAAACTTTATCTCTATTATTAGGATATTCTTGTTGTTTTATGTAAATCAATTTCGTCAGTTCCCGTCCGTACATTTGCATTTTTGAATTTAAATTTATCTGTAACTGAATAATAATCACTTCTGATGATGTATGTTGTAACATACGAAACGTTAAGTTTATAAAAGTTATGCATTTCAAGCAAATGTTTGTAACCGCTGTTTGCGTTTTATTCCTATTGAAACTAAAATGGCCCAAGTCAAAGAATTTTGGGTAGACGAGCAAGGGGACACTCTGTGACGATTATCAAAATCGCCATGCATCTAATAGGTCTTTTCACGGTTAGTTTTTCTTATTTGCATTACAATGTAATCTAACGTGGATGCGAGGCAATTTCGGGTTAAAACTACAAAATAGCCCGAAATTGCCTCACATACATGCTAGATTATATTGTAATGCAAATGAGAAAAACTAACCATGAAAAGGGCTATTACCCGTATTTCTGGACATATCGTGTGTTTCTAAAGGCAAACAAACGATGCTTGCGCCGGAGCACAATAATCCTTTTTTTTCCGTAGGAGCGCCAACTCTACAAACTGTGTGACCCCACAGTAGGTGGTTTGCACGTTACGTCATGGTCGCCACGTCGGATGGCACAAACAGTACTTTTGCATCTATACATTTCATCAGTACATCCTGCATTAGTCTAATTTCTCCAATGTTCATTGTATCTTAAGAGGTTGGTTGCAAACCACCTGGACCCGGTTGTTCAAAAGCCGATTAACGCTAATCCCAGATTAAAAATTAACCAAGAAAATTATTTCTCTACTCCCAAATGTTGTTTAAAGCTGATATTCGGCAAAACTTTACATTAGAAGAACTCAATCCTGGAAAACAAAAATAAGCAAAAGAAACTTTCTCCAAAAAGTTGAATATGAAACAAAAGTTTACGCTAATCCTGGATTAAGTTAATCGGCTTTCGAACAACCGGGCCCTGTAGTATTTGTGATGTCAACGGAACTAAAACCTAATTTTAGTAAAATGGCGGATATAGTTTGCTGGTCAAGCAGCTTGGCAAAAATAAAATGACTTAACGTCAAGGAGGGAGGAAGGGAGAGGAGGCGAGGGGAGGGGAGGGAAGGGAGGGGAACGATGATCAGGGAGTATTGTTGGCCTTCTCTGAAGTCTAAACGGTCGAAACATGGGTAATGTGTTAAACTCTTTTTGTCCAGGAATATAGAATACCTGTTAATTTACTTGCGTATTAAAAGCGTGTATTCTTTCATGCTCCGTCCTCGAAACGGCGCCGTAACAAGAAGACAAAAGTGAACGGGCATTCATTTGGAAATCACTTCAAAATAAGCAACTATACAGCTGATGTTGAACACACCCAAAGTTGACATCTTACCTTGTGCTAGAGGATACATTTGTTTCGGACACTGCAACTCACCTTGAGGGAGTCACGCATGCTTCCAAGTGGAACAAGGTCCTGTTCCTGGTCATCGGTTAGCAGTGTTGGCTGGGTTGTGTAGAATGTGCTGTAAGCACAGTGCTCATGCAGAGAATTTAACCACCTCTAAACACGTCAACAAAAATTCTCCATGAGTCATGTGTACTCAAACAGTCTATAATTTTTCCATCTCGTCCATCCACAAATTGTGAAAATTCAACATCTTTATCTTTCTAAGGTGGTTACAACCAGGAGATTCGAGATTGCCATTATGTCTTGGGTATTTTGCTTATTATTATTATTATTATTATTATTATTATTATTATTATTATTATTATTATTATTATTATTATTATTATTATTATTATTATTATTATTATTATTATTATTATTATTATTATTATTACTTTTATTATTATTATTTTTTATTTATTTTTTTTTTTTAAACTCTCAGAAAAGGGCCTGAAAAGCTTCCTGCAGTACTACCACTCACTTAATTAAGCGCGGTATCTGGCACACGAAACTTGAACATCTCGTTTGTTCGGCTTCGCCAGTTGTTCGTTCGTTCGCAGAAAACCGCCCGCTACGCAAGCTAAAATGAGTGAAAACCTAACAAGTTTCTTTGATTTTAGACAAGACGTAAATTCTAGCCTAATGTTTGCCGTTTAACGCGATGCTAAATCTCGTTATTGTGTTCAAATGCACACGGAAAAAGAGTATCAAATAGGATGATTTCATTCAATTGCATCTTATACAATACATACTTAATTGACCGCTCCCCATAGGGGCTTTTCAGGGCCAATGAAACACAACGAAACAACAGAACAGAACAACAACAACTGTTAAGAATCCCAACTGGCCGGAGGCAAACCAGTTGGCTATATTTACAAGTGCAGCTGGGAAGTTGAACTAGGGACTACCAGGATCAAATTCAACGAGTGGTTAGAGCGGGTCTTGAACCCGGGATCTCCGGATCTCAAGGCAAGCGCCCTAACCCCTGGCCACACTGCCTTCACTTAACCGTGATTAAAAGATAGAGTGGTTTTCAATTGAGTGTCGAAAGTAATTAGTGAATTTATGGTTTTTTGGTTTATGATTACGTCACTCAGTGATTGGTTCAAAGTTCTTGCGCCATTTTTTCAACCAATCAGAAGTGAAACCAAAACCAATCGTGGCTTGCGTGTTCACATTTTCCCGCGCTTTGTGTCGGCTACTTGTAACTACTTCGAGTTTTGGTTGGTTTACTGGATTATCTCCGACCTTATTGATTGGCCAAAGTAATTACTTTGGTTTTGGTTTCACGACACTCAATTGAAAACTGCTCTATGCAGGGCCTTGGAGGACTGGTCTTGCAAAAGCTTACAAAAACCTAAACGTCAGTGAATGTACGCACCTGCCGCTGAACCTGAGGGGTTTTCTCATTGGGCGGGATACTCCAGATCTGTACTGTGTTGTCTGAGTAAAGGATCTTAATCTTGAACTTCTCATCTCTCGGCACCTGTCAGAAAAAGCAGTCGAGTAAGGAATGAATCAATCGAGCGATTGATTGACAGGTCACTGAGTCGGGAGGAGGAGGGGGAGGGGAGGAGGGAGGGAGGGGGAGGGGGGTAATGTTGGTTAATAGCCAGCTGGTAAAGCTATGTCAGTGGGCCAGAAAGATAACTTTTCAGTTATGGAAGACTTAATTAACGCTTGAAACTTTCCAGTCGGCTCCCTGAGGTGGTCAACTTGCATTAATCAACTCGGTTAATACTACCAAATCATCGTGATTCAATCGGCCAGTCTTCCTTACATGATTTCCTACACTTAAAACAAGCCGAAAGATCAGGCGACAAAGCTCGGACGAGTCTCCTGTAGCTCACTGGTATTGGTAGAGCATCCGAACTAGTATAATCGGAAGGACGTAGCTCTCGGAGTTTTCCCGACAATCCCCGAGTCACCATCGGTAAAAATCTCTACATTTCATTCGCCTGGGTTAACATCTATAACAGTGGTAGAGCATCCGAAATAGTAATCGGAAGATCGTAGGTTCGACTCCTGCAAAGGAGCACTCGGATTTTTTCCCGAGTATTCCCGAGTCACCATCGGTGAAAAATCTCTTCGTTTCATTCATTGGGGTTAACATCTATAGATCAGAGAGGTAGACCATCCGAACTAGCAATCGGAAGGTAGAAGGTTCGACTCCTGCAAAGAAGCACTCGGATTTTTTCCCAAAGTCTGCGAGTCCCCATCGATTAAAAAAAAAAGATAATTTTCTTAAAGACAGTTCTTTGCCAACAACTCACAGAAAACTTGCAGTGGTCGAGATATTTATAACCCTGCCTCTTCATACTTGTTGCAGCATCAGCTCTAAAACAGAGAGAAAGAATATGAATATACTGAATTGTCAATTTGTCATAAATACATATGTAATGTATCACAGCAAAGATAAACCATGAATCATCCAAGAATTGTACCTTTTGTTGAAATAGCTAAGAACACCTCTCTCCAAGACCACCCAAAATTTCTTCCAACCAAAGAATCTTGAACGCTAGAGACAAATGGAAAGAGCATTGTGAAATATGCAAACGAAAAAAGGCGAGTGACTACCTCGAGATATCCCTCACAAACTACGAGTGACTTGACCTGACAATATAAAGAGCGCCTTATCCGACATTACAGCTTGTTTGACTTATGCACGGTGTGCTTTTTCTTTGCAATAATATCATGCTACTAACCTCGTTTACTTAGGCTGTACAATCAGTTGCGTCTCATTTTTTCCAATTCAATCTATATATGACTCTCTTAAAATATGCCATTTCCGAGTTCATGTCTGCCTTCTCTTCAAAGCGAGTCTAGGTGCGAGGATTTTACTACGAAAATTAGATTTTATTCAAATGTAAAGTGCAACCAATAGCCCTTTTTACGGTTAGTTTTTCACATTTGCATTACAATGTAATCTAACGTGAATGCGAGGCAATTTCGGGTTAAAACTACAAAATAGCCCAGGACTCTAGTTGGAATATAACAAAAATCACGACAATAATAAAAAGATAGATTTTTTATGGCATTATACTGATCTCGTCCAGTCGACCTAGTACTTTACGTAGGGTCCGGTCCCAAAATGGACAAGACCTTCACCCATTTTTCAGTTTCACCTTAAGAAGGAGGCCTTCATGTCTTGACACAACTTTGTGAAGTTTCTGCAAAGGGAAAGAGATTTTTTAGTCGTTTTAATTGTACAAACCCCACAATAATACTTAACTTCTCAGTTCACAAGGAGACATAGAGAACAAATTGGAAGTAAACTCTTTATGTAATTGCAAATGTTTATAACTCTTCGTCAAACAAAAAAAACTTGGTGAATGACAAAAGTACTTGAGATCCGATCCTTTGGGTTCTGCGGTGCTGTGTCAGAGCGAGTCACAAGACTGTGGATTGTGTGGGTTTTTCTTTTTAACTTTTAAGTGAGCATGGATCAATATCTAACTAAACAAATTTTTGACTAAGTGCTCTTCGCTGACGTGAAAGACAGCTATCCAAGTACGGGTATGTGAGAGGCCGTAATCAGTGTTCTTATCAAGCACGTGGATAAACACACTCATTTTCAGGATCGCAAGTAATATGACATGCGCTTACTTTGGAGAAACGTCTCAAAAAAGGGCCCCGTTGAATCTTAGCATCAACTATGTATTTAAGACAATAGTGCTAGCGTTAACCTTGTATTATTTTTCAGTCAAGGCTTTCGTTACTCGTTTTGTTTGCTAGAGAAGTAGATTAAGGGGAGAGAGACGGGGGTTGGGCGGGGGGGGGGGGAGGGGTACAATTCGTGATGTTTGTCGCATGTATTTCAAGACAAAGGAGAAAGAAGAATAAAGCCGATGACACGCGGTTCAACATCCTTCAACATTTGTTGCTCAACAAAATTAATGTTGAACAATGTTGCACAGACGCGTTGAACGGAAAAGAGCTGGTCTCCATTTTTGTTCAACATCGTTCAACAACGTTCAACGTGTTGAATGGCATATTCAACATTCGACATGGCATGACACACTGTTCAACATTTGTGAAACGACAGCTGTAACATTTGTTGATCAACAAATGTTAAACCGAGTGTCACCGGCTTAAGAAACTAGCTGGCCTTATTGATCAGCGCTCATCAACGAGATGGAGCTGACAGCATAATGACATAAATTTGTTAGGTGCGCCTAGAAGCCACTACATGGTCGATGTCATGTTATGTCCCAAGGCCAGCAACGCGCCACAGCAAGAAGTAATTAGGTGTGAGTCGATTTTGGTATAGGGAGTGAAAACTGGGGCAAGAAGGTCAAGCAAGACGCTGACGTAGTGGCCATCATCCGTGCCTTCTTCTACCGCGACCGAACATGGGCCGAGTTTCAGCTAATAGAGACCTTTAGCACCGACGTTTTCGAGATATACCGCAAACCGCGGTTTGCGGTTAGTCGTTTGCCGTTAGACGTTAGCTTTATTTTGAACTTAAGCAAGCCATTCCTGTTATGCACATCGGCGCCGCCATCTTGGATTTTTCATTGCTACAACTGCTCTCAAATCAAACAGCTCAAATTCTCCCGAAATTTATATTTGATCTTCAAGTTTTGTTCCCAATATATAGCAAACAGATGTAACAAAGTGACTGATACGGTCAAACGGGAGGTCTGATTGAGCTCTGGCTATAAAACGCTGCCGTAAAGCAATTACCGCAAGAACGGTGTCTTGAAGTTGAAACTCGAACCGCAGACTGGAAACTTGACGGCAAGGACAAGATCACGTGATTTCTCGAGGTTCGCGGTATTGCCCAAAAATTTCGTTGCGAAAGGTCTCTAATCTCAACCAAACTACGCGGGACGGATGGAAATGCCCCGGGCAAACAAAATTTGAGAGTTACTCGCCCAAAGGGCAAGCTGGAATTCAAATATTTTTCTAGCCCTGCACGTACATTAGTCCGAATAGACAGTGGCCTGCATTGCAAGGATGTGGGGAAGGAAGGAGCTTCCTTGGTACTGAATTTCCCCTTTCCTTGCGCTTGGTTTAAGACAAAGAATTATTGTGGAAGTGACGACAGTTGGAAACACACCTGCAGTGGTTGTACATCCAGCAACTGTCTCATTTTCTTATTTGATGCAAGGTCAAGTGCAGTCTGGCCTATTATCGACAGTAAGGATAAAATTCCAAATGAAAAGCTCATAAAATTACACCAAGTAGGTCTTTATCAACCATTCAGCGGTAACCTTTAACTTCTGGCTTACCAGTTGATTCGTACCCGCGGTCGTTTCGTACCGAGTCGTACCCAAATTCAGATTATTAGTACCCCCAGGCAAATAGTTGTTTCGTACCCATTTTGTTTCTGGTGGAAATTCGTTTTTATCAACCAAAACAGCGTTTAACTGTCTCATATGTAACTGTGACGTAACGTCTCGCAACGCTTTTGGCCGTTGCCAGGTATGTTACATTGGGCAACGATTGATGCAACTTGTATTCACTATTTACACTTCTCTCCAGGTAACTTTATAAAATGATCGAAGATACACGAAATTTACATCTTATTTGCGTAAGTAACGATTGTAACTCAAAGATCATTGCAAAAAAGTATCGCAGTTGTTAGGGTTCCTGACAAAAAAGTTCCGTCGAAAAACAGCATTTGAACTGATGACCATGCAATTGTGCTGCAAACACTCTAGCGACTGAGCGATCTTTCGCTTCAAAAGTCGTTACTTACCTGCAGTGTTTATGTAAGAATAATATATGAATTTCCTATCTCTTCGAATATACTTTCTACTCCTGTGGGACATAATATGAACTCGCAAATATTGCCCACTCCCAGATCTATGGGATGTTGAAGTTACTTCTGCGGCTCCGTAAATTACAAAGACATGATGGTCATGTAGCAAGTTCGTGCAGAGATGGAGTTCGCAATCGGAACTTACAACCCTTTGCAGAACAAATTTTATAAATAAATTGTGCTAAGATATTCAAAGGAAAGGAAAGGAACTTTATTTAAGTGTCTAGTAGATTTAGCGCTGGAGCACTAATTGGGGACACTGTAAAGTGAAATTAACAATTAACACAACAAGTCAAATGTTGCTTTTTGAGGAGAGGGGAAACCGGAGTACCCGGAGAAAACCTCTCGGTGCAGAGTAGAAAACCAACAAACTCAACCCACATATGACGCCGAGTCGAGGAATCGAACCTGGGCCCACATTGGTGGGAGGCGAGTGCTCTCACCACTGCGCCATCCCTGCACCCCCAAGACATTTTTTGCTCGTTTCGAACCAAGACACCATAATGTAACGTTGAGAGCCTGCTTGGGAGGACATCTACATGCACAAACAACTGAATATTGCGTACGAGTGGTTATTGTTCTTTCTTCGAGAAATAAATCCAAAGCTCCTTTAGAACGAATTTATTTTTTGAGTAGGATTACGTAGTCATTTCAGTGATACAATAGCCCATTTCCGAGTTCACGCCTGCCTCCTCTTCAAAGCGAGTCTAAGTGCGAAGGTTTTGTGATGTTAATCAGCTCTACTTTACATATGAATAGAACTAATTTTCATAAGAAAAACTTCGAAGAGGAGGAAGATATGAACTCGGAAATGGCCTATTAAACATGCATTTCCGTGATGCGATGCTGTATCTCCCATTGATCGTTGAAGGTTCTTCCCTAAAATGTTGGGAGTCCGAAGGGCTTCCGGAAAATTTTCTTAGGCAGCAGCCTTGCCCTCTGATTACTTTGAGCAATAACAAATGGGATCACCGGGTTCGCTTTTGAGATATGAGCGACTAAAGACAAAATAAAGGGTGTTTTTACAGGGCTTGCCCGTTGCCACGGTGACATAGGTCACAATAATGACTGCATCTTGCTCAGCTATACGTAATTGGTCTTTCATATGGTACCATACGTGATACAGCGTTGTGGTGCAGATCCTTCTAATAAGAGCGTTTAATACTTGGAAGCGTTGATTAACTGGTTAATGTGCCACCGTAAGGCCAGGGGCTCGAGTCCCGTTTATGTTGGGAGCCTTTGTACGCTTCTTCACAACCGCTCAAGTTCTTTGAACTCCAATTAACAAATTGATGTCAGTTTTTCATGCGTCTGTCCTGTTATTGATCATGAATTTCGTCATAACATTGTCAAAGTGGCTGTGGCTGTGGATAGCCGAGTGGATCCGCAGACTAAGTACTTTGACAATGTTATGACGAAATTCATGACCAATAACAGGAAAGACGCATGAAAAACTGACATCAATTTGTTTTTTACAATAACAAAAAGGCAGAGGAGTCAAAATTAAGTCAAAACACGAGAAGAACGCGAAACAAAATTTATGTGTCTGTCCGCTTATTGACAATAAAAATTAGCCAATGAGCGCGCGAGAATTTTGCAGTCACTGTAAAATGATATTTCGCTTAGAAAAATTTAAGAACAATCGTGCAAAAAACAACTTTAATCTGAATAAGACCCCATCCACACCGTATCAGGACATTTTCGAAAAGGGAGACTTTTTCCTCCGTTTTTGCCTCTCGTCCAAACCGTAATACGGCGTTTTCAGTCACCGGAAACGAAGGTTTTTGAAAACGCTCTTCAGATTGTAGATTTTTGAAAATGGCGGTTTATCGCATTCGTGTGGACGGTTGAAAACGGAGGTTTTCGAATACGATGCTATTAAAGGCTCGTTATACCATACAGCGTGAGATGGAGGTTAGCGTAATTTTCAAATCGTTTTCGCGTATTCGTGTGGATAGGTAGTCTGCGAAGACAGACGTATGTCCGGTGTGAATTTGCCCTCCCCCCCTCCCCTGGTACAGCGGATTTGTACAACCGGATTTAGTCCCCCTTTGCGGTGAACGGCTTATTTGACTGTTTATCGAGGAAGAGTTGGCTTTTGGATTGTGGAAACTGACCGATACCTACAAAGCACAAATCTTTGAGAAAAAGACTTGGATAAGTCAATTTGTCAGTAACGGTTCTTAAGGTATTCACGGCGGCATTTCGTAAAGTAGATGCGCCTTTTAACTCCTTTCTGTCAGAAGCTTATTAAATTCCGCGCTAGGAACTCATTGAATTGTCGTGTTCATTTTCTAATAAGGAGAAATAGCAGGGTCAGACTTGAGCTTCAGTTTTTTCTTTGAAATACGTCTGCGTTCGCAGGCTCGTGGACGGGCGACTACGATTCGAAAACGCTACGTGTGGACGTAAATGTTTTTCAAATATGGAGAAAAAAAACCCTTTTCAAAAATATCTAATTACGCGTGGGCAGGGCATAAGTGCATGTATTTAACACCCTCCTTCATTTTGAAAACAATTCTGCACTTCTCTTTCGATCTAATCCAATAATAATTCATTTATTGTTTATTAAGATGAACGTACCATTAGCGTTTCTTAAAGTGGTGTCGGCTCCATGTTGTAACAGTGTCACTGCGATTACTTTGTGTCCCCTAAATCAGAATGATGAAAATTACTGCTCAGATATTTCTTGACTGAAAATAGTTACATGTATTAGTCCTTGTTCAAACCGGATTTGTAATTTCCTTGGAACACAAAAAAAATACTTTAAGGTACAACAGTTAATGTCAATTTGACATTTCAAGGTCGTTTATCTTTCATTCACAACAATTATTTTTAGTACTCACAATATAAACAAATTGATAATTTTTTTCCTCAAAATGCACGATTCACATAGATAACGCAAAGTAACTGAAAAATCAAAGTTTACAAGAAATCGAACCACAGCAAAATGTACATTGTAGGAAAAACGCTTCCAAAACAACTTCCAAAACTAACTTTATTAAAAATTTAAGACCTTTGAAGGCTTTGAAAATTCAATTTTAAATTAAATTTTTGTCAATGTTTATAAATAAGAGCACAGTTTGAGGAAATAAGATTAAACCAATTAAAACCTCACATGTATTTGACAATAAAGCTGAGCATCTTGTTTAATTGACAACAGCAGCATTTTTGTCATGTTCAAGCTGTGAAATTAAATCCTAGTGCATATGAGAGACAACTTTGCATACAATTAAAGATTCCAGGTGCTCCTTCAAGTAAATACAGCTTTGATCAAAATCAAAAGTTGCTAAATTTGTAAAACGATCGTAACAGGCATAAAGTAGAGGTGCAATTTTATTTTAATAAAGAACTTACCTGTATGCTGCACAGTGAAGTGGAGTGTTTCCCAGCATATCCTGACAGTTGATGTTAGGAGGATGTACACTGTCGATCTACAAAGACAAAGAATAAGACGATTATGTGAGAAGTTTTAAAATTATAGTGACTACATTGATTATTTTGATGACCATGATCATGTTGATGCCGCTGTTAATGATGATGAGGATTACGATGATCACTACATAATAAATTCTTCTAAAATGTAAACTTACCAATTTCTTTAACTCTGAAGTGTCACCTTCCCGCACTGCTGTGAGGAGGCGTTCTTCCAACTTGAGCTCCAGACTCCTCTCGGCCGCTAAAAAAAAAAAAAATTAAATACCGGTAGTACATGTAC
>NC_090896.1:36950785-36973285 GCF_036669925.1 Montipora capricornis
TAATATAATAATTGCACCATTGCAACAAGTAATCATTACACTTCTTGAAGTAAATAACCTAACCTCAATATTTTCCTAGATATTCGTTATTCTGTGATTCTTCTCCATACTGAACTATTTAGCTTTCATAAAATTAAAACATTATTTGTAAAAAAAGAATCGAATTATCTCTGGTCGATGAGAAAATAATACCTGGTAATTGATAGCAGAAAAAAGGAAAATGCTGTTGTATGTGTTTTGACAGGCTATCATCAGTGATTACATAATGTACATGTTTGTACAATTGTAATTTATGAGCTTGTGGCACGGAAACAAGTAATAATTGTGCTTTACCATCAACTCAAAATGCATATAAGTAAATGTACACTGTAAGTAAAAGTTGTCTTTTCACTGTAACCTTAAAAAAACTTAAAGTAATTTTAGCAGATCAATCCTTAATTCAAAGGGATGGCACTTCAAGAAAGCAAGAAGAATATACTTGTTATGGACCACATACATAGTACATTGTACCTATTTTGGCCACAAATAATACAAAAAGTTCTTTCCCAAGACAGCTTCAAACTGCTGTATATGCACAGAAAGGAAACAAGAAGTAAAAGAGAACAGAAGAGACAAGTTGACAGTCAAATAATTTTTTAAATTATAATAATATTCCATCACGTGATCTGGTATTGTTGTTTTCTTTTTTGGATCTAATAATTAATAACAAAACACCCACTGCATGTGGCATGCACAAGACATTTAAATGCATACATTAATGCATTTTGTTAATAAAAGCTATGAACAGCAGAATTTTCCTGTCTACGGTAACAATGCCTGTTTCTGAAAATTCATGTTGATCAAGGATGCAAAATCACTCAAAATTTTATTGATCGTAGAGACCAGTGCTGTTTCCGCGGCACCGTGTTTATTTCTTTGACAGCTTCCGTCGTTTACACATATTTTCCAAGATAACAGGTCATTGTCGCTCCGTCACGAAATGTCGGCATACATTGTAGACTGTTAGAAGGCTTAAGTTGAACGAAATATCTTGATTTACTTTCTCGATATCGATTGCGGTGAACTTCAGAATTTAGAATGCAAAATTACTTCTCATTACTTTACCAGAAATTATATGGTCATAACAAAAATGAACGATTCTATTCCGACAAATCGTCCTCAAAAAACGATAAAACTGCATCAACGACATCCCGGTGAGTTGTGTCTGGAGGTAGCAAATAACTTACTACCGATAAGTTATTTTACGCAAGATTTTGGTCAATCACCGCATCTACTTCAAGTTGTTGCAATTGAGATTCCAGAAAACTATCGTTCTTGAGAAATAAAACATCTTCTTATGAAATCCCTGGATATTCTAACCACTGATTTTCTTTGTTAAAACATAAACAATGCATTCAATAAATTCTCACGAGAAAACTCACAAGAACTGAATCGAGGTCCCCTCTTCGCGAAGATTGCAAAAGTCTTTCCTCCTTTTCCTCCCTCTTGCTCGCGCTAGACATGCCTCCTTTCACCAATAAAACAATCTTTCACCGTCATCTATCCATCACTGCTACAAAGCGGACAGTTTGCATGAAAATACCGCAAATTTTATAATACCCGTCCGCTTCTTCTTCTTTCCAAGTTCGCGGAAGGTTCCAGTACCCAAGCCCTTTTCCGTGCTCGTTCTAGTCCTTCACAGAAAAATCACCCGACGGGAAACGTTCAATATGGCGTCTTTTCGACTTGCTAGTATTTCGAGACGAGCGATTTCCTTCCCGCTTTTGCTAGTTAGAACGATGGCGGTCGGAGAAAAAGGTAGCGGCGTTGGAAAAGTAAGCTTAGTGTTAATTATTGGTGTTCCCTCTTTTATTTTATTGTGCACACATGTATAAGGACTTACGTTTTGCGCCTCAACATGTACAAGTTCGGTGAATCGAGGTCAGTTTACACATGTATATATCTTTAGGTTGATATTTGCGTTGAACAAGTATCAGCTTTGACGGTATTGTAAAATATTGCTTGCTTTCGTCAGATTTTTCCCGAATTTCTGGTAATAAAAAGCTCGTACTATGTTCAACTCCAGCTGAGAGTCACGATTTTAACCTGAGTTCGAACGGAAAAACTTTAAAAAGAAAAAAATTACTTGTCATGTAAATTGGCTTTCCTTTAAAATTGCAGTTTCACGTCCTGCGGAAGTTTTACAACGGGAGTTATTGTTATGACTTGTGATGTAACAAGCCGGGGTGGTTCTTACGGGTTTTGTGTCGTGGGCGAAGATTAAAGGCATTTCGACATTAACCTTATATTGTTTCCTCGACGCTTTATATCTTTGTTGTTCGTAAGACATGGTTTTAAATGTTGTAGAAAAATATATATGCCGTTTACAAGCACAATTCAAGGGTTGCACGAATTACAGTCCATGCTTTCCAGTTCAGTTAATCCACACAAAATTAATGCCATAAAGATTAAACACGGACCCGTAATTTACAGTAGAGCCCGAGAAATCTAAGTTAGTTTGATATTTCTTACAGTATATCTGGTAATCCAATCTCATGTGAAAGCAAGCCATGATTTCAAGCAGGCTGTGCTGTGGAGTACATCCCAGTAATACTATGTCATAGATATAATAAGAAGCATTGTAAAATTGCAATGACATTGTTTCAAAGCAAAAGTACCCTGGATACCAGAGGAATATTTTTTCCAAGCTCTGAGACAACGCTAGTAGGACCACAATAAAATACCACTGGTGGCACGAGCCAAGATCAGTTCAAAAACTGAACTACTTCACTGATTGGACATTGCATTTGAGTGACTCTGACTGGATAAAACAAAAAACTGGTTTTCAGTGTGACATAACAAGCTCCATTGCATCACTTTGGCCCAAGGGAAAATGGCCGTATAAATTCTCTGGAATTCTGTAACCAAAGCCACTTCAATTGATAGGAAGCTTTTGAAAAGGACCAAGGAAGCTTATGACATTTCAAAGAGCTTGTTCCGATGGTCCATGTGCTACGTCAGTGCCTTTTGCTTATCGATGCGCATATGAGAGAGTTTGTAAGCTAGGACAGTGCAACTCAAGTTCATTTGACAGCGATCAAGGGAATCAACTCATTTATTAACCCTTTCACCCCCGTGGGGTTCCCCATTGACGGTTCAAATCATTTGGCGTTAGACAGAGTAAAATCTAAAAGTGGCACTCTTGGGAGTGAAAGGGTTAAAATAGGCAAGAAAAAGTGGAGCTAATGCCAACATTAATTTTGTTACAACTGTGTGAGGCAACTTCGGAACTTGGTTATGACTTATTCTCGCATTTCAAAGTCTTTCATTCTGCACTTAAGGGAGTGATCTATTTGTTTGTGAAATGCTGTTTTTAAAACACCTTCAACAATAAAGTTTTCCTCTTTGAAAATCAAATTCTGTGCAAATAAATCAAACTAACTGCAACCTAAAGTTGATGCAATATCGTTAAAATTGTTCCAAAATTATGAAACTATTGAATTGAAGAGCCTTCCCCAGGAATTTTCCAGGAATGTTTGGTGATGCACTTCATAATCATTGCATCCTATGAGAGCACTGTCATCTTAGAAAGCCAAAACTGGTTTGATGAGAAATTTGAACTGACTTTCTGTATGGAAGTGAGGCTCTTGTCTCTTGCCACTAGTGATTTTTTAATTTTTTTTTAGTCCTTGGTGGTTGCCTTTGTCTCACGTAGCATTGTCTCAGAGCTTGGAAAAAATTCCTCTTGCACCCAGGGTAAAGGAAAAATGAAGCACTTTTTAAACAATACAGTGTACATGTGTTACTTTTAG
This sequence comes from Montipora capricornis, assembly GCF_036669925.1. Classification (NCBI taxonomy): domain Eukaryota; kingdom Metazoa; phylum Cnidaria; class Anthozoa; order Scleractinia; family Acroporidae; genus Montipora; species Montipora capricornis. The sequence continues at coordinate 36,954,577 of NC_090896.1, forward strand.
GACTTGTCACGAGGTGAACTTTATACTTCAGGTGACATGTATTAAATGGTTTAATATAGCAAACAATGTTACATTTAATCCATCCTGTGGGTATTGTTTGGTATCACTTCCAGCCAACAGAACAAACTTATTATACTGTATGCTATTTATGCGATACTTTATCTATACCAACAAACTACACAACAAATTCAATAATTTTTCTTCAAGACTTGTCTACAAAATAGGTCTCAAGAACAAAATTGAGGATATGGTAACCTAGAAATGGAAAGTACGATGACTTTGCATCTCCTCTTCAGTTAGTTTCCCTGATATTAACATAGCTACTTAGTCTAAAGTGGTATGGGGGAGGGGGGAAAATCAAGAACATTTTGATTGTAGAAAACGATATTAATAAAAGGGGGAAAAACAATACATGTTATTCATGTACGTGTAAAACCCCAATGCCTCCCATTAAGTTGAAATCCTGAATTGCAACTTCTTTGATGTATGTTTTCACCCCTTTCATGCCAGCAAAACCATTTTCATGAAAAAAGGGATTATTTTTGCTATTCATTTTCAGGGTGGTGGTGCAGGAGGAGATATAAGGTAGATAAATGAATATCAATAATACATGTACATGTACATGTTTATCGATTTAGCCAAGATTGAAAGCGCAGCCCCCATGTTGTTTAATTGTTCTTACAATAAGTTAACCTGGCTTGAGCTTGTGTTCCAATCGGAAACCAGTAGCTGGTCAACGGGGAGAAAAATTGACCTTCAGGATAGATCATGGGTGGTGGGTTCAATTCCTGCCCTGGTCAGAGTTTTTCTCTGCCCTCATATGGATCCTATTCCATTAGTAGGGCTAACGCTCACATAGTTTACATGGGTAGAAAATTAATAGCACTTTACATTACCCTTCAATATTTAATTCTGTTGAAATAGAAGTGCTATATGGCCAACGTTTGCAAAAACCCTTCCTTGTTACTTACAAACAGTTCAAATTACATGTAAGGTCACATTTCTAACAGTGTGCACAGTGGAGGATTTTTACAGATTTCTGTGAACATGTATGCTGTGTATTACTGAAAACTCACCATCCGGAGTTGTTTCCCTTCTGAGATTATGCTATTCGCTATTACAGTATTTCAGCTTTATTTATTGCTAATAAAAGTTTCATTAGGCCCTACATGTATCTCACCACCTTTCCTGTTAACCAACACTGTGGAACGTTATTATAAAGAATCCACACGCTGTTCTTGAAGAGTAGGGGGACATCCCCGGTAGTGTACTCTGTCCTCCTTTCACTTACATGTGTGGGTTGGGTGGGTGAGTGAAATCAAATTAAATATGGACTGATAGTAGCTGCCAGAGGCACCTTTACAAGCTGACATCCGATCTCCCTCTAGAGAAACAATTGTAAAAGGCCACGAGACTTTGTTATATGAGCAGTACATAAATCCTAAACCATTACACCGTGGCCAACGATATTATTTTGTAGGGTCAATAATACATTGATTGATCAAATCTGAAACTGACAAAATAACTCAAAAACAGCCAATCACAATATGACTCATTTACCTTATCTGCTATAGCTTTTGGTGGATGAAAGCACTTGAGAGACAAAACCTTGTTAAAAACGCAACTGAATGGCCTAAATTAAAACCCCAGGCTCTTTTAAGAGGGCACACACATTTTGTATCCATGGAAATGTTCAGGTTATAGCACAAGACATTTTGCCCTTAGTGCAACAAGATCTTTTGGCTGACAGAGGTATTTTTGCTATGACAAAAAACAATCTGTATTTTGTTACATTTTCCTTAGTATTATTCATTCCTAGGAGTGCAGGAGGAGCATTTGGGAAAATGGAACATGCTCATGAGGAACAGTACTTTAGAAAACTGGTACGTTTACAATTAACAATATGCAGGGTTTTTTTTAGTAAGATTTTAACTTGGGAGCTGGTTTAAGAAGAGTAACCGACTGCATAGGACAGATCTAGGGGAAGGGTGCTGGGGGTGTGCACCCCCCCCCCCCCCCCCACACTCTTCCTGGTGAAGAAGAGAAAAAGGTGTCACCAGTCAGCTACGCCATTTCTTTAAGTGGTTCACCCCCTCGGCCTAAGAAATATCCTGAATCCACCCCTACTGCATCAAAAACGTTTGCAAACTGGCCCGGGTTGCTCGAAGCGTGGTTAGCGTTAACCAGCATTAAATACCATTGAATCCTATAGGTTTTCGTACCTCTCAACCAACGGTTATTGCTAGCCAGGCTTTGAGCAACTGGCTCCTGATCGTTGGCGAAACGACCGGTTACCGCCTGGGAGCATGCCATTTTTAAAAAATATTAATGTAAAAGAGCGCTCCCAAATATGGCATTTCTAAAGCAAAATCTATGATCAAGTGTAGATAACTTCATGTTGTCACTGCACAAATGAGTTTTAATCCTAAAGTTGAAAGAATCTGTAGTAGCCGACTTCTGATTGAAGTATCTGACGCTTTTCATTGGCTGTCAGTAGTTACTGAAACCACTAAATGTTTAACTACCATGTGTGAACTTGTGTTACTTGCCAGGGTTATCTTGGACTTGGTTTGCCGTCCCCTCTAAACTTGTAACATGGAACGAATTTCAAATTTCCTCTATGCCATGTGGTATTGTTTTCAAGTAGGGGAAAGGTCTTTGTAACGGCTGGAAAAATTATATGCTGGTAAAATCGATGCTTCAGTGGAAGACTTGTTGATTCTGGAGTTTTTAATAAGTCAATTATTCTACTCAGGTTTGCTGGATATAAATTGATTATAACCAACTTGGAGCTACCCGCCTCGTTGGTTATCTATCAGATCACTTCATATCCAGCGCACCCTCGTTGAATAATTGTTAAATATCCTCACAGCCGTGCAATCATTCTTGCATTATTATCTTGTTTTTAGTCATATTTTTACCCTATCATCACGGTTTTCATTGACAGCCAGCTAAAGTCGCCACTCAGGCAAATTGAAAATGGCACCTACAGCTATCGAGAACTTCCCCCAGACATTACATTTAACATGCAATATGTGCCAAAAAACACTGACCTTGGATGGGCCAAGCTGTGCGATGAAAAAATAAAAGAATCTTGCTCAAAAATGCACATTTTTTAAAAGAGGGAGGACCAAATTTTAAATATTCCCCGGAAGAGCATGCCCCAGATCCCTGTAAAGATGTGCGCATTCAAGGCATACATGTATGTTCACTGCTCCGCCTTCTCCTTAAATTTTGCCACTTACTTGCACTGTTAATGAAACCCCTGGCCCATTACAGCTTCAGGTGTCTGTTTCTCGAACGTCCCAAAACGTCTTTGGGCCTTAAGCGCCATATGTGAAACTGTGATTTGTCAGTTTTGAAAAACTGGTCTTTTAACATGTGTTCAAGATAACGAAACGGCGCAAAATGATTGTGAAGTTTAATAAAAGACTTAAAACCCGTCGTTTTTAAGAGAACAGAGGAGAATTGTGACAATTGATTTTCTCAGCATAGGCCCGAATAGTGTGTTTGTGTTTTGACCGCAAAAAAAAGTTTCACTATAGACCAAATTCATAAATGGCGGCCAAAAAATATTCTTTTGTTTATGTGCAAATTAGACTCACTAGCCTCGTATGCATGCACAAAATACAAAAGAAATGTTGATTGAAAGCGAGGCCAGTGAGTCTAATTAGCACATAAACAAAAGAATACATTTTATTTTTGCCCTCCATTTATGCATTCGGTCTATACACTGAATATCTAACTCGTTTTTTTGATGAAACAGCAAGAAGAGCAGCTTAAGGGAATGAAGAAACATCTTGATGAAACCATGGGACATATCGAGAAAGAAATCGAACGACACGAGGAAGCTATTCGCCAGCACCGTGAAGTCCTAGAAACACACAAGAAAAGAATGGATGAATTGCAGGAAGGAGTTTCTTCAGATGATGAAAAGAAGTAAATGCAGTGACATTGTATCGCCTGCTTGTTTTGGGAGATTCTTGATGGCTAGTTCTTCGTGCATCGATATTTTTTTATGGAAATATCCTGGGTATGCCATTTTCAGTACAATAAAATGTCAGTTGTCATAGTCTTGAGAACGAAATAAAATGGAATACTTCATTTCTTTGGAATCCTATCGCCCGTTTTTTTTCTGAATTTATCATCGAATCCTCGCGTGTAATTCCCTACAGGTGAATTTTACTCAATTTGCTTTTTTCAACCTCTTCCCCAGGGTCTCCATGCAATCCGAGGGCCACCCGGATTCCTTTACAAAGGGCGGATTGTTCACGTTTTCAGTGTCACATTAACAGTCGAATCTTCTTCCCAATGAATGGTGGACCCTTCAGATTACAAATGGAAATTCTAGATGGTGGATCTAGCATCCCACCGGGGGGTAGTAATATTTTGTTTCCTAACAACATTTACAATAGATCCTCCCTTTCCCTCCCGAGTGTGAGATTTTACTCTGTCTAACAACAGTCTCTTTTACTCTGTCAATGGGGGTCGCTGTGGGGGAAACGGGTTAAAAACGTCTAGGTCCACTCAACAACCATGTCCCCTTCAATGCTTCGGAAACAGGGCAAGCACTAGAAGGGCTGAGTTACTCAAAACATAGTTGCCCCTAACACCTAACATGCACTATTGCTCGGAGTGCAGGTATGGCGCAGTGGTGAGGGCACTCGCCTCCCACCCATGTTGCCCGGAGTTCAATCATTCCCAGAATTGGCGTCATATGTGGGTTGAGTTTGTTGGTTCTCTACTCTGCACCGAGAGGTTTTCTCCGGCTACTCCGTTTTCCCCTTTGCTCAAAAAACCAACATTTGACTTTTTTTGCGTTAATTGTTGATTTCAGCTTACAGTGTTCCCAATTTACCATTTCCGACTTGCTGATTGTCTCAGTTTCGATGTGAGTCTTGGTGCTCATTGTAAGGGAAATGAGTTTGATTTTCATGAGAATACGCAACTCATTTCCATTTGAATGGTTGTGCCCCAGGACTCGCTTTGAAAATGAGGCATGTATAGCAACTCGGAAATGGGCTTTTAGTGCTCCAGCGCTAGAACGACTGAGTTAAATAAAGTTCCTTTTCCTTTCGTTTCCCTTACTAGTCATGGTATCTAGCCCTAGATAGCACTAAGCAAGCTTTGAGCAACTCGGCCTAGGATAGGCCATAAGGCCTAGAATAGACTTAGCCTGCAGGCTCTTCTGTTGCAACTCATTCTCGAGACTGCTATTACGATACGATAATTATATAGTATCAACCGGCTTTGAATATACATGTACCATTATCATTATTTCATGACCCCGACAGTTGGAAAGGAATTCTGGGAATTTAACATTTTCTTTTAAAATAACCCAGATATCATGACTCGGGAATCGAACGTACGATTATTAGCTCACCTGTCACCGCTCCTAACCACTAAACCACCGAGTTGCCGTTTGCTTTGACAAAATTCTTAAACACAATAATCAAATTTATTTGTCACAACACCGGGCTGTAAACGTGAGATAATTAGCAACTGTTTACCGAAGTGGAGGTGGCTAGTGGTGGATATCTACCGAGCCGCAAAGATAATGTAGCACAAAAAGATGATTTTAATTCATTTATTTCTGCAAAGATTACAACATTTTCGGGCTCAAATTCCGCGCGAATTGCTCGGAGGTGAATAGTTAACAACCATTCACCGAAGTGGAGGTGGCTAGCGGTGGATACTCACCGAGCCGCGAAGCAGCGAGGTAAATATCCAACGCTAGCTACCGACACTGAGGTGAATAGTTGTTAACTATTGTGAGATAATATACAGCACAAAAAGGTAATTTGGATGTTTTCTTCACTTGTCACGAATCCAAATCGGGTCGCCATTTTTTCCCGATTTGCTCGGAGGTAAATAGCACAGAATATTCGGAGTTTTACGAGCCAATCAGCGCCCACGTTCAACGCTATCCGCGGTTTTAGTATATACTAACAAAGGAAATCCAGAGTTTGAGTAGCCAATCAGCGCGCGCGTTCAACGCTATCCACAGTTTTGGTATATACCAACACTCGCTAACAAATTATTTTAGACAACAAACGAGATAGGTCCGGCCACACTTAAAAACAAAGCTAACCATTTTGAAATCACAGCGCTTAGGCTTAATCATTGATGAATTACAGTGATCCTATTCTAGATCAACGATGAAATGATATAAGAAATGAATCACATATTGAACTGCGGATATGAAATCAAGTGAAGCTATGATCCTCGCAGTTATGAACGCAATTTTGGCAATTGCGTAGAGATGCCGGGAAAATTCAGGACTTCTACGCAATTGCTAAAATTGCGTTCATAACTGCGAGGATCATAGCTTCACTTGATTTCATATCCGCAGTTCAATATGTGATTTATTTCATATTTATTCCAGGGTTTACTATTTCTCCTTTTTCTTTTTATCTGCTACCACAAGTCCTGGGACTTAGACCAGTAATTAGCATATATTCATCAAAGTGGAGGTGGCTAGTGACGGCCATTCACTAACCACCGACACATGAGGTGATTAGTTGTTTTAGTATATACTGAAACAGTGAGATAATATACTCATTTATTCCTGCAAAGATCACAACATTTTCGGGCAAATATTTCACGCGAACTGCGCGAAGGTGAATAGCAAACGATATCCGGAGTTTGAGTAGCCAATCAGCGCGCGTGTTCAACGTTATCCACTGTTTTAGTAGATACTAATTATGATTATCATATATTCAACGCTGGGTGATATGGTAACATTTTCGTAATAGAGGTTTTGCACGACAGCCATCTTGCATGGCAGGAACAATGAAAATGTTTTGCATTAGAAAGAAAATTTGTTCCCATGGGAAAAAGAATCTATTGTTCCTGTCATGCAACATGGCTGCCGTGCAAAACCTCTATTCGAGAACATGTTGTCCGTTGAAATGGCGTCGAAATGTAGGGACTTGGTTATTAGTTTCGAAAGGAAGTAACCAAGCCCCTATATTTCGACCGAGCGCCATTCTGCTTGCAGGCTAGAGTAGACTTTAACTTAGCTTTTTTTTTCTTCCAAAAAAATAGTACAAATTATTGGGTGATAAGAACGTTAATACCGGCACCCCTTCATTCCTTGCAAAGACTAGGCCAAAACTAAAGATTTTTGCCTCGGTCATAACTAGTTTTCAGTGATCACAGGGGCGGATTTAGGGGGAGGGTGCAGGGAGTGCGCCACCATTCATTTTTCCTCTTCCTCAGCGTTTCAATCGCCTATTTCTTCCGCCCAGTTTTCCTCACTATGGCCGCCTCCCACCTTTTTCTTTTTTTTTTCTGTTTTTGCTTTAAATTCGTTGGCCAGAATGTTGTAGATGTGGCGGGTGTTCGAGCATCATTTCTTTTCGCGGTCTAGCACAAAATGCTATGACAATCTTGATCACACGTTTTAAGATATGAAACGAAGGGCTAAACTCATCGCTTTAGCGATTACTAGTTTTTGGTCAGCTCTTACGTGCAGAAACAAACTAGACCGATTCCTTTGAATGTAAATGCACCCTTTTCACGCTAAAGAAAACAAGTGAACAGCTTCAAGGCATGCAAGATAATTAACACTCAACGAGACTACATTACTTAGTGTGTTTTCCAATACAATCACGACCACATTTAACCTTATGACAGGTAAGTATAAGCAAGGCCACGATGTTTCCCCTTTGAAATGTCTCGGTTTCAAATGGGTGAACTCAAAAGGGCTCAGTATCACAACTGGAGCGAACTTCAGTGCATGACTCAGAATTTGCTGATGCGGGGAGGTGGTGAAGCAAAACTCAGCGTGGTGGACTTTCATGTCGTCAGTGGACAAGATAACAGTCACCCCTCTTGGGTTGAAAATGTACCCACGCTGGGCTATTGTATGCCGGTATGTATGTATGTATGTATGTTCCCTTTACTGAATGTGCGTGCGTACACTTCGTAATCCGCGACTCCAGTGCGTACCATATGGAAGATAAAATGACTTTTTTGATCAATATTAAAACGATCAAAATCTTACGTTAAATTGACAAGGGTGGAACTGAGTTGTGTGTAAGAAAGCGATCTGTATCATATGGTCTAGGGGCGGACATTTCTCTCCCTCACTGGCTTCCGGGGGGTAGGTATTTAAAAGCAGCGAAGGACCAACCGCGTCACGAACGCGACGTGCCGGTCGAAATCCCTGGCTTAATCGTCAGGTATGACGCTCTGGCGCGATGTCCAAAGATACTGCTAATGGCTCCCCCTTTTCTTTCTGGTTCGCACATCTCGTCAGCGCATTCGAAAAATGTTCTGGCTTTCCTGTACCTACCATACCAAAAGAGATGCTGGTTTTTACAAGGAATTGACATTTCAGTTGATTCTACAGGCATAAACGTAACGTAAGAACGGTCTCTAGTCTTCACGCACCGTTGATGCTATCCGGTTGATGCACAGGACACAGATAGATCACCCCGCCGTTTATTTTAGAACATTTAGCGTGGCGGTCGAGGCTTGGAAGAATAAAGAGGAAGAAATTGAATATTTTTTGGCCGGATAGCATCAACGCTTCAATGTCCTTGTACCTATATTATAATAGCAATATTTTCCCCTAATTCGTAAGTCTGTTATAGCGCTTGTTCAGCGCTATTATCACATTCATTAATTCAGTACGTTCAATGCACTTTTCAAGGACTGAAATCATAACTTGGTACAGTTTTCTCGGCCGGTATTTTCAGGTCGAAATTCATCAAAAGGGCATATATCAGTTGGAAATAATAATAATAATAATAAAAATAATAATAATAATAATAATAATAATATTTAATATTTATATTGCGCATTTTCTATAAGAATAATCAAATGCGCATGATAGACATTACAATAAATTTTAAAATAAATTAAAAATACAACATACTTACAATTACATTGGAATCAAAAAGACGAAACCTACACTATTTACAGTTAGAAAAGTAATTTGCTGAAAAAACTGTAAAAATGTAAATATAAAATAATTGTACTAACAAAATTCCTTGCTGAATAAAATTGTCTTAAGTTTCTGTTTAAAATCACTTGTGTGCAAGCAGATCTAATGACTTTGGGAAGACTATTCCAAAGCCGTGGCGCTGCCGCCATGAAGGATCGATCCCCCATGGTAACTTTGTAAAACGCTTTGGGGTGCTCAGAAGAATTCCCTTGTTATTTCGTCGTAAATCGTAACGGGATGGCGGTAAGACGGAAATTAAATCAATTAGATATTTAGGAGCTGAGCCCTGGAGTACTTTAATGGTGAAGAAAAGGATTTTGAACTCGATACGTAGTCGGATAGGCAACCAGTGAAGTTGCTGAAGGAGCGGCGTAATATAACAGTGTTTAGGCGCGCAGAAGATCAATCGTGCACTAGCGTTCATGACACGTTGGAGTTTTTGTATATCATGGTCAGGAACTTCATAGAGGAGACTGCTGCAATAGTCTAACCTACTGGTTATAAATGCATGAATCATCATTCAAGAGTGTGATCATTATGAAATAAAAGCCACTGCTTTCGAGCCTAGAAGGCTCATCAGGCCGGCGCTTATCTCCGGTTTCCATAGCATGAAGCGACTAGGAGTATCTATACTCCCCCCTGGATGGGATGCTAGTCCATCGCAGGGTTACCCCCAGCATTACGCCGGTACCCATTTATACACCTGGGTGGAGAGAGGCACCGTGAGAGTAAAGTGTCTTGCCCAAGAACACAACACAATGTCCCCAGCCAGGCCCCGAACCCGGACCACTCGATCCGGTGTCGAGCGCACTAACCATGAGGCCACCGCGCCTCTCACAATCAGTATGAAATAGACGTAAAAAATTCAATTGGGTCGAGTTTTGAATAAACGATAATGAATACTGCGTTTGCGCATGCTTAAACCTTTAAAAACATATTCTTTGTACCATTCTCGTCACCAGAGCCTCGGTTCGACCTAAGGCTCTGGGAAACTCTGTGTAGGATAACACGAGCCGTGGGGTTCTTACAGCCCAAAATTGGCTATTTGAACCCTACGGCGCTTGCTCACTCCTCGTGCTGACGACATGAATGCACCAATTAGAGCCTCTTTTGATTGTTCTTCACGAAAATCAACGAGAAGACACTTTAATTTGTTTTAGGATTCCCCAGAGCTCTTCTCTCCCTCAGTCAAGAGAAAAGCCCTGGGGTCAAGATTGGCTTTGTACTTGGTATATTTTTATAAATTGTAACACAAAGAACTGATTCAACGTCCCAACTAATGACACTATTTTCTTGAAGTAAATCAATGCAAAACACCGTATTTATTTTTATTTCATTTCCTTTGGCTATGGAAATGTTAGCCGCACAACAAACACAAACACAATACAAGTTGACGTCCGATCTCACCCTTGTAAACCGCCATAAGACTGTGATATGTGCGGTACATAAATCCTAAACCACACAATCAATTCTGTACTCAAATGGGCATCAATGATAAGCTGCTTTCCTTCACAACCTGGTAAAGGTAAACTTCTCAAAATATTTCCCATTCATTTCCATTCGGTCGCGGATTCATACAGTGGGTTATTCACAGCAAACTTGGAAAATAAAGAAGAAAAAAATCAGTCATCATTTCCTCGTAATTCCCATACATTTACATGAACGTTAGAATACGAAGAACTAAAATCAAACGACAAAAAAATGCAACACAACGAGAGAATTCCCACGGCTAGTCATCACCCATGGATGCAGTCCCCAGGCATACCCCTAGGGTCACAAACCCACAAGTAGGAGCCTCCCTATGCACTATATACTTGAGTCAACCTTTACGCGCATCTTTCTATTTTTAAAATGAAACCTTCGGCAGGAGACTTTCAATTACATCAATTTACATTAATTTTGCACAATTTGCATATTGCAGATTGCCCTTTTTGTTTTCGTTTCTAAATAATTTTTTTGTATTCTGATTGGCCATTCTAAACAGTGCATGCAGAGCCGAAGATGAGCGCAAAGGTTGACTCATAGGGGTTGTATGGGAAAGGCAAGCTCCTACTCATGGACCCCTGCTAGGGTACTTTTCTGTCGTTCGGCGATCGAGAATATCCCGATCTCATTCCCCACGGGGTGAGGAATACGATCACTACTATAGGGTAGGATGGGAAAATGAAAACGAAAATAGTGGTAGAGTCGGAGGCCGACGTCACGTTTACGTAAATAAATGTGCAGTTTTCAGATCTCTGAATGACTGAGTAGCTAATGAGGTGGTCCCGTCTGAAGCCACTGTGGTGAGCCGTTCAATTATAGTCCGTAATAGAAGTTTAAGAATCGTTATCTTTTCCACGAAGGCGACGTTTCGTGACGTTGACACCGTACGCCAAGGGACGATTTAAGTGAAGTGATTTCTAATTTTCTCAAGAGCGGGCCTCTTGTGGGGCATGTCCTTAAATCCCCCTAGGAGCTAGGGTCCACCGAATCCCTGGGGAGTAAATCCTAGATTCGCCCTAATATGGGAATAAGAGCCGGCCACATTTCGAAATGATACCAAATAAGTATCAATAATGTCAATGAGCTTAATCTTTACTATGTTGTAACTTCTCACCACAGCTTTATCACTGAATTCGTCGCATGCTTTAGGTGAATTTTGCAGCGAATCAAGTTCGTCCATCTCCAAATGGTCGTCCAGAATAACAGGAGCAAATGTACAACTTTGTTTCCTTAAGCAAATAGAATTGGACAGATTGAACAGTCCGTTTTATTCTGCGACAAATATGCCGCATAACATAATTTTGCTTTTATACCGCTTAATAAGACTCGGGAAAACGGCCTCGACATCTGTTCGATTTTGTTGAACGATGTTGAACGATGTTGACTACTGGGGTGGGCAAACAGTTTCAACATATCACCAACATTTGATTCAACAAAGCTTCAGGAGAGGCCCGGTATGCAGTCCCAGGCGGCAGCCGCGGTAGTTACTATGGATACGGACATGATACGTCCGTGAGAGACCTATTATTGTGCAAGTGCATAGCTAAGAATGTTGAAGAGGAAGCCCAAACTTCATTCAGCATTCGAGATAACGGAAATGTTGATTGGTTGTTAAAGCAAAGTTTAAACTCTTGTAAACTTATTCAACTTCCATTCAAGATGTTTCAACACGGTGGGCAAACAGTTTCAACATCGCTGTTCAACAAAATAGGCCAGTTTCGTATTCTAACGGTTAGACTGGATCTAGCATGAAATGGAGGCTCATGCGAGCAAATTTTAAATTTGCATTTGAAAAGATTTGCCCGCATTAGCCTCCATTTCGTGCTAGATCCAGTCCAGCCGTGAGAATTCGAAAATGCTCTATTGAGCGAGGTAGGAGTTGTGCGTTGAATTGTCCTTTGCATAACAACGTCAACGAAAAGTTTACAGGGATTTTACACAAAAAGACCGCTAAGGAAACAAACAGCATCGTAAGAAGGACGGAAATGAAGAGTGAGAATAAAACAACAACAACCAACCGAAGCCCTACGAATTGTATTACTTTGATACGAAATCATGTATTTACAAATTGCTACAGTGTCCACTTTAAACTCACTTTTTATTCCGTCTGAAGATAAGGAACAGGACAGCAATCAGGATAAACAGCAATAAAATTGAGAGTCCCACAGCTAATGGAATGATCAAGCTGCTTTTTGGCTTCCCTGTGTATGCATAAACACATGAGACAATTAATTTGAGAAAATCTAAACAAAAAGAATTCGAATGCTAGATAACGGGAAAACGGATCAAGAACAATTATCCTTTTTCAAGTATGGATACCAATGAATTTTTCCAATAAAAGTTCCGATAAATTCTCACATAAATGCTTGTGAAGGAAGCTCCTTTTTTGCAGAAACAAAACAATAGGGCCGTTTATACGAGAGAAAATAAGCCGCGGCTTACTCTGGCCGCGGCGTACATAATAAGCGAAAGGAACTATTTATACGAGTATAAACTCCAAGGCCAGGATAAACTGCGACTTGAGAAAGCCGTGAACGTAGATTTTGTACCATTTATACGGTGTGTTCGCGTCTTATGTAAGCCGCGGCTTAATATGAAGGATCAGTGTGTAACCAACACATAAGCAATGACAGAAGGAACAGAAACAAAGAAAAGGGCACAGTGCCATGTAAGGAGCATATTTCTGGAATATTTATCTCATTTTTGTTTAATACCCATGCCGGTTTGAAAGGCGTATATATAAACGTTTAGAACATATGATATATATCTATGTTTAGAATATATATTTTTAGTATTGAAGAAGCCCGAATGGGCGAAACGTCCACTTGAATTAAAGACCTCCCACCTATAGTATTATATAGATACTGATGAAATACCATATCTTCACCGCGCGCATTTTTTTCTTTCACATGTGAGAATATAGGTGTCGTCATAGCATAGTAACGAACACCATTAGGCAATACGCGAGCTTCCTCTTCATTGTAAGATACTTTTGTGCTTTAATATAATTTTTCTCTTCTACATTAACATTTTTATTGCAAAAGTTTAAATTATCGTGATTTGTTTTTCATAACTTTCATACCTTGTTTCATGTTACACATCATGCGTGTTTTAGCGGTTGGTGACCACTTTTTCATTATTTCGAAAATGAGTAAAACAAAGTTGTTTTAAATCTAGACATTTCATCAATATCTATATAATAAACGGACACTTTCCGCACTTGAAGATAAAATTCGTATCCCCAAGCGGCCATGCAATATCCTCTGTATATACTGCAGGATGTCAATAAGATGCAACTTATGTACACTCGAGAAATACTACATAATTTGCCACCCGGAGCTCGTCACGCTCAACAAACGGTCAGAACTAGCAAGCGGCTGTAGGCATGGAAACAAATTCCTTCTAAAGAAATTGTAATTCACAATTACACGCATGAGCAGCAATACAAACCACTATGTAGAAATAGTAATCATTGTAAAATCCTGAAGAGTAGGACATGGTCCTACGAACAAATCTGCCGATTACGGAATGTAGTCATTTATCTTTAAGAGGGTCTCTCGAGCCGATAGCGCATCTCTGCCCCCTGGAGATTCACAGTCCAAGCCTCGGCGAAATGTAGTTAATCAATGCACTTTGACGGGACCAAGGACGGTCAACCGTGTTTGAGAAATCGGACCATCAATGTTTGAGAAAAACATTTTATGCCTAAGCGGGATTTGAACCCACGTCCCCCTGATTACCGGTTGGGTGTGATCACCACTACACTATCAGAGCAACCATGCTACATTGAGTTCAATGTATTTCAGAGAGGAGCATTGACAATAATAATTAAATGGTTCAAGACATATTTATAAATTATTCTTCTCTTCTGATTTAAGCTTTGGCTTCCATTCATACAACCTTGGAGTCATTTTTCCTTCCATTTCATTACAACCAAACCCTAATAAGTGACCACCGCCCTCCGTCTTCTTAATCCAAATGAAGTGTGATAGTCAGAGCGAGAACAAATAGAGGCCAGACCTGTTTGTTTTGCCACCGTAACCTTGATGCTTGATTGAGCAAGGACTTGAGTACTGGCAACCCCAAACGCCTTTTCTGTGGAGTAAATTATAAAGATACCCAAAGCATTTCATCAGGTGACTATAAACAAAGCTCTGTTGTTTTCGGAGATAAGGTGATGTTCTATGTTTGTCTATGTTTTGTCCCAGGTTTGGTTCTATGTTCATTTGGCGCATTCCCATGAGCTGTTAGAGCAAGTTTCAATCGATTTTCGTAAAACCAAAACCAAAGTAATTACTTTGGCCAATCAAAAAGGACGGAGACTATCCAGCAAACCAATTAAAACTCGAAAAAACCAATCATTGAGTGAAGTAATGCAAAACCAAAGAAATTCGCTAATTACTTTCGACACTCAATTGAAAACCGCTCTATAGAAGCGATGTACCAACATTATTTTGAGACTGTTTTGTTTAATTTCTTGACCGTTTCGGATTAAGTGAATGTTTTGCTAAGAGAAGGCGTCTTCTGAGCATAGCAAACAAACACCGGGCATAACATTTAACAACTCTTTCAGAACAATCATGCCACGGTCTGCGTTCTGTGCGAAAAATGTGATGGTAATTAGTTCAACTATACGTATGAATGAAAATTAATTTTCATAAGAAAAACTTTGCACTTAGACTCGCTTTGAAGAGGAGGCAGACTAGGACATGAACTTGGAAATAGCCTATTTAGATCCAAGCAGTATTGCGGAACAATATGCTGTTTGCCTCGGTTTCAAAGCGAGTCCTGGTGCACAACCATTCAAATAGAGATGAGTGGTGTATTTTCATGCAAATGCAACTCATTATCATTTGAATGGTTTAGCACCAAGACACATTTCGAATCAGAGACAAACAGCAACTCGGAAATGACCTATTGTCGCATGAACCTACTTTAACGGCACAGCGACCACGAGTCTCCTTTGCCTCAGTGGTTAAGCATCCGAACTTGTAATTGGATTGGATGGACGTTGGTTCGACTCCTGCCGAGGAGCCCTGGGGTTTTTTTCCGAGTATCCCCGAGTCACGATGGAAAATGAATCTCCTCATTTCATTCACTGGGGTTAACATCTATCAGAGTGGAAGGGCTTCCAAACTAGTAATCGGAAAATCGTTGGTTCGACTCCTGCAAAGGAGCACTCCCATTTTTTTCCAAAAGAACTTGACAAGATTATTCAATCTCCGGTTCATTCCTATTCTCTGGTATTCCCAACAAACAGAATCTCAAACAGGATTAGAACCCATCCGTAACACCGCTGGGATGCTCAGTCACGGTTTTCGTTTGAGGCCAGAGGTCGGAAGTTTCGTCGGGCGATTTCCCATTCCATGTTCGGTACTTTGATACCTATATTTGAGGGGTTTGCTTTATTTTTTATTATATATATATTTTTACTTACTCTTTAAAGAGAATTTGAGTGAACTGCAGTCTTGCCTGGGAAACTACTTCTTGGTTTCCAGAAACACTGGAAACAGCGTTTGTGAGTGGGGGCATGGTCTGTGGGATAGACCTAATCGGCTAACTCAATGTTGTACCCAATTCAAACCCTTTGGGAATAAAATGTTTTGTTCCAGGTATTTCCATATCATTTAAATATGAACGCTACATTATCATGCAAATACAATACACAAAGAATCTTAATCCCGGAGGATTTGAATTGGGTACAACATTGAGTTAGCCGATTAGGTCTATCTACAGAGTCGTGAATCGACAATTTTCTCAAATGGAACTACAGATCTATAGATCTTTATATAATAACCCACGTTATTCTCGCATTTTGATTGGTTCTTGCCCATGATCTATTAGAGGACAGACGCACGATTGATGTCATGCACCATCAGCTTTTATGCGAATAACGTTTTAGATTCCATGTTGTCCAGTAATTGATCATAAAGACGTCAAAATGTGGTAAGAACATCAGTGACACACTCGGCTATCGCCTAGTGTGCCACTTTATTGTTCTTCCCACATTTTGACGTCACCTGTGATCTATTACTGAACAGACGCACGGCAACATGGAATCTATTTGTTAAACAAATATGTAGCTATATAAGGTAAAGGGAAGAAGGGAAGGATTTGGACTAGTTTCACATCCTTAACACGGGAGCATTAAACAATTATAGTCGCATTTAAAAGAGTTTGTTTTGTATCCAGGACTAATTGTAATAGAATATAGGACAAGTTAAACAAAAAGAAAAATATATATTGCTCTTAAAACAATGAGACCTTCTGGATGCTAAAATTCAAAGTTTTTGTACAGACTTCACCTGAAGTAATCATTTCTCTTAAATTCTGGGCAGCCATCTGTGCCTTTCGGCCTGTGCAAGCAAAGGATAAAGAAAGAACAATCATTATTGGATGAAATATTGCAGGTCGACTGCTCGCCGGGTATGCATATGTTGAGAACGACTGTGGACGCGCCCTTTGCCATTCTCTGGTGTTCAATTTCCCAATTCCCTTCCTGCCTTTCCTCTACTTCTTCCCTGCGTACCAATTGCTTTCTTGCGAGCAGAAATTCCTTTACAATGCCGAATTGCACTTTTCCATTCCCGGTGTGCACTAATTCAGATCTCTCCCGCTGATTCGCCACTTCTCCTTCCGTCCATGCTTCCATGAATTCGTCAACGTTGCAGAATTTCCCTTCCTTTAAGACTGTCTACATATACCATGTGGGATTATCAAATATTCGGAGAAATATAGAGACAGAAGAGGGAGGGGGGTGCCCGAATTATTTTGACTGCAATGTTCTCAAGTCGAGTTCCATTGACGTCTACAAGTGGACGTCCTGTGCTAATTGATGCCTGCATCTTTGGGAAACAGATCAGGACACCTCCCTCCCTGTAAGCCTCACTTTCTCTTTCAAATGTGTACTAGGACTAGTATTCTGACAACTACAGCAATCAACGCATTGGCTTGACTATAACGTCTGTTTTGATTGACAAAACCCGTTCAAGTATGACCTGCAGAGTCGTCATAGACAGGTTGACGTCCTTGGAAACATGTTCCAATTGCTGTACAACGGCTTAAAACAGTTGTGCGAAAGAAGTGAGCAAGTGTCTCTTTATCCCAAAGATTGGTCAGACAGCTCGCACGAGAAGTTCGATTTCATAGAAAACTATTTTTAGAAATTCGGATTGAACTGTGCCTTGGAATTATGGATCCTATGCCCCAGACTTGAAATCTAGAAACACGTTGTTGGGACCCATTAAAATGTTACATCGTTAACATTTACTGCTATTACATAAAAGACAACATTCAGATGCTTTACGTTCAACTAAATACCGTTTTCCTCATCTGTCAACACCATCTGAACAAACCCTTTTTCTGTTTTGGAAGTCCCCAAACTGACTCCATCATATTCCTGAAAAAACAAAACGTAAATCAACGTTAGTGCCAAATTAAATACTTCCAAAGCAAGGAGTTCTGACAATTAACGTCACATGCCAGGTAGCAAGGTAAAATACATTATATCAAACCTCGAACTTCGTTATTTTGCAAAAACCGGTCAGTATTGGAAATATTTCTGATTGCTAGCCAAACAATGATATGCCTTTGTATACTATGAATATTTTAGCATATTTGCATGAGCCTACCGGGAGTCAGAATCGGAGTAGATGAAAACTATCCTAGGTCAAGGGCGGATCTAAGATTTTGGCTAGGGGGT
This sequence comes from Montipora capricornis, assembly GCF_036669925.1. Lineage (NCBI taxonomy): Eukaryota > Metazoa > Cnidaria > Anthozoa > Scleractinia > Acroporidae > Montipora > Montipora capricornis. Next base: position 36,972,717 of record NC_090896.1, read on the forward strand.
GCACATGTCAGACGGAAATGCACAGGAAGCCCAATCTTTATATGTTAGACAATGTATAATACTTGCTTTTAAGAGGGTTAGGGCTGTAGTAGGATAGTAGCTTGACAAGCGATGGAAAGGTCAAATGGCGGAAAATGGAATGACAATGAGGCTGTGTTAATTGGTGGTTTACGCTGACCACTGCTACGAAAGCAAACTGGTGGCGCAAAAGATCTAACTAATTGGCAAGCATTCACTTCTGGCAACATTTTATTCCGCCAAAACTCCGAAAACTAGCGGTTTTAAGACACAACGGACCGCTGTCTGTTATTTAGGTTTTTTATTTCGTTTGTAAATTTTAGAATTTTTAACTAAAACGTTTTTTGTTTGGGTAACCGAGGTGCACGTGAACCCAGTGCACCTCCCCTAGATCCGCCCTTGACTTGGCCCACTTTACTTGAATTTTGAGTGGACCTAAATAAAGCCAACACCGCCTGTCAACTTCAGATGTCGTTATGCCGTCGTATTGTAAAAACAAAGATGCCTCTAAACATCTCTGTATGTCCTCTCATGTAACGAAAAGATATGAA
>NC_090896.1:36985785-36995785 GCF_036669925.1 Montipora capricornis
GGCCCTCAGTGCGCACCTTTACCGCCCTCCCCCCATCAATGCTCCATTTTAAATTTACTGGATGGCAATCAAAGCTTAGCAGCAACATGGATCAGAGGAAAGTTGAAACAGACATATTGATCCAATGAGACCGGAGATAGAAATGGCGACCTCCAGCACAGAATTTAAAGGCTGTGCACTAAACTGACTTGAGCGTATTGCCTCTATCTATGGAGGGAGAGATGCAATTTCCTACTGCATGCATGGTTGTATAATTCTCCTGGTCTCCCTTTTTTTCTAAGTTGCAAGGTTTTTTTTTTATTCTTTATTGTGTATGCTATATACCATGACCAAATTTTTTTTTTTTTCTAAATATAAGTACTGTACACGTTTTGGCTAGGTAAGAATTAAGGCTAACACTTCTATGGCAACTATACGCAACCGTGCAACCACATCGTGTAATATTATTAATACCAATAAACTTGAATGCTTTCATTAACAACGAATCTTGTAACTGTTTAATAGCTTGAAACAAAGCTGACAATAAAACAAAGAATGAACAAATGAAAATTCAATAGTCTATAACAGGCTGAAACCGGTGCACAGTACCATAAATTTTTCACACAGTCTGACCTGACTAAATTACCTCTGCAAAACTCTGGAGTGTCACTATCACTATTGAGTGCATCAGCAAAATGTAGCTCAGCTCCATGATAAAAGATAACTTCCCCATCCACTGGCAAACTCTGCAGGAAATATGTGCATTTTAGAAAGAATACCAAAGCTACGGAAATTGTGTACATTAAGGTGAAAGCAACTGCTACATACTTTAACTCTTAATTTGCTTTGCTTTAGAAGATTTTAGATTAGAGAACTGAATGGGGCATTAAAACTGACTATGGTTAGAAAGGGAAAAAGTGCAAACCAGATTATAGAGGGAGGGAGGAAGAAACCAATTTGAAAGAATGGATGACAACAAGTGAAGGTTTAGACTATCACAACCTTTTTGATGGAGGTAACATGTCATAAGTGCTGCAGCTTAATTGTTATACATTGTGATCTAAAAAAGTGAGAAAACATGAAAACAGCCAAGCAAAGTCATCGCATACAGTGTAGTGATTATCATCCTGGTTGTTTAAAATCCGATTAACTTAATCCAGGATTAGCGTATACTTTTGTTTCATGTTTTTACTTTTTTGGTGAAAGTTCCGTTTGCTTTTTTGTTTTTCAAGATTTCCTTCTTCTTATGTAAAGTTTTGCGGAAATTATATCAGTGTTGAACAGCATTTGGGAGTAGAGAGATAAACTCCTTGATTAACTTTTAATCTGGGATTAGCGTTAATCAGAATGGAACAACCTGAGGGCCTGGTACGTAGGCAGCAATGAATAAATTTCCCAAGGCAGCAACAAAAGACAAACACAAAAAGACAGTATTAAAGAAGGGGAGAAATAAATAAATAAATATTAAATAAATAAGGGGAATGAAGAAGAAATCTGGGAAAACCCTTTAGCAAAATATCAGAGAAAAGTAGCAAAATTGAGGCAGGAGAGAGGAAGGAGAAATCAGTCTAGTACCCCGTATGGGGGGTGGGGGTTTGCATTTGCATATTGTTGAGTGGGAGCCTGTGTGAGTGAACCAAAAGAGAACTGCTCTTCAGCCACTGTCACTCTTTCTTAGATATAGTGACAAAACATCAGTTCATTTTCTGATGATTCCCCAACTCACCAAAGATTTGAGAGTATGGACTGATCTCACAGATACTGCTAATGCCTTGCCCTATGTTTGAAAGGACAAAAAAAAGAGTTAATATGATCCACTACCTCCTTTACAACGACTGCAGGTGTCTACATTGGTTGAGCATCAGACTTTCATGTGGGAGATAACGCTAAAAACCCTGGTCAAATCAAAACTCTGGGTCTTTAAATAACTCAGGAAAGGGTGCTTCCTTTCTAGTCTCATTTGAAAATGGTTTCAATTAAGTCTTTCAAGTCTCCAAGTCTTTGAATCTTCATTAGTCTTTTCAAAGGCCCCCAGTGTACGTTGCCTGTCTCTGTCTCCGACTTCATCTTTCACATTCACGCGTGCATGGGTTAGGTGGGTGGGATCAAATCATATAATGGACTGATAGCGGCTGGCAATGGTGCTTTAATGTACAGGCTGATGTCGGATCTCGCTTCAGAAAAATACTAGCCGCCATGACAAAGTATGTGCGTCATGTACCGTAAATACATTACCATTACCATTACCCGTACCATTAATTACTACAATAATAACTTTTTGCAGGTAAATTGCCACGTTAATTTCCACAACTTTGGTCCTAGATGTAAAATGGGACAACCCTGTCCGCTAAACTTGTTTAACGGTTAAGGAATAGCATTTTGACTGGGTCTAGGTTTACACCTGAACTTAAACGTCAGATCATTATGCTGAGTTCACAACCTACCTGATTCAGTTGTACATGATCACTACTGCATGGAACTCTCCTTTTATCCCAGTTTGCTGTATTACCGTAGTTAGTATTTGGAAGCCATACTTTGGTGACTGTGGCACATTGTTCACCTGGCCAAGGGAATGATACACATCACCAATAATGTGTTTTCTATTACCAACTTGGGACAGAATAAAGTTAATAAAGAGTTATGCAACTCTTATCAGCACCTGCCCCTCTCCCCCCTCCTCCTCACCCAAACCTATATAGAGGATACCCCCCACCTTTCGTTGCCACTATTTAAAAAATAATTAAGGGCGGTGCCTACTATTGTTATTGCGCATACGTTTTGCGCATCTCGAGATACTCAGATTTCCTATCGGCGGTGCTTATTAATACAGGGATATTTTTGCGCCGTTCAAAACTATGCAGAGAAAGCAGAACTAATAGCAAGTGCTCTTGGTATCTAAAAAGGAAATTGGGGGTAACCATGGATTTTTCAGAGACAATTAAGCTTTCATTTGGAAAAGAATGCCATAGATTGCTTTGCAGTTTAATAACGCTTTTTACAAATATTGTTGAATAATTATCTTCGAAAAATGTGTGGTTACCCCCAACTTTCTTTTTGGATTTCAATAATACTTGTCAAGATCTGCTTTTCCCGCTTACTCAGTAAACTGCGCAAAAGTACCTTTGAATTAGTAGGCACCGTCCTTAATTCACGAAGGCTTAGTTTTCTCCACAAAAGTTTTCTGCAGTGGGGGGAGGGGGTGTGGCTTAAAGTTCAAACAACGTATTGCATGTTTGCACATAGCAAAGAAATATATCAAATTATTATGCTTTGTCTTAAAATACTGATGTCAAATTACTGTTTTATATTCAGTCTTTTTTTTCCAACCAAAGTCATCTCTGCTGGGCACATTTAATAATAAAAAAATGTGACATTCAAAATATTGCTACAAATCAAGGAATTTATAATTTTATAAATATGCTAATGGCCCAATAATGTACCAGTCAAATTGAAGCTTCAACATCCCCCCCCCCCCCCCACTTCTTGGGCATACCCCGGGCATTTTACTTCTTTTCCTGCCCGGGGGGACGGAATTTGATCATTGTAGTGTTCCCGGGGGCAGGGCATTTGATCACCACTCATAGGAGGTGGGGAATTTGATTGCTAGCCTCGATTTCATGTTGTCCTTTCCATGTCATGTATTCTCTAAGTGTTTCTCTACTAGCAGAACATCGGTCTAGTGTAATACTTACATGCAGTTGATCCACATAGATCTAACCTTACTTTTATATTAGAGGTTTCTTGATAATAACTTGACATCAAAATTTGTCAGCTTTGTCATTGGTTCTCTGTGGATATTTATATCTGTTACCTGTCCTCCTTGTGCCTCATGCCATGTAGGGCCCTGTTTCTCCTTGGTGTTGCCTATTAAACCACCTTTACATACACAGCTTCAGAAGCATAATAGAAGCTACTGAAAAGTTAAAACGGTAATCTGGTAATTTTCCCAGGGGTGGGGGGAATTTGATCACCTGAAATGGACCTATGATGAACTAAAAAATTCCAAAAATTCAAATGCCCGGGGGGTTGCCCGGGGGGGGGGGAGGATGTTGAAGCTTCAATTTGACTGGTACATTAAAACTTAAATTAAAGATGAGTTTAAAATAGAGAAAGAAATCATGCATGCTAATCACACAGGAAATAGGAAGATCAAACTTGTCTTCACGATCGCGACTTGGAGCTACCCCAGTCATTAGGCTTTAGAGCTGTATAAAGCTGGCTCTTTCGCGATCCTCACCACATCCGGCCATATCTTGCGACTGGGACGACCGATCTTACATGTAGCTATTCTCATGCAAATTTTGGAGGGTCTAGGTTATTTGGAGCATAAATAATGTGATAATTTCTAAAATAATCCAGTAAATATTACCGAGCAAAACACAGATTAACAGCATTGCAAGGATTTTTCCCATCCTGGATTTCAAGCCGGATTTCAAGCTGCGATAGAAGACCCAAGCTCTCAGAGGCAAACTGTCATGTCAGGGAGTGAGTTGAATTGTGGGACACGAGAACCCGGAAGGGGCAGGCCGTTCTGTTTTAGGTCGGTCGGTGTAAAAACAACGAACAGAAAATCAGAAGCAATCCAAAAAAGCTGCAAAAAGAGTTTAGTGGCAGTGAGCGGAAAGGAGTAGGAGACGTATTTCCCACCAGGCCTTCCTTGTGGAAGAGTGGCGAAACGTAGATACTTTTCGTCTTTGGCCAACGAAGCTTGATTAGAAATAGAAGGTAAACTGCGGTGACAAACGTGAGGCTAAACAAGCGCAAAACTGAAAGAAATTTTTAGTGATTTAACTTTTCCTATGTCTCAACATACATCTTCAGAAGTAACCGTTTTCTATTTTTTTTTTAATATATAACTGTAATTTGAGTGGCTTAAGCTTACGAGGTAATAACGAAAGTATCAAAAGGAGGTGATACCGTCAATACTTTACAAAGATATACAGTCAAGAAACAATGAAAACAAAAGAGGAAATATATACACTGTAAATGCACATACCTAATACTAAACTTATTAACAAAGATACAGCTTTTCGCTGCTAACGCATTCATTTAAGGATGGCTGAAGATCACGAATAAAACTGAAGAGTTTCTTTTATCAAGTGAAGCTATGATCTTCGCAGTTATGAACGCATTTTTTACAACTGCGTAGAGAAGCCTGAAAAATTCAAGACCTCAACGGGGTTTGAACCCGTGACCTCTCGATTCCGGTGCGACGCTCTAACCAACTGAGCTATGAAGCCACTGACGTTGGGAGCTGGTCATTTGTGGGTTCTAATGGTCCCGTGAGGAAACAATCAATGATGAACTGGTATATGAAATGAATCATATGAACTGCGGATATGAAATCAAGTGAAGCTATGATCTTCGCAGTTATGAACGCAATTTTTACAATTGCGTAGAGAAGGCTGAAAAATTCAGGACTTCAACGTGGTTTGAACCCGTGACCTCGCGATTCCGGTGCGACGCTCTAACCAACTGAGCTATGAAGCCACTGACGTTGGGAGCTGACGTTGAGAGCGTCGCACCGGTTCATATGATTCATTTCATATACCATTTCATCATTGATTCATTCCTCACGGGACCAGTAGAACCCACAAATGACCAGCTCCCAACGTCAGCGGCTTCATAGCTCAGTTGGTTAATTAGAGCGTCGCACCGGAATCGCGAGGTCACGGGTTCAAACCCCGTTGAAGTCCTGAATTTTTCAGGCTTATCTACGCAATTGTAAAAATTGCGTTCATAACTGCGAAGATCATAGCTTCACTTGATTTCATATCCGCAGTTCATATGCTTCATTTCATATACCATTTCATCAGTCTCTTTTATGGTAAAATGTCGGTCAGACCTCTGCGTGGCTAGGATTTCAAAGTGGTCCCATTTTTAAGTTGTGACCAGTTGAGATTTCGTGATCAGCAAGAGCTGACGTGTTAATGTTACTTAACAACGGGTGTTCAGATTTCCGGTAGTATGTAGCCTACGCTTTCTTTTACCAATGTAAAATTCGTTACAATCCCAGAAACTAGCTTTATAGATAACTTTGAACATAAGAGATCGAACTATCCCGTCCTTATACGGGAAAAAAAAATGTACCCTTAAAATCAAATTTTACAACTGGTTTCAGTTTCCTCGTGTATACGTCCCAATCTTTTACCCAGATCTTACTCTGTCGCTGGAAATGTGGGAGACCTGGGTACCAAATTAGTCAAGTCCCTCGTCAACTGTCTTGTTTTCGGTCTCATTAATTAAGAAACAAGTGGTGATCAATATGCTTAGCTCGTTAACTGAAAAAGTGATTTACATATTCATAAAACTAGAATTGATAAAATTACAAAACTAAGTATAAATTTTAAAAAATACAACCACACTTTTGAATTTTGTATTTTTTTAAATATTAGTAACACTTGTGCTATCCAGACCATAAGTATAAATTGTATTGATTATTAATGCAATTAAAATATCAATGTTAAAGTCAATGTTCATTGTTTCTTTTAAGACTTGAGGTTATAATAAATGTATTCTTGAAACGGTCGGTTTTCCACTTTGGTATAGGAATATATCTAGTATATCTATTATGCCTAAGAGAAAGTATTGACTTGTTCTTGGGAGGGAGCAGCTTATTTAAAAGCTCATCACTGTCTTTTACTATGGTGTCGAACATCTTATCGCAGTATCGCAGATAGCTTCATTATAGGTAGTAATCTTTGGAATACCAAGAAAATCTAGAGCGTCGTTGTACGCAACACTAGGGCAGATGATTGCCAGTGCTCTTTTCTGGATGAGCTCCAGTTCGACTTTCAAATATTTCGGTAGTGCATGATGGAACACAGGTACTGCGTAGGTTAGGAGGGATCTAACACATGTGGTATAGAATAGCACAAGTCACTGTGGTTAGCTGTACCAGAAAATGCAAACGCTTGGCTGCTTTTTTGACTATCTCAATAATATGATTGTTCCATGAAAGATTATGTGATATTGTTACGCCAAGCAACTTGCACTTTGAACGATTTCTAATTCCTCTCCGTTGATAAGAATAGGGTTGAACTCCGGTGATTTCTTGGCGAACGAAATTCGCAGTTCTTTACATTTGTCGTTGTTGAGTTGAACTCTGTTGTCGATAGACCACTGGATAACTTGATTGGTAATAAGTTGTGACTTGCTTTCATTACCTTTGGCAACAATCTCAGATATTGTCGTGTCATCAACATAATTATTTCCATAGCTGAGCATTTAAAGAGCTGATTTCCAAGTCGTTGATCAGGACAAGGAACAACCATGGACCAAGTTTAGTTCCCTGAGGGACCCCCGTTGGCACAGGTTCCCACTTAGAGAAGCAGCCTTCAGATAATTCGATTCGCTGGGAACGGTCAGATAGAAAGTCGATAATCCAATTGATGATGTTATTTGGTAAATCTAATCTACCCAGCTTGCCTACCAAGATCGAGTGGTCTATGACATCAAAAGCTTTTCGGTAGTCGAAAAGTATCACTCTAGCTGTTGCACCATTTCCATCGGTTCCCTTCGCCCAGTTATTATGTATCATGTCTATTAAAGCTTGAGATGTTGATGAATAGCACCATACTGTCGGATTTGGATCGAGAACTTTTAAGACAGCGGCTTCACATAATTGGCCACGATACAACCTTCAGTAACTTTCGATAGACATGAAGTTAAAGAGATGGGTCTTAGATCTTTCTTTAAGTCATTTACTGGTGACACATTGGCAAGTTTCCACGTGTGAGGTAGACGTTGTTCAACGAAAGAGGCACTTGTTATCTTACTATCTGGATAAGCGAGGAGATCAGCGTATTCATGTAGTAACCAATTAGGCATATCATCAGGACCGCTTGCCTTTGATGGATTGAGTTTCGACAACTACTTGTGTATACGGAGCTCCGATGTATCAGGGAATTTCGATGAGATTTCGTCAGTGGGTAGACGAGTCAGCGGCTGGTGCAGACGATACTATTGTAGAGGTTCTGAAAAGGCATCGTTGATTGCGTTCGCCAGGTCATTTGGAGAAAGTTCTTGAACATCATGAGCATGAATTTGGCTGATCAGATCGCTTGAATGTTGGTGGGCTCCGCATAGTCTTTTAACTGCTTTCCACCACACCCTTGGGTTTTTCTCCTTCATATTCTCAACTTTAAGCTTGTAAAAATTTGCTTAACATACTTTCCTCTCACGATTTACAACATTCCTGTACAGCTTGTATTGCAGTGAGTTGGGGTCTTATTATGGAAAGCTTTTTGTCTTTTCAGAATTAGTGATTTTAAATGCTTTGTCATCCACGGGGCGTCAGATGAACGAACGCGAACTTTCTTGACTGGTATGAGAAGGTCAAGACCAGCGTGAATTGTTTCACAGAACATGCTTAGCATGTCTTCGCAGCTTTCAAAGGAGGTAAACAGACTAGGCCAATCCATACTGCTTTAAGAATCTTCCGATTTCGGCTATGCGGCTTGCTCGCATATCACGCTTGAATACATACTTCGTTGAGCGACTGCTAACACGAGTCCTTGGTTGTGCTGCTATGGTGTTATATGGTCTGAAAGACCGAACGGCGGAAAATGGCGTGGATCATCATAGAAATCGATATCCTGAGGTTCCGCCCTCAAGACGATTCACCCACAAGGTGATTCGCCCACAATCAAGAGGTTTCGCCCACACTTAAGATGGTTCGCCCACGCATCTAATAAAGGAAAACGTAATTTCTGACGTTTGAGTGATCTGGTAAAGAATTAGTGAGAAATTAATATTCTGATGGAACGGTTGGAGAGGCTTTGGTTCGTTCATGTGATTTGGTTAACTATGTAGGGTTTTCGATGATATTCTAGGATGTGCCGCTTTTATTCAAGGTTCCAGTGCAATTTTTCATAGAAATTGGTCTTCGCTCGAGTGTCAAAAGTCCTCCACTTGGAGAGAGTTGGCGACAGTTAAGTTCGCGCTGACGTTTTCGTTAGACAGTTATTAGCTAGAAGAGTTCGTTAGAAAAAAGGAAAGAAACTTTATTTAAGTGTCTAGTAGATTTAGCGCTGGAGCACTAATTGGGGACACTGTAAAGTGAAATTAACAATTAACACAACAAGTCAACTGTTGGTTTTTGAGGAGAGGGGAAACCGGAGTACCCGGAGAAAACCTCTCGGTGCAGAGTAGAGAACCAACAAACTCAACCCACAAATGACGCCGAGTCGAGGAATCGAACCTGGGCCACATTGGTGGGAGGCGAGTGCTCTCACCACTGCGCCAGCCCTGCAGCCCCAGAACGCAGTTGGAATGTCGCGACAATCGTTCAAGTTGGTAGCATGATACAGGAGCTACAAGACCTTGCATTGCCAACTGAGCTGTACTCAAGTGCACTGTAAATATTATAAATATCTTAGTTCGTAATTAGTCGTAATTTATGGGTTTTCTTTTGTATATATTAAAATATCTTTTCTTCAGTTATATTATTTACTCTCGGTCCGGTACTTTGCGTGTACCTGCCTCTCGTGTTTTTGCCTCTAGGCAAAATCCCAAGGGGGCATCGTTGTAGCTTGCAGGTATATAGAGTTGCAAATGCCTGCCAGTAAGTCTTGGGTAATGATGACGTAGAGGAGAATGGCCGAAGAACACTCACTTTAGGCCTAATTAGACCTCAGGCGTATTCAGAACACATAATGATGTGGAAGGGTGCTGCACTGCCGTGTATAGGGAAGATGGCAACCGGTAGAGAGAAACAGCTAGAAATACGTGTGCCACGCAGGCATCACTCGTGAATTCTGTTGCGATATTTTATAACCATTATATTTCGATGGATTCCTTTTCCTTCAAGTTGTTTGGGTGAATGATCTTAAGTGTAGGCGAAACCTCTTGATTGTGGGCGAATCACTTTGTGGACGAATCGTCTTGTGGGCGAAACCACTGTATAGAAATCATGTAAGTTGGTCAGTATCAAGTCGGGGATTGCGTCCTTTCTGGTTGGCTTTTTTACGATTTGCTTAAGACGAAAGTGCTTCTTCAACGATTTAATGTCGAGGCGATT
>NC_090896.1:37010785-37018285 GCF_036669925.1 Montipora capricornis
TACTTTCAGGTTATTACCAGTGAGGTCACCTACCGAAACTCCTTCGGCAATCTTTTGCTATTCGGCGCTTTAATATAAGTCTTGAATCTTCCCGCTCTTTTGCTTAAATCGACATGTAGCTATTCGGTCATCCTTTGTTCCAAACGTTCGTTGAACTCCGTTTGCTTTAGGAAGGAAGGCCTCTATTTCTGCCATGAATTTTTCATCGATTAATGATGCTAGCGTTGGTCGTAACTCTTTCTCGAACACCGTCTCTGAACTCCCTGATCAGAATCCAGTACATACAGCTTTATGAGTCTAGATATTCAACGGTTCCATGTCAAGCAGCTAGCGAAGTCTATTCTTGCTAGGTTTCTCTGGTCGCCTTGGAATTAGTGGGAATCGTGGACTTGAAATAGGCACAGAACATTCCAAAGACCGACCATTCAACATTAATTCATGACACTGGCGGCGTGTGTGTTTGTGGCGCGCGAACTACTGTAAAACTACTGGGGCTGGTTCCCGACGTTATGGCCTGAATGGTCGTTGCCCTTTCTTTCGGGTTTTGTCGATTCTTACTGCCATTTCACCCGCACAAATGTCAAGGAATCGCCGTATAAAACCTTAGTCGTCCGAAAACGAAAAGAAAGAAGAAAGAGCACATCGCCCGCGCGAATTTCAAACAGTCGATAACCAAATTTTCATCGTCACAAAACCTCGTTTCCAGGGTCTTTGCGGCGGGGGGATTCAAAATGGCGGACAATTGCCCCTTCGAAAAGATCATGGGAACGAGGAAGGCCCAAGCATTTTGGGTGCTTACCATTTAGCCAAAAAATCCGGAAATTTCGGTTTGACGTCAAATGGAAAGGCAATTCCGGAAAATCTTTTCGAAAATTGTGGACAACCTCCAGAGGTAGTCCTCTTTTTCCGTTCGGAACAGAATTCGCGAAATGCTCTTACCATTTGCGAGAATCCTTCCGTTTCCAGGCCACTTCTGAAAAGATCGAGTAAAATATGCGGAATAGAATGCTGTGTAGTAAATGGTAAGCGCCATTCTCAACCGGTTGGTCATTAAATTCGGAAAATCGCTTACCTTTATTTATGCAACGATCATTCCATCCGGATTATTTGGTTAAATGGTAAGCGCCCTTTGTTTACCATTGGTTGGTTTCGTTGTAGGACGTTGCTGCTGATGAAACTCAAAAGCTTCCGAATACCAGTGCAGTTTTCGTTCAATAATATAACGGTTAAGTAAAAATTGAAAGTTTGCCACAGCAGTAAAATGTGCAGCAAATATCATACGCACATTGCCTATGACAACAAAACGAAGATGCTGTAAATCACCATATTTGCTCCCAGGTAAATATGAATATTTATAGCAAGGAAATTTGCAAATTTACTACAAAGTCATATTCCGGCAATTCATTCATTTTTGCTCCCATTGCAAAAGAGAGTAAATAAAATGCAAATGTGCGTAATTTGAAAAATGCAAACTATTGATTTTGCGACATATTTGCTTGCATTTGCGGTTGAGGCCAAACTGCTATCTTTGCGGTGAAGCAAATTCTCGGTTTTCACATGACGTCACGACCGCTATGTTGGTGCCCTAAACAAAGAAAAGGCGGCCATGTTGGTGCCCCGACCAAATCCTCCGGGAATTTAACTCTATTATTATGCAAATGCTTCCTTTTGTTTTCGTTGAAAAACATGGCTGTTGATCACGTGAGTGAAAACCAGCAATTGGAGCAAATCTGTGGAAACATTGAAGATTTGCATAGCACGCAAATGCCAAGCAAATAATTACATTTCCTTAACATTTGCACACAAATTCCTACAAAACAAACATTCAAGTTTGCGCAAGCTTTACCTGTCAAACCAAAGTTAAAGCAAATTTAGAGCCCTAAATTTGCCACATATTTGCTCAATTCGCAAACTCGAGTAAATCCATTTTTTCGTCCAGTGAGGGGAACACATTGACCTCCGATGATATTTATTTTGTAACATTTTTCTTTGTGTCCTACTTGTAGTAAGAACAATACTAATGATATGATGGTAAAGAACGCATGCACATTCGTAAAATGTCTTTGAAAAAATTAAAATCTGTTTGCAATATGAGGTCCCCCCTTCCTACTTTGGTTTCAGTGAGGGAGATATTAAAAAAACGGTTTTAACTTTTGCTTCAGCATGCATTGAACGGATTTTGGACATGCAGATCAGCGTTGGAAGCAAAAACAAAAGTTGTGTGGGGGCTGTTCATATGCATAGGTAGATCGCTCCAGCATTTTAGCCAACACTTTGATTATGAGCAAGTAAGAACAGGAAACCAGACTCTCTCGTCCAGTTACGGCCAGATGTGAACACGCCTGTGTTCTCCAAGTGTTGAACCAACCGTTTAAACAGCTCAACTCCATCCAACATTTTCTATAACAAACGAACTGTTGAATCGATGTGGAATGCGAGTTCAAGTCAGTTAAATTTGATTCCATTACGCTTTCAACATTTGTTAAGCTTTCGGCTACAATGCCACGCCGGGCTGGGGCGCGCCCAAAATTGGCAAGTTTTCTGTCAGCGGTGTTTCAGGTTTCAAATTTCAAAATGGCCGCCCTTTAGTCTGCATAGATTTGCATCGATTTGCATACTTAAAAGCTGAATATCTTATAACATGGACCGCTATGATCTGTGGGACGGAGGAAAGCACATGGTAATTTTGATGTTGATAGGTCGGCCATTTTCCGATTGTCATTCAGTCAAACCGTGGAGAATACTTTGGCATTTTTCGTTGACTGTGTGGTACCGAGCGGAGGTAAGTCCATTTCTTCGTATTTGATAAACTTGAGCCGTTCATTAATTTCCTTCATTTTTTCCGAGGAATTCAAAACGATAGATACCTCATAAAATTATTTGTGTATTGAATTCTAAAATTCTTTCTTGCTTTATAGGTGTCCTGCCTCGAAAAAATGGAACCGCATGCTAGGCTGTACGTGGGATTGAAATCGGCACGCTCGTTAGACCGCAGTAACTACTTTTGATCAGCGAATCAAACAACCATAAACAGCAATGGGTGAAAAGGGAAGGCAAAACAACAGAAGCACAAAAACTAGTGCGAAGTACTGCTTCCCGATTGGCAAATTAGCGACTAGAAGAAAGGAACTACGAGAAGTTTACCTTGACAACTGCCAAAGCCTTCAAGAAGAAAAAAGAAAAGTCGATCGTGTGAGCAAGAGAGTAAGTTTTGCCTTGATAAGCTTAGTAAATATTAAAAATATCACTAACTTAATTTGTTAGACTGGTTGATTATTGTTTGAGTGCCACTAATTTTGATTGCCTTGAATTTAGTTGTTGGCCCTACAACAGGGCTAGTTATATTGATAATCATTTAGTTTGGCCTGTGTTGTCAGATGTAGGCAGCCTTATGAAAATGTGACTAGATCTGCAAAGTATTTGAATCTGACAAATAATCATTGTGGGACCATGTGTACTAAAGGCTTCCGCAGTCAAGTGTCCATCGATACCCTCAATCAATACTCTTGATCGGTACTCGACTGACACGACAATGACGCTTCAGTTGACACTCGACTGACATCTTGGTTGACAGTCAGTGGGGAGTCCACTATACAGGCAATTTTTGATCAATGCACCGTAGACGGTTGACACTCGCCCGACTATCCACCACCTATTGATCAAATATTGACTGTGTGTTGATCAAGTGTCAAATAGAATGTCAACCAAGTATCCATTGGGATGTTGATCAAGGGTATTGATCGAGGGTATCGATCGACACTGGATCATGGGTGCCTTTTAATACACATGATCTGCAATGGGTTACAAAATTGGTGGAGGTAAGAGTTTCCTCAGTTGCTGACCAGAAAAATTATTTTACCATACTCTTGTAAGGATTACTTATTTTCAATTTTTTTTGCCAGATAATGTATTAAATATTCATCAAAAAACAAGTTAATTGCATGATTTTAATTTTCAGATCAAAAGATGCCAATCCAAGGTATCAGAACTTGAATTAGTGAGGGTCCCCTCAAGACAAGCTCTTTCTGAGACGAAAAGGAAGAGACGAATGAAGCTAAGAAGAAAGGCACCTTCACTGATCCAGCCAGGAAACTCAGAGCAGCTTCAAGATAGGTTCGTGAGGCCACGGACTTCACGAAAACGTAAACATGAAACCATTGAGGCATGTTCTGAAATTCATGGTGCCATAGAAAGTGATAAAAGACCTTGCCTTGATGGTATTCAGTAGAGTTGAAACTGATGAAGCAATTTGCCAAGAGCTAGAGGTTCACTGCCAGTTATTCTTTAATACCTGTTCCCTTTTACTGAAATCAGTTAATCCTACAGTTTGGACTGTGGGATATGCAATTCCATTTCACAACAAAGCATTATTTAAAGAATTTGGATTGGGATTAGGCATTAACACAATGCAAGGCCGCGAGGCTAAACATGTAACCCTGTCATCATTTGCACGGCACGCTACCCTCACAACTCGCTGGAGGTTAGTTATGCGCCATGAGTACATTAGCTCTATCTGGCTTAGAAAAACAGACCCATTCCACTTTCGTTATGTCAAGTGCAAGGACAAGTACACACCTAAAGAGGCTCACCTCCCTGGGTTTTGTTACTGTGGTTTTAAAATGGGTGAAAACCAAGCAAAATGTGTTTATTGTTCATCAAGCCTTTATAAGGCTGTTTACAGATCTGCACACAATGCAGAACTTGATAAAGAAATCTGCAACATGCTCAGTGTATTTTTCTAGCGATTTCAGCCTCACGTTCTGCTTTCCAAGCAGATTTGCAGCATGCTTATTGCGAAACTTCTTGTAAAACCTCACTGGACTTTTTATTCTTACATTTGTATTTTTGGGAGCAACATTATGAGACAGAATTGTCAATTCCACTCATTGTTGAACACAACTTATAAATTATTAGTGTTGGAGCTTAATTAATAATAACATATTTCATTGCTTTCTTGGTTTGACAACCGATGTAAACATTATAACATGTCAATTATGAAACTTTTGATCAATATTCTTTCAGAATGTTCATGGATTGTTTCTTATCAATAAACTTTGTTGTAAAGAAAAAGTCTGTCTATGATTAATTTACTCAGGAAAGCAATGTAGCTCTCATCATTTATTGGCAGGGAGGGCTGGGAGCAACATTATGAGACAGAATTGTCAATTTCACTCATTGTTGAACACAACTTATAAATTATTAGTGTTTGAGCTTAACATATTTCATTGCTTTCTTGGTTTGACAACTGATGTAAACATTATAACATGTCAATTATGAAACTTTTGATCAATATTCTTTCAGAATGTTCATGGATTGTTTCTTATCAATAAACTTTGTTGTAAAGAAAAAGTATGTTTATGATTAATTTACTTAGGAAAGCAATGTAGCTCTCATCACTTATTGGCAGGGAGGGCTGGGAGCAACATTATGAGACAGAATTGTCAATTTCACTCATTCCATGTTGAACACAACTTGTAAATTATTAGTGTTGGAGCTTAACATACAATTGTATTTCATTGCTTTCTTGGTTTCAGTAGAGTTGAAACTGATGAAGCAATTTGCCAAGAGCTAGAGGTTCACTGCCAGTTATAAGTTATAAGTCTGTTTATGATTAATTTACTTAGAAAAGCAATGTAGTTCACATCATTTATTGGCAGGGAGGGCTGGTAAATGAAGAAAATCAGGACTGAGAACATTTTTGTGGGCAATAAACATTTCTTAACCCCATTCAATTTAGTAGATAGGCTGATAGTAAAAAAATATTGTGCAAAGTATACCTGACTGACTATTTACCCTCTTAGAAACATAATCACAAAAGTTAAGAATTAGCAGGATGAAAATAAAGGACTTTTTTTTTGTCCTTACAGACCTTAAAAAGAGGCCCTAAATAACTCCAGGCAGTATATTAAAATCAAACATTATACTGATGCCACAGACTAAATCCCTATATAGCAATAATTCACAATATTCAACCACGGTAAAAGGAATGTTGAGGAACACCTACTCTGTTCCAGTGGCCATAACTGAGAGACAAAGTAAGCATTTCTAGGTTCTTAGAGTACTTTATCTTTACTGGCCTGGCTGCATCGATCAACACTCGACTATATCCACCGTCTTGCTCCACTTTTATTAGCACTTCTGTCTTCTCCAGCTGACGTCGAAACTTGTTGCTCCAAGACATTATAAAACTGTTGAAATGATCTTCTTCTGTTATTATTAATTCCTCCACGTGATTAGTACTTCTGGTCACCTGTCCCCAGCCATAGGCAATAACAGTTGTCTTTAAGGTATCAAACAGCTCAAGTGGTAGGCTTCTTTTAAGTGTTATTCCCCAGGGGTTGCGAAGTGACGGAGAACGTTTCAGCATTCTACAGATGCTTTTATTCCACCTGTAAACCTCTCTTGCGAGCATTCTTGAGGGCTGTGCCAGATAAAACTTGTAACGTTGTTGTTCTGGAAACGTGTGGTGTTTAACTACGGCTCTTGAAAGCTTTAAAAGTTCATCGCCAATTTTTGTCGCTAAATTCTTATCTGGTGCATTAGCAATATAAGAAGTAACAGTATCGTGTATATTCACGATGAGTTCCGCCATATTGGATAAGTAAACAACACTTTTGCGAAAACCCGCTGAGCAAAAGTAGTTACTGCGGGCTAACGAGCGTGCCGATTTTAATCCCTCGCCAGCCCGGCGTGGCTGCATGGACGACCTGTTCAAACGCTCCTAATTAACATTTGGCTCAACAAAACGTTGACCGCATGTTAAAGCAAAAGTTAAACCCCTTTAAATGGGCCCTTGGTATGGAGGAATATCTATGACAAAATTCAGTGATCAGTATTTGAAATAAAATCGTCCAAATCACGAATGCATCAATCCAAAACTGAATGGCAACAAGCCGATTCTCAGAAATGGCTATCACGGAAAGAGGCATAACGCAGAGAGGCATTTAACGCAAATAGCCATAACGCAAATAGGCATCACGTAAACAGGAAGAAAATGTTCGATAGCGATTATATGTCCTTTCCCTTGAACAATCGATTGACGTTTTTTTTTTTAAAGCTGAAATTATTTACGGAGTACGCAGCTAGTCTCCATTCTTCAAAGGGCCTTTGCGTTAGTCCTCTTTGCGTTATATCTCTTTACGTTATGGCTATTTGCGTTATGCCTTTTTGCGTTATGCTTTTTTCCGTGATGGCCTTTTGCAGAATCGGCTTGTTGCCATTCAGCTTTGGATTGATGCATTTATGATTTGGACGATTTTATTTCAGATACTGATCATTGAATTTTGTCATAGATATACCTCCACAGGCCCGCAACTAGGATTTTATGTGGGAGGGGTGCTAACGAGGCCAAAGTGGACCAAACTACTAGCCTGCAGTGCAGGTGTTCTTTTGGCGCGGAACGCTAGATAAGTCAGGTTTTCGATGCCGCCATCTTGGATTGTGATTAGATGCTTGACCGGGAGAGGGTTGGTGCAGTGGTGGGCTGGGGGTGGCGCGCTC